>NC_134693.1:66464209-66824209 GCF_050947455.1 Rhinoderma darwinii | reverse complement strand
ATTGACAAGGTTAGAAATAATGATTTTTATTTGAAATAATAATTTTCTCCTTCAAACTTTGCTTTCGTCAAAGAATGCTCCATTTGCAGCAATTACAGCATTGCAGACCTTTGGCATTCTAGCTGTTAATTTGCTGAGGTAATCGGGAGAAATTTCACCCCATGCTTCCAGAAGGCCCTCCCACAAGTTGGATTGGCTTGATGGGCACTTCTTGCGTACCATACGGTCAAGCTGCTCCCACAACAGCTCTCTGGGGTTGAGATCTGGTGACTGCGCTGGCCACTCCATTACAGATAGAATACCAGCTGCCTGCTTCTTCCCTAAATAGTTCTTGCATAATTTGGAGGTCATTGTCCTGTTGTAGGATGAAATTGGCTCCAATCAAGCGCTGTCCACAGGGTATGGCATGGCGTTGCAAAATGGAGTGATAGCCTTCCTTATTCAAAATCCCTTTTACCTTGTACAAATCTCCCACTTTACCAGCACCAAAGCAACCCCAGACCATCTCATTACCTCCACCATGCTTGACAGATGGCGTCAGGCACTCTTCCAGCATCTTTTCAGTTGTTCTGCGTCTCACAAATGTTCTTCTGTGTGATCCAAACACCTCAAACTTCGATTCGTCTGTCCATAACACTTTTTTCCAATCTTCCTCTGTCCAATGTCTGTGTGCTTTTGGCCATATTAATTTTTTCCTTTTATTAGCCAGTCTCAGATATGGCTTTTTCTTTGCCACTCTGCCCTGAAGGCCAGCATCCCGGAGTTGCCTCTTCACTGTAGATGTTGACACTGGCGTTTTGCAGGTACTATTTAATGAAGCTGCCAGTTGAGGACCTGTGAGGCATCTATTTCTCAAACTAGAGACTCTAATGTACTTGTCTTGTTGCTCAGTTGTGCAGCGGGGCCTCCCACTTCTCTTTCTACTCTGGTTAGAGCATGTGTGTGCTGTCCTCTGAAGGGAGTAGTACACACCGTTGTAGGAAATCTTCAGTTTCTTGGCAATTTCTCGCATGGAATAGCCTTCATTTCTAAGAACAAGAATAGACTGTCGAGTTTCACATGAAAGCTCTCTTTTTCTAGCCATTTTGAGAGTTTAATCGAACCCACAAATGTAATGCTCCAGATTCTCAACTAGCTCAAAGGAAAATCAGTTTTATAGCTCCTCTAAACAGCAAAACTGTTTACAGCGGTGCTAACATAATTGCACAAGGGTTTTCAAGTGTTTTCTAATCATCCATTAGCCTTCTAACACAGTTAGCAAACCATTAGAACACTGGAGTAATAGTTGCTGGAAATGGGCCTCTATACACCTATGTAGATATTGCATTAAAAACCAGACATTTGCAGCTAGAATAGTCATTTAGCACATTAACAATGTATAGAGTGTATTTCTGATTAATTTAATGTTATCTTCATTGAAAAAAACTGTGCTTTTCTTTAAAAAATAAGTGACCCTAAACTTTTGAACGGTAGTGTATATATACATATATATATATATATATATATATATATATATATACACACACCAGCAGAAAAGACAGCAGCACTCCAACACAGTCAAATTGATATGTAAACGGGTGTCAGCAAGTAGTCCAGATCCAGAGACTATATCGATATGCCAAAGAAATAAATCTTGCAGCACTCCGATAGAATAGATGAAAAACTGTTTATTTGTTCAAACCAACATAGAAAAGGTGCGATGTTTCAGTCCAACATTACGACTTTTTTCAAGCATCAATCATATGTATATATATATCTTTTGGATATATATATATATATATATATATATATACATATATACATATATATATATATATATATATATACATATATATATATATATATATATATATATACATACAGTATTTGTGTGTGTGTAGGTATAGTTATCAGAATATGCTATCTGTGCTGTTACATAGGACTGCGCGTAACATTACTACATTATCTGTAATCAGAGAGTTATCACAGTTATCTGTAGTGTTACACAGGACTGAAGGTAGCACTATAACATTATCTGAACTCAGAGGTTTATCGCTGTGTTATCTGTGGTGCTACATAGAACTGCAGATAATACTACTACATTATCTGTATTTAGACCTATCACTGTGTTATCTGTGGTGTTACATATGACTGCAGGTAACATCTACTACATTATCTGTACCCAGAGAGTTATCAATGTGTTATCTGTAGTGTTACACAGGGCTGCAGGCAACATCTACTACATTATCTGTACTCAGAGAGTTATCACACTGTGTTATCTGTGGTGTTACATAGGAATGCAGGTAACATCTACTACATTAGCTGTACTCAGAGAGCTATCACTGTGTTAGCTGTGGTGTTACATAGGACTGCAGGTAACATCTAGTACATTATCTATACTATGCATATGTGTGTGTGTGTGTGTGTGTGTGTGTGTGTGTGTGTGTGTGTGTGTGTGTGTGTGTGTGTGTGTGTGTGTGTGTGCGTGTGCGTGTGCGTGTGCGTGTGTATCTGTATGTCTATATATTTACCTATAAGTGCGTGTATATATTTGCCTGTATGTCTAGACATGTCTTTATGTACAGTAAATTTCTGGTAAATTTTTTATTTGTGGAGGGCAGCAATAGAGAGTCCCACACACGGCGTCATATATATATACTTCTACTGGTAACGTGCACATGATGTTCAGTTTACCTTGAGTGCTGTGTTTTTCATATCTATATACATATATATATATATATACATATATATACACTACCGTTCAAAAGTTTAGGGTCACTTAGAAATTTCCTTATTTTTGCAAGAAAAGCACAGTTTTTTTCAATGAAGATAACATTAACCCCTTAGTGACCACCAATACGCCTTTTCACGTGAGTCACTAAGGGGCCTTAGGCTAGGCTGACGCCTTTTCACGTGAGCCTAGTCTAAGTCCTGCACGGGTATACCAAAGCATTATAGCAGCGATCTGAAGATCGCACAGTAAAGTCCCCTAGTGGGACTAGTGAAATAAATAATAAATGTGAAATAAAGATTAATAATAAAAGTTACAGTAAAGGAATAAATAAAACCATTTTTTTCCATAAAAAGTGGTTTTATTTAGTAAAAGTGTAAAAAAGAAATAAAAGTACACATATATGGTATCGCCGCGACCGTAATGACTCCATTAATAAAGTTAATATGTAATTTAAACCGCAAGGTGAACACCGTAAAAAAAAACGCAAAAAACAATGGCGAAATTGCAATTTTTTTCCATTGCCCCCCAAAAAAGTCATAATAAAAATGAATCAATAAGTCCCATGCACCCCAAAACAGTACCAATCAAAACTACGTCTCGTCCCACAGAAAACAAGACCAAAATATCACTACATTGATGGAAAAATAAAAAAGTTACGCCTCTAGGAAAGCGACGATGCAAAAACAAATAATTTTAGTTCAAAAG
This sequence comes from Rhinoderma darwinii, assembly GCF_050947455.1. NCBI lineage: Eukaryota > Metazoa > Chordata > Amphibia > Anura > Rhinodermatidae > Rhinoderma > Rhinoderma darwinii. The sequence continues at coordinate 66,820,791 of NC_134693.1, read as the reverse complement.
TGTTTTTATTGTGCAAAAGTCGTAAAACATAAAAAACTTCTACATATGTGGTATCGCCGTAATTGTACCGACCCATAGAATAAAGGTAACATGTTATTTATGTCGCACAGTGAACGACGTCAATTTAAAAACGCATAGAACAATGGCGGAATTTCCGTTTTTTTGTATAATCCCCCCCAAAAAAGTTAATAAAAGTTACTTAAAAAATTATATGTACCCAAAAATGGTGCTATTAAAAAGTACAACTAATCCCACAAAAAACAAGTCCTCATACAGCTATGTAGACGAAAAAATAAAAAAGTTATAGCTCTTTGAATGCGACTATAGAAAAACAAATAAAATAGCTTGGTCATTAGGGCCTAAAATGGGCTGGTCACTAAGGGGTTAAATGAATCAGAAATACACTCTATACATTGTTAATGTGCTAAATGACTATTCTAGCTGCAAACGTCTGGTTTTTAATGCAATATCTACATAGGTGTATAGAGGCCCATTTCCAGAAACCATCCCTCCAGTGTTCTAATGGTACATTGAGTTTGCTAACTGTGTTAGAAGGCTAATGGATGATTAGAAAACACTTGAAAACCCTTGTGCAATTATGTTAGCACCGCTGTAAACAGTTTTGCTGTTTAGAGGAGCTATAAAACTGACCTTCCTTTGAGCTAGTTGAGAATCTGGAGCATTACATTTGTGGGCTCGATTAAACTCTCAAAATGGCTAGAAAAAGAGAGCTTTCATGTGAAACTCGACAGTCTATTCTTGTTCTTAGAAATGAAGGCTATTCCATGCGAGAAATTGCCAAGAAACTGATGATTTCCTACACCGGTGTGTACTACTCCCTTCAGAGGACAGCACAAACAGGCTCTAACCAGAGTAGAAAGAGAAGTGGGAGGCCCCGCTGCACAACTGAGCAACAAGACAAGTACATTAGAGTCTCTAGTTTGAGAAATAGACGCCTCACAGGTCCTCAACTGGCAGCTTCATTAAATAGTACCCGCAAAACGCCAGTGTCTACAGTGAAGAGGCGACTCGGGGATGCTGGTGTAATGATAGGGGTAGGGAAACGGACAAGTGAGCCCTAATCTACCCGCCACTCTGTCCCTGCCTACTTGCAACGACCCGCCCTAGGCGACGGGGTACAACTGGGCGGCGGTCCCTACGCTCAGTAAGTGCACGAGACAAACATACAAGGGAATATAAAGCAAAGGGAAAGGGGCAGTTGCCCACGGCAACACCATGAGCAACAGAGTGGTGAACGAGCCAAGTCAAAACCAGGAGAGCACGAGGTACCAAACGCTGAGCAGAAGAGTCGTCAGAAAGCCAGGGTCAGAATGGAGCAGGATCAAATTGTTAGGAGCTGTAGCTGGGCCAGGAAACCACACGGAAAGAATCACAAGCAAGGAGGAACAGGAAAGACAGGTATAAATAGACAGAGGGCGGGAGCTAGCTGAGTCTGGCCAGGCTGCGATAGGCTCTCCCACTCCTAAGCCTGCCAGCCTGAGTGGTGAAAGCTGGAGTCAGTCTCAAAGAGATAGACTCAGGTGAAGACTGATTACCTCTGGAAGTTAACCCCGAAGCTGGACCTGGCAGATCCTTTACAGTACCCCCCCTTTTATGAGGGGCCACCGGACCCTTTCTAAGTGGACCTGGTTTACTGGGGAAACGAAGGTGGAACTTCCTGACCAATACCCCAGCGTGAACATCCCGGGCGGGTACCCAAGTCCTCTTGGCTTGTGATTATGTAATGATAGGGGTAGGGAAATGGACAAGTGAGCCCTAATCTACCCGCCACTCTGTCCCTGCCTACTTGCAACGACCCGCCCTAGGCGACGGGGTACAACTGGGCGGCGGTCCCTACGCTCAGTAAGTGCACGAGACAAACATACAAGGGAATATAAAGCAAAGGGAAAGGGGCAGTTGCCCACGGCAACACCGTGAGCAACAGAGTGGTGAACGAGCCAAGTCAAAACCAGGAGAGCACGAGGTACCAAACGCTGAGCAGAAGAGTAGTCAGAAAGCCAGGGTCAGAATGGAGCAGGATCAAATTGTTAGGAGCTGTAGCTGGGCCAGGAAACCACACGGAAAGAATCACAAGCAAGGAGGAACAGGAAAGACAGGTATAAATAGACAGAGGGCGGGAGCTAGCTGAGTCTGGCCAGGCTGCGATAGGCTCTCCAACTCCTAAGCCTGCCAGCCTGAGTGGTGAAAGCTGGAGTCAGTCTCAAAGAGATAGACTCAGGTGAAGACTGATTACCTCTGGAAGTTAACCCCGAAGCTGGACCTGGCAGATCCTTTACAGCTGGCCTTCAGTGCAGAGTGGCAAAGAAAAAGCCATATCTGAGACTGGCTAATAAAAGGAAAAGATTAATATGGGCAAAAGCACACAGACATTGGACAGAGGAAGATTGGAAAAAAGTGTTATGGACAGACGAATCAAAGTTTGAGGTGTTTGGATCACACAGAAGAACATTTGTGAGATGCAGAACAACTGAAAAGATACTGGAAGAGTGCCTGATGCCATCAGCATGGTGGAGGTAATGTGATGGTCTGGGGTTGCTTTGGTGCTGGTAAAGTGGGAGATTTGTACAAGGTAAAAGGGATTTTGAATAATGAAGGCTACCACTCCATTTTGCAACGCCATGCCATACCCTGTGGACAGCGCTTGATTGGAGCCAATTTCATCCTACAACAGGACAATGACCCAAAGCACACCTCCAAAGTATGCAAGAACTATTTAGGGAAGAAGCAGGCAGCTGGTATTCTATCTGTAATGGAGTGGCCAGCGCAGTCACCAGATCTCAACCCCATAGAGCTGTTGCGGGAGCAGCTTGACCGTATGGTACGCAAGAAGTGCCCATCAAGCCAATCCAACTTGTGGAAGGGCCTTCTGGAAGCATGGGGTGAAATTTCTCCCGATTACCTCAGCAAATTAACAGCTAGAATGCCAAAGGTCTGCAATGCTGTAATTGCTGCAAATGGAGCATTCTGTGACGAAAGCAAAGTTTGAAGGAGAAAATTATTATTTCAAATATAAATCATTATTTCTAACCTTGTCAATGTCTTGACTATATTTTCTAGTCATTTTGCAACTCATTTGATAAATATAAGTGTGAGTTTTCATGGAAAACACAAAATTGTCTGGGTGACTCCAAACTTTTGAACGGTAGTGTATATATATATATATATATATATATATATATATATATATACTCTTTGATATATGCAACTAATGGCGATTGTGTTCGCATTTGCCAGGTCTCTGTCATTCCGTGCCCTGCTCTATGTGGTCTGTGCATGTCCGAGGAGAATTATGACGTGTCCTGCTTCCGGGAATGTGCAGTTTTGCTTGACTGCCGGAAGTTGGGCTGAAGTGTGGCGTATTGGCCTACCGCATACATCATAGACTTACTGCCACTGATGGAGGGTAGATCATGTGAAGGGGCAGTTCCGTATATACAGAGCAACTGGACATCTACATTTTAACCCCCTAATGAAGCGAGCATGCAAAATGCTTGTTGGGGCACCAGGATTGAGGATCAGGGACCTTTACATATGAGTAAGACTATTTGGGCTTATTTTCACATTTGGATATAACCACCTAGATTCAGTGCACTGCATTGGCAGTGATATTCGTGTTTACGTTGTGTAGTCACCAAATAAATTAAAGTAACATACTACATATTTGTATGGTCTGTGGAGACTGAGTTTGGTCAGTCCCACATGTACATTGTTGACCTGAACTAGGTGATAATAATTTATGTAATTGAGTATCTATATTATGAATTCTGGTTATATTTAGTGATGAATTCTCTGTCCTTATTGCTGCTATATGTTGAAACTGAAACCTTGTGGTTTCAATTTTGAAATTGTGTTTAATAAAGTTTATATATTTCTATAGGAATATCGGTTCTGTGTAACGCCATTCCCTTTGGTATGCATATACTATGCAGTGTCTTGGGACTTATATTTAATAAATTTTATTTAATTAAAAAATAAATGTACATTTGCACATTTTGGCAAATATGTTTTGCTAGTTTTCTTTCAGCATAATCTTATATATTTAACTTTTTCTTTTTTAAAACCCAAAAGTGGATTTTATTAATTTGTTCCTTATTTTTGTATTACAATATACTGGCATATATCTATACTACCAAGTAAGTAAACTGTCCCACTGTATTGTATTCAGCATAGAAAAAAAAAAAAAAGTTTGATGATATTAGCACTTAGGCCTCATGCACACGACCGTAGGCATGTGCACGGCCGTGATTTTTCACATGGCCGCTGCCATTATTTTCAATGAGCCCGGACCGCAGAACACGGCCGTAATAAGACATGTCCGTTCTTTCTGCGGTGCGGGTTCCCGGGCCATGCACGGACCGTAAAAACTACTGTCGTGTGCATGGCCCCATAGAAATTAATGGGGCCGCAATTCTCCCGTGGATTTTCGGGGGAATTGCGGTCGCAAAAGCACGTACGTGTGCATGAGGCCTTACAGTTGGTACTGCCTTAGGCACTACATAGGTATTCTAAATTAAAAATTGCTTTTCAATGTGCTTATCCATATCAACAAAATGCCCCTCATTCCTGTAGGTGGTTAGTGAGCTACAAAAGCAAATGAACATACTATAAGAATACAAATAAATAAATTACGAGTTTTCCAGTGATATAGAATTGATAAATATAATATGTTATATAAAAAATTGCATTAATATTTGAGATTTCATTTTTAGAATACCGAGCTAACAAATCAATACTATAAATGTAACCCCCAAATACTATATTTTCTATATTTCATACACACACAGTGAAGAGTTGGATGTTAGTTTAAAGGGTATGGGTGAGTACAACTTGGGAGCCAGAAATAAAAGCTTTAAATTGCTTCATCCAGCACAGTATGGGATGCTCTCATTTAAAGGTGCCCTGTAAAATGCACACAATATTTCACTTACCAAGAGGATATTTCTCTAACAAATAGAGGTAGCTCTCAAAGAAATCAGTTCGTATTGCCTTGTGAAGAACAAATGACATACTGTGTCTGCAAAGTTCTTTATCTGTCTTGTGCCAGCGAGACTTAAAGGCAAGGTGAGCTCCGAGGTACTCCATGTTTGTGTCTTCTTGATATCAATGAAGGAGTAAACCATGATCCATAGACATCTAGTTCTATGTTATAATTTCATCATGTGTCACTTTATACCAGAATAGGGAAGTACAAGAAGCTTCTGGCATAAGCAGTGAGAATTTTGTGAGCCCACAGCAGGTGCTGTTGGGAACTGATAGTTCTCGTCTGCGTTTTACTAACTGCTTTGTAGGTGTAAAATGATATGATCTGTGAATGAGTTCAACTTGATTCAAAAAGGCCACTCTATTTCTGGAGAAAATACGTTGCAGAACGGGAGTCCTCTTTAAAATTTTATGAGGCATACAATGCATGTCATCATCTGTTAAGCATCAAACAAGTGAAAAAGATAATACATATAAAAAAAGAAACACTTCAATGACAAAAAGGAAATAAGCTGATCCCGCATCTGAAGTTATGTGATTTAGTGTTTGTTTTTCTACCAGATGCTGCAGATTTATCAATACTGTCCAAAGACAGACGTTCATGTAATAACTAATTCATTTGATTTGCGCCTTACCCGTAAATCAAAGCGTTTTACTAAACGGTGAAAATGGCTGTATGATCAGTATTTATCTTTATATGTATGGCAGTATTTATTTAGCTTAGAACCGCATCACTATGTAAAGCAAGAACCTGTTCTTGGCGTTTGTTCACATCTTATGTTTTTTGTTTTTTTGTACTGCAGCAGACAATTAGCAACTAATAAATTCCAGCTTTTATTTTTGGAGAGCCAAACTGAAAGGAAAAATTTCATTGGTTGATATGGGCAGCACTTTCGTAAGACCAGATTTTATACATGGGGCCCTCTGACCCGGGGCAAAGATTCAGTTTGACGCCCCGCCAAACTTATTTTCTGACATCTTATTCCCCCTCACCATGTTTGATTTCTCTACCAATCAATGGAGTGTCATTTTTTTTCTTCACATTTTTTTCATGTAATCGAGCATAAAACCATTGGTTCATTTTACAAGCAATATAGTTATATAGGGTAATTAACATAACAATAAATTGAAAGAAAATAAATTAAATCAGTGTGCCTGACTTAAGCAGATTAACTGAGGCTAGTGAGACTATATGGTGACATAAGTATATAGTGTCACACAGACCCCCTTGTAGATACCGCCACACAGTGCCCCTTGTAGATAGTGCCACACTGCCTCCCCTTGTAGATAAAGCCACACTGCCCCCCTTTGTAGATAGCAACACACAGCCACCAAATAAATATAAAAAAAACTTGTACTCACCTAGTCCTGTTCCCACGACGAATGGAGCAGCTTCACAGCCTCCTCAGCAGCCTATGAGACGGGATCCTTTTCATAGGCCGGTGTGATCCATTGGCGCTGGGACGGCATGATCTTGTCCCAGCGCCTTAGTGAATAGGAGAGCAGGGAGCTAGCTCCTTGACCTGCAATAGTATTAAATTGTATCTGCGTCCTAAGGATGCAGTTACAATTGAATGTGGCAGTTGCCCGAGCCCCCGATGCCCAGTGCCGGGCGGCACAGACCCCCTCATTCTGCAGGCTCCTCAGCAGTCGCTGCGGCGGCACCCCCTTCCTTCCCTTCAAGTTGCGCGTTGGGAACATGCCCCGCCTGCTCCGCTAGCTACGCCGTTGGGGCCCTCTAACTGCCATCAGTTGGACATCTGAATGTCACGCACAACCTCAGTTTAGACCACACATGATTTCATTCACATTTTCCCTTTTTGGTCTTAAATATAATAAGGCTACATGGAATATGAAAAAACAAGCAGTAAATTGATTAATATTTTATATATAGCTCATTTTTATTCAGCACAAAACTAGGTTACAACATTTGTCTCCAAACATATGGCTTCAGTAAAGCTAAAAAAATGTTTGTGGTTCATTAAGTAATGGCGTTCTGATTGTGTTACTGTAACAGCCAGGCGGGCATGGTATTAAGTTATGATGTGTGACTGGACCTTATAAAGAATCTATTTTTAATTGTCTCCGGCATGGTGTTAAAATCCAATGATTTTTATATGTGACTTGCAAAATGGAAATACAACAGTTTTATTAACTTTTAAAACCCTGTCAATTATAGGGTGATTTTTTTTTCTATATAGTAATCTTGCATAAGCACATTAAGTTTATCTCATTTTCAAGAGACACTGATAGGTATGAGGTCCTAGCTCTGGGTACCATATAATATGTATCTTAAAATGTGTTGCCTCCCGCAGCTCTGCATTTGGTAGATGGGTTATCTTGTTGGCACATCCCTTTAAATATTACAGTTGGGCACCTCTATTTACATAATCCTGAAGAACACGGAAGATGTCATTAACAAAATCTTTGAAGACCGCGGGAGCATTACACAGACCGAATAGATATTCATAGTGTCCGTCACGGGTGTTAAATGCCGTCTTCCTTTCGTCACCTCAGCGAATCCGGATTAGGTTGTAAGCCCCACGCAGGTCTAGCTTTGAAAAAATCTTGGCTCCACGTATGCGATCAAACAGTTCAGAAATCAAAGGTAACGGATACCTATTCTTTACCGTGATCTGGTTGAGACCCCGATAGTCGATACAAGGACGCAGAAAACCATGCTTTTTCTTGACGAAGGACCCGGCTCTTGCCGGGGAGGAAGACTTCCGTATGAAGCCCCTCTCCAAGTTCTCCTTAACATAGACGGACATGGACAGACTCTCTGGCAAGGAGAGAGGACATAGCCTACCATGGGGAAGGGATGCACCAGGAACTAGGTCGATAGGACAGTCATATGCCCGGTGTGGGGGCAGCGACTCCGTCTCTTTCTTGCTGAAGACATCCGAAAATGCAGAATAATGATCAGGCAATCCTGCCAAGGACTGAGGCAGAGGAGGCTGAGCTGAACGAATCTGTACCAGGCAACGGTTGAGACACTCAGGACCCCACTGGAGAACCTCTCCAGAATTCCAGTCCAGAACTGGGGCATGTAGTCGGAACCAGGGCAGACCCAGCAGCACAGGATTGACAGCTTTAGCCAGGGCAAACAACAAGAGGAGCTCGGAATGGAGGGCTCCTACTTGGAGCCTCAGCGGCTTGGTCACATCTACAATTGGATCTGGCAGAGGTAGTCTGAGAGAGGCTTCTTTCTGGCCACTCTGCCATAAAGCCCAGATTGATGGAGTACTGTTGTGATAGTTGACCTTTTGTAAGTTTCTCACATCTGCACACAATATCTTATAAGTATTATGGAGGCCACTGTGCTCTTTGGAACTTTCAGTGCAGTAGAAAAAATGTTGTACCCTTCACCAGATCTGTGCCTCTACACCATCCTGTTTCTGTTTCTCTACAAGCAGTTCTTTCCTCCTATGGCTTGGTTTTTGCTCTGATATGCATTGTTAGCTGTGAGACCTCATATAGACAGGGGTGAGTCTTTCCAAATTATGTCCAATCACATGAATTTACCACAGGTAAACTCCAATCAAGGTGTAGAAGCAGGGGCGTAGCTAAAGGCTCATGGGCCCTGATGCAAAAGTTCTTATTGGGCCCCCCCCCCCGCAAACTTCTCATGGCCGATGGTCCGCAGCTTTCAGCTGCATCACTGGGTCTCCTAAGTGAACCAACAATGCAGCACTAGCAGCCAGGGGCATCACTAAGGACTTAAAATATATGGGGAAATAGCCCCAATACATATGTGTCCGCCCAAAAAAAATGTGTGTGTGTATAGGAGACAGCATATCTATAGTACTACGACCCTATCAACTATGGATAGGATTAGATACATTGGCTCAGCAGACAGTATCACACATGATAGGATTAGATACAGTGGCCCAGCAGACAGTATCACACATGATAGGATTAGATATGAGGCCCAGCAGACAGTTTCACACATGATGGGATTAGATACACAGCTCAGCAGACAGTATCACACATTACAGGATTAGCTACAGTGGCTCAGCAGTCAGTATTACACATGATGGGATTAGATACAGTAGCTCAGCAGAGAGTATCACACATGATAGGATTAGATACAGCGGCTCAGCACAAGGCTATTGACCCATCAGCTATTGATGGCCTATCCTGAGGATAGGCCAACAATATTTAAGGACTGGACAACCCCTTTAAGCCTTCGATGTAGCAGACTTAGAGGGGCCATGAGAGAGGATCACAGATTGTGTGATGCTGTCTGCTGGGCCCTGTATCTAAGCCAATCACATGGTAGGCTTAGATACATGGCCCATATGTGATCCTGTCTGATGGGCCCTGTATTTAAGCCTACCACAAGGTAGGCTTAGATACAGGGTCCAGCAGACAGTAATGTTATACAGTATAAGATTACTGTGTACTGGGGCCATGTATCTCAGTGATAGAAAACAGAGGGTGGTTATTAATGGTACATTCTCAGAGTGGGTCACAGTTACCAGTGGGGTTCCACAGGGGTCAGCGTTGGGCCCTCTTCTTTTTATTATGTTTATTAACCCTTTAAGGACACAGCCTGTTTTAGCCATGTGGACACAGCCAATTTGTTCAAATCTGACATGTGTTACTTTATGTGATAACAACTTTAGAATGCTTTTATTTTTCCAAGTGATTCTGAGATTGTATTCTTGTAACACATTGTACTTTATGTTAATGCTAAAATTTTGTCAATACATTTAGGGCTTGTCCACACGTAACTAAATTGCTGTAGAAAATTTCTGCAGCAATTTAGTTGAAAGTAGCAGATTTTCCGCTGCGGAAAAAATGCACCATTTCCTGCATTTTTTACTGTAGAAAATGGTGCGTATTTTGCTGCGTTTTTTACAATGCTAGGAGACGGTGATATCTCCTCTGAAAAACACAGCAATTCAGTCCACTTTTCCACAGCAGGAATTGACATGCTGTAGTCTGAAAAAATCCACCGCAGGTCAATTTGTGGTCGGAATTTTTACACAGCGTGTGGATGAGGTTTGTTAAATCTCACCCACTTTGCTGCTACTGTATTCTGCTGCGTATTTTCCTTCTGTAATTCCAGACGGAAAATATGCAATAATTCCACTATGTGTGGACAAGCCCTTAGTGTTTATTTGTGAAAAACACCAACATCTTGAGGAATTTAGCAAAAATTTGCATTTTTCTAAATGTAATACCACACAAAATAGTTACTAGTTAATATTTCCCATATGTCTACTTTATATTTGCATAATTTTTTGAATGTCCTTTTATTTTTCTAGGACGTTACAAGGCTTCTAACTTTAGCAGCAATTTCTCACATTTTAAGGAAAATTTCAAAAGGCAATTTTAGGACGTTACAAGGACCAGTTTATTTCTGAAGTGGCTTTGAGGGCCCTATATATTATAAATTCACCATATATCACCCCATTTTAAAAACAGCACCCCTCAAAGTATTCAAAACAGCATTTAGTAAGTTCCTCAACCTTTTAGGCATTTCACAGGAATTAAAATTGTAATAAAAGTTTTTTTTATACCACAGAAGGTTTTACCAGAGAAACGCAAATCAATATGTATTGCCTATATCCTGCAGTTTTTAGAAATATTCTACATGTGGCCCTAGTGTGGTAAAGGACTTAAAGAGGCTCTGTCACCAGATTTTGCAACCCCTATCTCCTATTGCAGCAGATCGGCGCTGCAATGTAGATAAGAGTAACGTTTTTGTTTTTTTTTAAAACGAGCATTTTTGGCCAAGTTATGACCATTTTTATATTTATGTAAATGAGGCTTTCTAAAGTACAACTGGGCGTGTTTAAAGTTATGTACAAGTGGGTGTGTATCGTGTTCGTTACATCTGGGCGTTTTTACTTCTTTTACTAGCTGGGCGTTGTGACTAGAAGTATTATCCACTTCTCTTCAAAACGCCCAGCTTCTGGCTGTGCACAGACACAGCGTGTTCTCGAGAGATCACGCTGTGACGTCACTCACTTCCTGCCCCAGGTCCTGCATCGTGTCGGATGAGCGAGGACACATCGGCACCAGAGGCTACAGTTGATTCTGCAGCAGCATCAGCGTTTGCAGGTAAGTCGATGTAGCTACTTACCTGCAAACGCCGATGCTGCTGCAGAATCAAATGTAGCCTCTGGTGCCGATATGTCCTCGCCCGTCCGACACGATGCAGGACCTGGGGCAGGAAGTGAGTGACGTCACAGCGTGATCTCTCGAGAACACGCTGTGTCTGTGCACTGCCAGAAGCTGGGCGTTTTGAAGAAAAGTGGATGATACTTCTAGTCACAACGCCCAGCTAGTAAAAGAAGTAAAAACGCCCAGATGTAACGAACACGATACACGCCCACTTGTACATAACTTTAAACACGCCCAGTTGTACTTTAGAAAGCCTCATTTACATAAATATAAAAATGGTCATAACTTGGCCAAAAATGCTCGTTTTTAAAAAAAACAAAACGTTCCTCTTATCTACATTGCAGCGCCGATCTGCTGCAATAGGAGATAGGGGTTGCAAAATCTGGTGACAGCCTCTTTAAAGAGGCTCTGTCACCAGATTTTCAAACCCCTATCTCCTATTGCAGCTGATCGGCGCTGCAATGTAGATAACAGTAACGTTTTTCTGTTTCAAAAACGAGCATTTTTGGCCAAGTTATGAGCATTTTTATATTTATGCAAATGAGCCTCTTATGGCCAACTGGGCGTTTTTAATCTTATTTCCAACTGGGCGTGTATTGTGTTCGTTACATCTGGGTGTGTTTACTTGTTTTACTAGCTGGGCATTGTGAATGGAAGTGTATGACGAATAAGCATCATCCACTTCTCTTTGTTACCACCCAGGCTCTGGCAGTTCACAGACACACAGCGTGTCCTCGCTCGTCCGACACGATGAAGTTCCTGTGGGAGGAAGTGAGTGACGTCACAGCGTGATCTCGCGAGGACACGCTGTGTGTCTGTGCACTGCCAGAAGCTGGGTGGTAACGAAGAGAAGTGGATGATGCTTCTAAAACAAGTAAACACACCCAGATGTAACGAACACAATACACGCACAGTTGGAAATAAGATTAAAAACGCCCAGTTGTCCATAAGAGGCTCATTTGCATAAATATAAAAATGCTCATAACTTACAGCTCCAGGGAACGGTGATGGGGGCAGCCTGTGCGCCCTCATATGCCAATTTGTTCCTTGGACTGTGGGAAAGGGACCTTTTTACAGATGGCCAGGATGATTCAATGGACCGGGTCCTGTTTTGGGCACGGTTCATTGATGACATCCTGGTCATTTGGAAGGGCACCCACTCTGAATTGGACAAATTTATGTTGGATCTTAACAACAATCAGATCAATCTTAAATTCACATACAAATCAAACAGCCAGCACATTGATTTTTTGGATATCAAATTAACCAAGGACATTGATGAATTTCTGCAGAGTGACGTATATCGAAAAGAGACTTCTGTTAATTCTCTACTGCACTTCTCATCCTCTCACCCACCACAGACCCTACAGGCGATCCCTATTGGGCAATTCCTGAGGATAAGGAGGATATGTTCCTCTGATATCATATTTGAGGAACAAGCCAAGGACCTAAAAAAACGCTTCATTGAACGAGGCTACAGTATGCGGTCCATTAAGAAAGCATATCATAGAGCCAAACATGCCAACAGAGATGATCTCCTATTCACCAAAAGGAAAAAAGATACACAGACCAAGGTGAGGTTTATAACTAACTATCACTCGAGGTGGCCACAAATGAAGGAAATTGTTAAGAGGTTTTGGCCAATCCTGCTCACGGACCCAATTCTCACTAATTATGTGACTAGGTACCCCAGTTTAACAGCAAGACGTGGGAAAAATTTAAAAGATCACCTAGTGAGGAGTCACTATGACCCGATTATGAGAAAATATCCCTTTGGGACAAAGGGAGCCAAATGGGGGTGTTCCCCTTGTGGGCATTGTGTGGCATGTCCTAACGTAGAGAGTACAACAACTTTCTCTAATGTTACAGGCACGAAAACGTATACCATAACACATGCGATAACTTGTACTACTAAAGCAGTAGTATACTATGCAACGTGCCCATGCCCTAAAGTGTATGTCGGTCTTACTTCAAGGGAATTAAAAGTGCGGGTGAGAGAGCACATGTCTGACATCAGACGAGCAGCAAGTGAGGAATTCGTGGAAACTTTAAAACCTATACCGCGCCATTTTAAAACATACCACTCCTGTGATCCAACAAAGCTAAAGGTGAGAGGCATTGATCACATTGTTGCAAGCATGAGAGGGGGGAATATCAAACAAAAATTGGCACAATGCGAAGCACGCTGGATTTGGACCCTTGGGTCAATGCAGCCTCTGGGTCTTAATGAATCTCTTAATTTCGCTCCATTTCTCTGAACCACTGACTCTCTGCGGGTCTAGTTTTTAATTATGTTTTTTATTACATCGTTTAACATAGCTTCGTTTAGTTGCTATTTTTATATATATATATATATATATATATATATATATATATATATATATATATATATATATATATATAGTCATTACCTTGTTAACTACCCTCCCTTGGGAGAAGAGAAGTGGATGATGCTGATTCGTCAGCATCATACACTTCCATTCACAACGCCCAGCTAATAAAACAAGTAAACACACCCAGATGTAACGAACACAATACACGCCCAGTTGGAAATAAGATTAAAAACGTCCAGTTGTCCATAAGAGGCTCATTTGCATAAATATAAAGATGCTCATAACTTGGCTAAAAAGGCTCGTTTTTGAAAAAGAAAAACGTTACTGTTATCTACATTGATGCGCCGATCAGCTGCAATAGGAGATAGGGGTTTGAAAATCTGGTGACAGAGCCTCTTTAAACAAGCCTCAGAAGCAAGGAATCACATAGTGGATTTTGGGGACTCATTACAATATATCTTAGGCACCATGTCAGGTTTGAGAGGTCTTGTTGTGTCAAAACAGTGGAAACCGCCCAAAACTGACCCCATTTTGGAAACTACACTGCTCAAGGAATTTATCTAGGGGTAAAGTTAGCATTTTGACCTTACAGGTTTTTGCTGAATTTATTGAAATTAGTCTGACAAATGAAAATCAACATAGAAATGTTACATTTTTACAAGGAATAAAGGAGAAGCACCCGAACATTTGTAAAGCAATTTCTCTTGATTACGACAATACCCCCCCATATGTGATAATAATATGCTGTTTGAACCCACGGCAGGGATCAGAAGGGAAGTAGCGCCATTTGGATTTAGGAGCGCAGGTTTTGCTGGAATGGTTTTCGGGTGCCATGTCGCATTTACAATGCCCTAGAGGAACCAAAACAGTGGAAACCCCCCAGAAGTAACCCCATTCTGAAAACTATACCCCTCAAGGAATTTATCTAGGGGTATAGTGAGCATTTTGACAACACAGTTTTTTTTTTACTGAATTTATTGGAATTGGGCGATCAATATGAAAATCAAAATGTTTTCTGAAAAAACATAGAAGTTTTTAATTTTTACAAGGAATAAAGGGGAAAAAACATCACAACATTTGTAAAGAAATTTCTCCCGATTACAACAATACCCCATATGTGGTAATAAACTGCTGTTTGGACCACTGCAGGGCTCAGAACAGCAAGAGCGCCATTTGGATTTTGGGTGAAGATTTTGGTGGAATGGTTTTCGGGTGCCATGTCGCATTTGCAACGCCCTGGAGGGACCAAAACTATTGAAACACCCAAAAGTGACCCCATTTTTAAAACTATTCCCCACAAGGAATTTATCTAGGGGTATAGTGGGCATTTTGACCCCACAGTTTTTTGATGAATTTATTGGAATTAGGCCGTAAAATTGAAAATCTAAATTTTTTCCTGAAAATAACATACTTTTTACAAGAAATAAAGGAGAAAATGCACCTCAACATTTGTAAACTATTTTCCTCCGATTACAGCAATACCCCCTATGTGGTAATAAACTACTGTTTGGACCCACGACAGGGCTCAGAAGGGAATTAACGCCATTGGGATTTTGGAGCAGAGATTTAGCTGATTTGGTTTTTCAGCACCATGTTGCATTTGCAGAGCCCCTGAGGTACCAGTACAGGGGAAGCCCCCAAAAGTTACCCCATTTTGGAAACTATACCCCCTAAAGTATTTATCTAGTGGAGTAGTGAGTATGTAGAGCCCACCGTTTTTGTAGGATATGATGCAAAGCCGATGTGAAAAATTTAAATCAGACTTTTTTTCTCACAAATGTGTCATTTATAAGGCCCCATGCACACGACCGTGCCCACAATCACGGCCCACGTTTGCGGGCACGGCCGGCAGCCGACTGCCACCCGCATTTTCGGCCCGTGTTCCCATACAAAGTATGGGAGCACGGCCCTCAAAATGCAAAAGAACGGACATGTTCCATAATTTTCGGAACATTTCTACGGCACGGACACCCGCCCGTAGCGCTATGGAAAGGTGTCCGCGTTCAATGAAAGTGAATGGGTCCATTTTTGCGGACCGCAATTGTGGTCCGCAAAAACAGAGGTTTTTTACGGTCGTGTGCATGGGCCCTAAGACACATATTTCCTACTAAGTACATTAAACTGAATAATTGCACCCCAACCTTGATTATGCCTTTTCATAGACTCTATAGAAAACTATAGGGCTTAATCATCTGGTCGGAAAGATCGACCCCCCCCCCCCATGTATTTATTATATGCCTGTATACAAACAGGCGTTGGGGGACAAAAGTGCTTATCTCATTGTGTATTGTGCTGAGCATATGGACATCTTTCTTGTCCCAATACTTTAAGAAACGCACCCTGTCACTGCACATTGTCCTGCTCTCACCAATTTGTAACCTTTGGCCTAGGAGGAACTTTGGGAGGCCTCTCTGATTTTCCGTACTATTCCACAGGCTAAGTTTTTTTTACGGTCAAGCATTTAAAAAGTGGAACACTCTTGTAAAAATTGTCTAGGTACAAGTGGTAGCCTTGGTCTAGCAGGGGGTGCAAGAGATCCCAGACAATTTTACATCTTGTACCTAGTACAGTAGGGCAGTCTGGGGACTCAATATTTGTGCCTTTGCACTCATAAATCCTGAATGTATATTTGTAGCCAGTTTCAGACTCACATAAAATTTATTGGGGAGGTACTGCTGGAATTTTAGTCGGCCCTTAAAATAAACGAGGGATTCATCAATTGCGATCTCTTTTCCAGGGGTGTATATTTCACAAAATTTTTTGGCAAAATGTGTGATCACAGGCTGGATTTTATAAAGGCGATCAGAGTTGGGGGTCACTTGGGGGTTGGCACTGCAGGTTATCATTATAGTGCACACATTTTATTATTGTCAAGTCTTCCCCTGGATATTGCAGTGCGGTACATGGGTGTATGGTGCATCACATCTGTAGACCAATATGATCTCACTGTGTTTTTTTCTGTTATACCCATTATTATTAACAGCATCCCCCAGAATTTAAGTATTTCCACAGCATTAACAGGACGCTACCTGTTTGGCTTGGCATAAAATGACTGCAAATTAGCTGCAATAAATTTCTCGCATATAAGTTCGTTTGCGTAACAATTAAATGAACAAACTTATTTGTAAAAAAAAGTTGAAAAAAACCTAAATCATCAAGCTTTGCTGTGTCAACGTGAATCCCTGAAGTAGAATTCTGGAACTTGGGGGGTATAGTTAACGGGGGGAAGCCAGAACTGTTCACTATTATCAGGGAGGGCCTGATCGCCACTTCGTGACTCTGAGCATTTTCCTCATCATTACTGTAAGATGAGGAAAGAACAAATTTGGATCCGTCACTAGCTAATTCAGTATAAGAGCAAAGCATTTTGTATGCCTCTTCAGCTGTATATGATCGCTTAGCGAGGGGTGTAACTAGGAAAGACTGGGCCCCATAGCAAACTTTTGACTGGGCCCCCCCTCCCCTGGGTGCCACACACAGCCCCCTGTAGATAGTGCCCCCCGTAGGTTCTGCCATTCAGCCCCCCCTGTAGACAGTGTAACACCCCCCTTGTAGATAGTGCCCCCCCTTGTAGATAGTGCCATTCAGCTCCCCATGTAGATATTACCCCCCACCTCCTCCCTGTAGATAGCGCCATACAGCCCCCTGTATATAGTGCCCCTCACTTCCTGGTTGTAGATAGTGCCATACTGCCTCCCCTGTAGGTAGCGCCATACAGCCCCCCTGTAGATAGTGTCATACAGCCCCCCTGTAAATAGTGCCATAGAGCCCCCAGGTAGATAGTGCCATAATGCCCCCCTTATAGAAATCCCAATGCAGCCACCCTGTAGATAACGCCATACAGCCCCCTTGTTTTATACCACCATACATACCCTCCTGTAGATACTGCCATACAACCCCCCCCCCCCCACTGTAGATGCAGCTATACAACCCCCCACTGTAGATACTGCCATACAACCCCCCACTGTAGACACTGCCATACAACCCCCAACTGTAGATAGGGCCATACATCCCTGTGTAGATAGTGCCATACAACCCCCCACTGTAGATAGTGCCATACACCCCCTGTAGATAGTGCCATACACCCCCTGTAGATAGTGCCATACAGCCCCCCTGTAGATAGCGCCATATAGCTCCCTTGTAGATAGCGCCATACAGCCCCCTGTAGATAGCGCCATACAGCCCCCATGTAGATAGCACCATACATCCTCCCTGTAGATACTGCCATACAACCCCCCACTGTTGATAGTGCCATACAGCCCCCCTGTAGATAGTGCCTGCAGGCCGAACGGCTTGTAGCCAATGGCAGAGCAGGGAGATACCTCCCTACTCTGTCATAGTGTACAATAGTATCTGCTATGGCTGCTACAGCGCTAGTTACGCCACTGCGCTTAGCCATACTGCCGTTATATATATATCTATCTGTACCTCAAAACTATAAAACTGTTCCAGCAAAGTGTAATGTAACAGTACGACGTACGACGATGTAACGTCTCTAACAAAGTAATTCCCAGGATGCTATTCCAAGGACACCCTTACTCTATAACAGAGAAATTTATTGATATCTAAAAATTTAATGTGTGTGTGTATATATATATATATATATATATATATATACCGTATTTGACGGACAATAGGACGCACTGGACCATAACACGCAGTCATAAATTGTGGCATTAAAGAGGAGAAAAAAAGGTTTTGCCTTTAACTGTACATTTCCTGGGTAATATTGAGACAATAGGGTACCACAGTGCGCCAATACAATGTCAGCCACAGTGCCCCATAACAATGTCAGACACAGAAATACAATATATTGGCAGCTATAGTGCTCTCACCCTCCCCTGAATTCACAAGACATCAGAGATGTGGAGAGGCAGGGGTTAGTGGTTTTGAATCTGCTCTTGCTGCTCTGTACATAGGAGGGGGCGTGGCTAGAAGGTCCTCGCAGATCAGTACCTGCACAGATATACTGTGCTGTGTGTACTAATGTCTGTGTTATCTGCTCACTTAAAGGTAATGTGTCGCTAGAAAATTATTATTATTTTTTTTAGTTAAACAGTTAGTGTATAAATGATTAAACATTGTTCTAATTTTTTTTTTTTTTTCACGAGTCAGGAAATATTATAAATTAGATTCTAATTTATAACATTTCCCAGTGCTGGTCACTAGATGGAGCAATTCCCAAAATTGCAGCATTGGCATGTGGTAAAGCAACCACATTGCTTTATGCTGCAAAATTTGAGAAAACACACTCGCTCTAGTGAGCTCACAGAATTCCCCCTCCCTTATCCTGGCTAGTGCCGGGAGAAAAGAGGGGATTGAACGGTCAAACCTCCTACACTGTGTGTCGCCATTTTTTGAGCGAACACACAGTGTAGTAGGTTTACATACAGTAGTAATCACACACTAAAACACGTACATACACAGAAATAACTTACCTGCTCCTGCCGCCGCCGCTCCCTCCGGTCCGTCTGCTCCCTCCGCTCCAAGTGCTTGCATTAGAACACAAGTCCGGAAGCCGCGACCGGAAGTAGTAATCTTACTGTCCAGCTGCGGCCTCCGGTCCACAAGAAAATGGCGCCGGACGTCGCTCGGCCGAAGACCTTCCATTTGGACTGTGTGGGAGCGGCGCATGCGCCATTCCCACACAGACGGCGTACAGCATAGTGAATGGAACGGCTCCCGTTCGCATTCACTATGGGGCTGTATGTGCCGTATTCCATGTCTGCATGTGTCGTTAATCGACACATACAGAGATGAAAAAAAAATGGCAGCCCCCATAGACAAGAAAGGGTTCAAAAATAAAAAAAAGTAAAACACAAACACACAAATAAATAAAACATTTTTTAATAAAACACTAAAAGCAAATTGATATAAAAAATATTTTTTCCGCGACACCCGTCCTTTAACAGTGGGATGACAGAATTCTGTGTGTAAGATGTGACTGTTCAGTAAGCAGATACATTTTTTTACAGCACAGGACATGCTGCTGCCATTACACTGCACTGCATATAGTAAAATGAATCTATTACAATAAACTCTACTGTAAGCCTGTGTTCACACTGAGTTTTTTGCAGGAGGAAAATTCCTCCTGCAAAAAATGCTCCAGACGGTTTTTGCACAGTGGTTTGACAAAAACTCGTCAAAACTCTCGTCGAGGCGTTTTTTTTCCTCTTTCTGACTGATTGAAATGGGGTTTTGGAGGCGGAAACGGCCTCAAGATGGGTCATGACGCTTCTTTTTACCGCGACACGTTTTTTTTACTCGTGGTAAAAAAACTCGTCCAACTCCCATTGAAATCAATGGGAGGCACGTTCGGGCGGTTTTTGAGGAGTTTTGCGGCGCGGTTTCCGCGTCAAAAAACTCTGTGTGATCAGGGCCTAATTACAGTGAACTATATAATTTTAAATTACATTGTTTTAATGTTTTTTATAAAACGTTCCTAACTATTCCTAGCCAACTATCCCTATCTACCTATATAATTATACCTAACTAATCCATAATAATGTAATCCTGTATGTCATCTATAAATTCACTATCCCTAAAATGTATTTATGTGCCACGGTTGGTGGGTTTGTGGACCCACTAGGCCGTACCGCCGTAGCGGGGAGGCAGCTGGCCAAACAACAGGGAACTCCAGCAGTACAAAGTCTTGCACAAGGGTACCTGGATAGTGTAGACAGTGGCCGCAGCTCTGGCACTGATGGAGATGGGTGCAACAGGTAACGCCAGACGTGGCGGATGGCAAAGATGGCGCAGGTTGCGCCAGTTGTGGCGAATCCCTCTGGACGTGGCAGATGGCACAGGACGTGGCTGATGACATAGATGCAGTAGACACGACTCCTACTAGTAGGCACAGGAGCAAGAACACAGCACGGGATACAGGAACAGGTAACAGGGCACGGGTAACAACTGGAACGGGAAACACTAAGGGACCATTTGCAAGACAGACTTGGGAATTACTAACAACGCTCAGGCAAGGATCAGACGGGCTGGGGCCCTCTTATAGTCCAGGAAATCATGTGTGTTTAAGAGCGGGCACGAGCGTGCGCGCGCACCCTACGGGACACAGCGGACCGGAGCGGAAGTGAGCGCTGGCGTCTCCTGGGAAGGAGATGGGGACCAGCGCTCACAGATCCATGGCTGCGGGCGTCAGGAGGTGAGTGGACCCGACGGCCCGTGGCCATGGACGATACAGTATGTATGTATTAATCTAATATCTCTCTCTATAAATTTTGTCCCTCTCTCTCAATTAATTATTATATATTTTTTTTTTTTAAAAAGAAGCTCCCACAATCGGTTGGAAGCAGGGAAGGGAGATTTGGGGTACTGGGCAGCAGCGAAGAGGTTAAATGGATAAATTTGCCGGTAATCGCTGGACTTTCACAGGGCACGTCTGATCTCATTTTCACTGTCAGACCGAGGAGATCAGACGCTGTAACAATTTTTACAGCCCATTTAGTTGTCAAGATGCTGTGACTGGTCAGTCTGCTGTGACACAGCATCTGCCGTGTAACTGTGCCGACCAACTGTCATAAACCGTTGATGGCACAGTTCTGTCATCTTGTCCTTTGACAGGGTGACAGTTGTTAGACAGGGCGCACCGATATATCTCGGTGCCTTAACCCCCTAAGGACGCAGCCTGTTTTGGCCTTGAGGACACAGCCAATTTTTTTCAAATCCGACATGTTTCACTTAATGTGGTAATAACTCTGGAATGCTTTTACCTATCCAAGCGATTCTGAGATTGTTTTCTCGTGACACAATGTACTTTATGTTAGTGGTAAAATTTGGACGATATATTCAGTGTTTATTTGTGAAAAACACCAAAATTTGCAAAAATTTGCATTTTTCTAAATGTAAGTGTATTTGCTTGTAAGACAGACAGTAATACCACACAATAGTTACTAGTTAACATTTACCCCATATGTCTACTTTATGTTTGCATCGTTTTTTGAACGTCCTTTTTTTTTCTAGGACGTTACAAATCTTCTAACTTTAGCAGAAATTTCTCACATTTTCATGAAAATATCAAAAGGCTATTTTTTTCAGAGACCAGTTCAGTTCTGACGTGGCTTTGAAGGACTTATATATTACAAAGTCCCCATAAATCACCCCATTTTAAAAACTAGACCCCTCAAAGTATTCAAAACAGAATTCAGAAAGTTTCTTAACCCTTTAGGCGTTTCACAGGCGTTAAAGCAAAGTAGAGGTTAATATTTACAATTTTCTTTTTTCTTTTTGCAAAAATTCATTTGTAATACATTTCCTTCTTTAACATAGAAAGTTTTACCAGAGAAACGCAACTCAATATTTATTTCCCAGATTCTGCAGTTTTTACAAATATCCTACATGTGGCCCCAGTGTGATAATGGACTGAAACACCGGCCTTAGAAGCAAAGGAGCACCTAGTGGATTTTGGGGCCTCCTTTTTCTTAGAATATATTTTAGGCACCATGTCAGGTTTGAAGAGGTCGTGTGGTGCCAAAACAGTGGAAACCCCCCAAAAGTGACACAATTTTGGAAACTACACCCCTCAAGAAATGTATCTAGTGGTATAGTTAGCATTTTGACCCCACAGTGTTTTTGCTAAACTTATTGGAATTAGTCTGTAAAAATCTGAAAAAAACGTAGAAATGTTTAATTTTTACAAGGAATAAATGAGAAAAAGCACCCTAACATTTGTAAAGCATCTTCTCCCGATTACGGCAATGCCCCATATGTGGTAATAAACTGCTGTTTGGACACACAGCAGGGCTCAGAAGGGAAGGAGCACCATTTGTATATTGGAGAGCAGATTTTGCTGGAATAGTTTTCAGTTCCATGTCGTGTTTGCAACGCCCTGGAGGGGCCAAAACACTGGAAACTCCGCAAAAGTGACCCCATTTTGGAAACTACACCCCTCAAGGAATATTTCTAGGGGTATAGTTAGCATTGTGACCCCACACGGTTTTTGCAGAATTTATTGGAATTATTCAGTGAAATTGAAAATCGAAATTTTTTTTCTAAGAAATATTAGTTTTAGCTCATATTTTTTAATTTTCACAATAGATAAAGGAGAAAAAGCACCCCGAAATTTTTAAAGCAAACTCTTCTGAGCACACCAATACCCCATATGTGGCAATAAACTGATGTTTGGACACACAGCAGGGCTTACAAAGGAAGGAGCACCATTTGACTTTTGGAGCTCAAGTTTTTCTGGAGTGGTTTGCAGAGGCCATGTCACATTTGCAAAGCACATTTGGAAACCCACCAAAAGTGCCCCAATTTGGCAAACTACACCCCTCATGGAATTTATCTAGCGGTATAGTGAGCATTTTGACCCCACAGTTTTTTTGTTGAATTTATTGTAATTAGGCAGTGAAAATTAAAATACACATTCTTTCCACTAAAATATTTAATTTTTTTTCATTTTCACAAGGAATAAAGGAGAAAAAGCACCCCAGCATTTGTAAAGCAATTTCTCCTGAGTACGGCAATACCCCATACGTGGTCATAAGCTACTGTTTGGGCACACCGCAGGCCTCACAATTGCACGAGTGCTACTTGGCATGCAGATTTTGCTTGATTGGTTTTTGGGTGCCAAGTTGCATTTTCAGAGCACCTGACAGTGGCGTAACTACCGCCGTAGCAGCAGTAGCGGCTGCTACGGGGCCCGCGGCATGAGGGGGCCCATGTCGCCCGCCGGCACGGGCCCCCACCATGGCCGGAGGCTCCGCTAGCAGCCGCTATGGCTGCTACAGCGGGACGCCACTGAACAGTACGGCAGAGCAGGGAGGTATCTCCCTGCTCTGCCATTAAGCAAAAGACATGTATCCCCTATCCACAGGATAGGGGATACATGTATGATCACTGGCAGCGATAGGGAGAACGGGGGACTGAAAGTCCCCTGAAGTTCTCCATCACAAACCTCGGACATCCGGGGTCTGTGTCGGCAGCTCCGTAGAAATGAATGGAGCGCCGGTCCCGCTTGTGCGCATGCGTGACCAGCGCTCCATTCATTTCTACAGAGCTGCGCAGACGCCGGAAGTCAGAGGTTAGTCATGGAGAACTTCAGGGGGACTTTCGGTCCCCCGTTCTCCCTATCGCTGCCAGCGATCACACATGTCTCCCCTATCCTGTGGATAGGGGATACATGTCTTTTATTAGAACACACTGTAGGTCGCATTTTTTTTTGGAGGGGGGATGCTGTATGGCGTTCCCTACAGGGGGGGGCTGTATGGCGTTCCCTACAGGGGGGGGACGCTGTATGGCGTTCCCTACAGGGGGGGGGCGCTGTATGGCGTTCCCTACAGGGGGGGGGGGACGCTGTATGGCGTTCCCTACAGGGGGGACGACGCTGTATGGCGTTCCCTACAGGGGGGGCTGTATGGCGTTCCCTACAGGGGGGGCTGTATGGCGTTCCCTACAGGGGGGGCTGTATGGCGTTCCCTACAGCCCCCCTGTAGGGAACGCCATACAGACTCCCTGTAGGTAACGCCATACAGTCCCCCCTGTAGATAACGCCAGACAGCCCCCTCTGTAGGGAACAACATACAGCCCCCCCCCCCGTAGATAACGCCATACAGTCCCCCCCTCTAGATAACGCCATACAGCCCCCTCTGTAGATAGCGCCATACAGTTCCCCCTGTAGATAGCGCCTTTCAGTCCCCCTGTAGATAGCGCCATACAGCCCCCCTGTAGATAGCGCCATACAGCCTCCCTGTAGATAGCGCCATACAGCCCCCCTGTAGATAGCGCCATACAGCCCCCCCCTGTAGATAGCGCCATACAGCCCCCCCTGTAGATAGCGCCATACAGCCCCCCCCTGTAGATAGCGCCATACAGCCCCCCCTGTAGGGAACGCCATACAGTCCCCCCCTGTAGGGAACGCCATACAGTCCCCCCCTGTAGGGAACGCCATACAGTCCCCCCGTAGATAACGCCATACAGTCCCCCCGTAGATAACGCCATACAGTCCCCCCATAGATAACGCCATACAGTCCCCCCGTAGATAACGCCATACAGTCCCCCCGTAGATAACGCCATACAGTCCCCCCGTAGATAACGTCATACAGCCCCCTCTGTAGATAGCGCCACACAGCCCCCTCTGTAGATATCTACAAAGGGCTGTATGGCGTTATCTACAGGGGGGGCTGTATGGCGTTATCTACAGGGGGGTTGTATGGCGTTATCTACAGGGGGGCTGTATGGCGTTATCTACAGGGGGGCTGTATGGCGTTATCTACAGGGGGGCTGTATGGCGTTATCTACAGGGGGGCTGTATGGCGTTATCTACAGGGGGGCTGTATGGCGTTGTCTACAGGGGGGCTGTATGGCGTTATCAAAAGGGGGGGTTTGTAAAAAAGGCACTATCTACAAGGGGGGGGGGGTTGTGTGACACCCAGGGGAGGGGGGCCCCTGTCAAAAGTTTGCTATGGGGCCCAGTCTTTCCTAGTTACGCCCCTGGCACCTGAGATAACATTACCGTAGAAACTCCTGAGAAGTGACTCCATTTTGGAAACTTTACCCCTCAGGGCATTCATCTAGGGGTGTAGTGAGCATTTTGATCCCACAGGTGTTTCATAGATTGTATTAGAATTAGGCAGTGAAAATGAAAAATCTTTTTTTTCCCAAAAATATGTTGTTTTGCTCCCAAGGTTTTATTTTCACAAGGGGTAATAGGAGAATCAACACCACACAATTTGTTACCCAATTTCTCCCGAGTACGGCAATACCCCATGTGTGGCCCTAAACGGCTGTTTGAGTACATGGCAGAGCTCAAAATGGAAGGAGTGCCACTTGGCTTTTAGAGCACAGATTTTGCTGGACTGGTGTACGGGCGCCATGTCGCATTTGCAGAGCTGCCTTAGGTACTAGAGTAGAGTGTAAAAACCTGTGACCCCATTTTGTAAACTACACCCCTCAAGGCATTTATCATTTGCCTGGACA
This sequence comes from Rhinoderma darwinii, assembly GCF_050947455.1. NCBI lineage: Eukaryota > Metazoa > Chordata > Amphibia > Anura > Rhinodermatidae > Rhinoderma > Rhinoderma darwinii. The sequence goes on along the minus strand of NC_134693.1, from coordinate 66,795,391 downwards.
TGTGACAGAGCTCAGGAGTGAAAGAGCAAATGCGCATGTGAGGTCTATTTTGGTGATTTTTGCAGCATTGGGCCACAATGGCAGGGCTCTGGGGTGAAATAGTAAAACAAACCCCCCAGTAGTGATCCCCATTTTGGAAACTGCACCCCTCAATGCATTTATTAAAGAGGGGTGGAGTGAGCATTTTGATCCCACAGGGTTTTGTTTTTTTATTAGAAATGAACGCTCAGCGGCTGGTGCAAAGTGAAAACTGCCATTTTCCACTGATATACAATATGTTGTGCCCAGTTCGTGCCACTGAAGACAAATACCTCAAACTGTTAAGCGGGTTCTCCCAGGTACGGCGCTGCCATATATGTGGACATTAACTGCTATTTGGGCACACTGTAGGGTTCAGAAGGGAGGGAGTGCCATTTGGAGCGCAGGTTTTGCTTGGTAGTAGTTCTGTTTGGAGTTTTACTGGTATTTCAGTTTATAATGTGGTGGTATATGTAATCTGTGCGGCGTACATCAGGGTATAATAAGAGGGTATAATAATGGGGTAAATAAATAATAATATAGATATGAGATATGTGGGCAGTGTCTCACTGATAAATAAAAAAATCTTATCCGCTTTTGGAACGCTCTGCACCAGGGGCGTAGCTAGAGGCTCATGGGCCCCGATGCAAAAATTCTTACTGGGCCCCCCCCCCCGCAAACTTCTCATGGCCGACGGTCCGCTTTCAGCTGCATCGCTGGGTCTCCTAAGTGACCCAACAATGCAGCACTAGCAGCCGGGGCGTCACTAAGGCTGGGTTCACACACCCTATTTACGGATGTAATTCGGGCGTTTTAGCATTGAATTACGTCCGAAAACGCGGCTCAAAAGCGTCGGCAAACATCTGCCCATTCATTTGAATGGGTCTTACGATGTTCTGTGCCGACGGTCATTTTTTTTTACGCACCGCTGTCAAAAGGCGGCGCGTAAAAAAGTGCCTGTCACTTCTTCAGACGTAAATGGAGCCGTTTTCCATGGACTCCATGGATAACCAGCTTCAATTACTTCCGTAATGGACGCAGCGAAAGACGCCTGCACATGCCATTACGGCTGAAATTACGGTGCTGTTTTCTCCTGAAAACAGCACAGTAATTTCAGCCGTAACGGACGCTGCCGTGTGAACATACCCTCAGGGCTTAAAATGTCCGGGAAATAGCCCCAATACATATGTGTCCGCCCCAAAAAAAAGTGTGTATATGAGACAGCATAGCATATCTATAGCACTACGACCCTATAAACTATGGATAGGATTAGATACAGTGGCTCAGCAGACAGTATCACACATGATAGGATTAGATACAGTGGCTCAGAAGGCAGTATCACACATGATAGGATTAGATACACAGCTCAGCAGACAGTATCACACATGATAGGATTAGATACAGTGGCCCAGCAGACAGTATCACACATGATAGGATTAGATACAGTGGCTCAGCAGACAGTACCACACATGATAGGATTAGATACAGTGGCTCAGCAGACAGTACCACACATGATAGGATTAGATACAGTGGCTCAGCAGACAGTATCACACATGATAGGATTAGATACAGTGGCTCAGCACAGTATCACACATGATCGGATTAGATATAGGGCCCAGCAGACAGTATCATACATGATTGGATTAGATACACAGCTCAGCAGACTGTATCACACATGATAGGATTAGATACAGGGCCCAGCTCGCTGACATTGCGTCTCCAGCGCTGGACCCAGGATAGGTAAGAATAATAATTTTGCTTCTTTATGTGTTACTGATTATTTTTGTGTTTGTGTTTTTTTTTACAGGTTCGGTTGTTGGACTTCGGATACGAGGACTTCAATGACGGCGTTTTTTTTATTCTCAATAAAATGGTTAATGAGGGTTGTGTTTTTTTATTTCAATAAAATATTTTTTCTATGTGCTTGTATCTTTTTAAACTTTATTATCACCGCCTTAGTAATGGCCGCTGGCTGATTGACAACCTCCATTACTAAGGCGAGGCTTAATGTTAGCCGTTGCAAAGGCTAAAACTAACCCCCATTATTACCCCGATACCCACCGCCACCAGGAGTACTGGGAAGAGCTGGGTACAAACCAGTACCCGACCATCTGTAGTGACGGGCAGGCACCGGGGTGGCCGCAGGCTGGTAGTATTAGGCTGGGGAAGGCCAAAAACAGTGGCCCTTCCCACCCTTGTAATGCTGCCTGCTGCTGCTGTGTTGTATCTGGCTGGTTATGAAAATTGGGGGGGACCTGACATCGTTCTTTCCAATTATTATTTTTTTTTTTTTTAAATGACGTGGGGTCCCCCCCCCATTTTCATAACCAGCCAGATACAATAAAGCAGCAGCAGGCAGCATTACCAGGGTGGGAAGGGCCACTGTTTTTGGCCTTTCCCCTCCTGATAATACCAGCCTGCGGCCACCCCAGTGGCCGACCATCACTACAGATTGTCAGGTACTGGATCGTACCCGGCTCTTACCAGCACCCCTGGTGGCGGTGGGTACCGGGGTAATAAAGGGGGTTAGTGTTAGCCTCTGCACCGGCTAACACTAAGCCCCGCCTTAGCAATGGATGTTGTCAATCAGCCGGCGGCCATTACTAAGGCGGTAGTAATATAGTTTAAAAAAAAAAACACAAAGACATAGAAAAAATATTTTATTGAAATAAAAAAAAACCCACACAACCCTCATTAACCATTTTATTGACAATAAAAAAAAAGCTGTCATCGAAGTAGTCCTGGAATCCGCCGTAGTCCAACGACCGAACCTGCAAGAAAACACACAACACAGTAACACATGTGTTAGGGTATGTGCACACACACTAATTACGTCCGTAATTGACGGACGTATTTCGGCCGCAAGTACCGGACCGAACACAGTGCAGGGAGCCGGGCTCCTAGCGTCGTACTTATGTACGACGCTAGGAGTCCCTGCCTCGCTGCCGGACAACTGTCCCGTACTGAAAACATGATTACAGTATGGGACAGTTGTCCTGCAGCGAGGCAGGGACTCCTAGCGTCGTACATAAGTATGATGCTAGGAGCCCGGCTCCCTGCACTGTGTTCGGTCCGGTACTTGCGGCCGAAATACGTCCGTCAATTACGGACGTAATTAGTGTCTGTGCACATACCCTAAGGCTTAGATACAGGGCCCATGTGTGATACTGTCTGTGGGACCCTGTATCTAAGCCTACCACAAGGTAGGCTTAGATACAGGGTCCAGCAGACAGTAATCTTATACAGTATAAGATTACTGTGTGCTGGGGCCCTGTATCTAAACCTACAGTGTGGTAGGCTTAGATACAGGGCCCAGCAGACAGGATCACGCATGGGCCATGTATCTAAGCCTACCATGTGATTGGCTTAGATACAGGGCCCAGCAGACAGGATCACACAATCTGTGATCCTGTCTCATGGGCCCCCTAAGCCTGCTACATCGTAGGCTTAGGGGTTGTGCAGTCCCTAAACATTGATGGCCTATCCACAGGATAGGCCATCAATAGCTGATGTGTCGCCCGGGACCCGCCAATCAGCTGTTTTGAAGGGGCCGCAGCACTCGTACGAGAGCTGCTTCCCCTTCATTTCACTACTCGCCCACACTGTGAATCGCCGACACCGATTCACAGTGTGACCGGAATGAAGGGGAGCAGCTCTCGTACGAGTGCTGCGGCCCCTTCAAAACAGCTGATTGGCGGGTCCCGGGAGTCAGACCCCGCCAGTCAGGGCTAACCTCACCTTCCTCTTCGGCCGCGGCGGGAGTTCTGTAGTCTCGATGCTGTGCGCGGCGGCATAGCGCTGTGACGTCATGCGCTGCGCACAGCGCTTGACGTCAGGAATTCCGCTGCGATCCGGAACCAGGAAGGTAAGTAAAGTATGTTACTATAGTAACAGGGGCCCGCGGCCCGAGTTACTATAGTAACTTTTTATTGATGTGGTGCGGGGGGGCGTGGGACCCCCTGGCTTCGGGGCCCGGTCGCAATTGCGACCGCTGCGACCCCTATAGCTACGCCAGTGCTCTGCACATTTTGCATCACCATATTCTTAGAGCCAGAACTTTTTTTTACCACCGGACCTGTGTGAGGGCTTATTTGTTGCGGGACAATCTGTAGTTTTCATTGGTACTATTTTGGCAAGTAAGGTGACCAAAAACAAGCAATTCATATGTTTTTTATTCTTTTTTTTTTTACAAACAGCTGACATCTGCGGCCATGGCAAACAACAGGGTGCCGACAGGCTGGAGACCACATCGATGCAGCGATCGGAGGCTAGCTCCGGTCCTGGCCTTTACAACCGGGTGTCGGCAGCCGACACCTGACGATGATGGCGCTGGCTCAGCTTCTGAGCCAGCTCCATCACATACACGTTAAGGAGCTGTAATTGACCAATCACAGCGATCGCTGGCACATTAAAAGGCCATTATGAGTTCACACAGAATATAAGATTTACCCCAAATTGGTCTAAGTACTAATGAATTCTAATCCCACATAGGTAATTCTCAATAATGCAGGGGGAGTAGAAAGTGCCAGTACATAAGGGTATATTTCAGTGAACAGCCTTACCCATTGCAGCAAATAGGAGGAGAAAAACTCGCTTGACCACAATGAGCCCCAATGCGCGTTTCGCTACGAGTGATTTATCCTGATTGCCATATTTGGAGTCGGGAAGGAATTTTTCCCCTAATGAGGCAATTTGCATCAATCTCATGGGGATTTTGTCTTCTTCTGGATTAACACGGTAGGATTATAGGTTGGACTTGATGGATCCTGTGTCTTTCCAGCCTTATCAACCATGTAACTAAGATGTGAAAAGCTCCACCTGGGCGGCATTAACACGGCTGCAACGCGGCCAACACCTGCGCCGGCACCTGTTCGGCTTGGTTTTCAAATTTCTTGTTAATGGTCGCGCATTATTTGCACACGATTTTGCAGGTAAAAAGCAGTTTTAACCGCAACAACGTGCGGCCAATAACAAGCAATTTGACAACTCTGAACAGGCACAGTTGTCGGCAGCATCACGGTCACTTCAATGCCGCTCACCCTCATGATCTGCTCCGTAAGTTTTTGGTCTTTTTGATGGCCAGAACATAGCCGGCAACCGTATTACTCCCAGTAACGAAGTAAAAAAAACACCGCTGCAAATATCAAACAAGTTGTGTGCAAGAATAGAGGGGCTCTCCGGTAGTAGGAAACCCCTGAAACGTGGAAGACATGAGACCGAGCATGGAATTGTTCCAGAATATAAAGAACAAAGCGTCAAGGGCAGCGCCGTATATTCTATTACAGTTTAATATTTGTCATTTGAGCTTTAGTGCGTTTTGTTGTAGTAGGAAACCCTGCAATGTACCGGGAATGCGTTATACGAAACAAAGCTCCACAAACAGACGATGTCACCCTGAGGCCGCACTGAGCTCATCCAGACGATGGAGACGAGCTCCGCCCCCTCCCTGCTGCCTCCCCAACCGGCACAAGACGGTCATGTGATCGTGACGTCATACGGGGCCTTTCCCATTGTAAAATCAAGGTGGCTCTATTCCCCTGGAAACAACAACAAGCGATCCGTTCTCCCGGTTATATGTACGTCATCTCCCGGTGCTGAACGCCAGCGAAGGCGCTACTGGTGCTATAGACATGCAGTCCGAGGACGCCAGATACCTCAAGAGGTGAACATATTGCGGGTGGGAAGGGGCTGCTGCTGGGATGTCAGGGGCTCATCTGCACATACACTGAATGAATAAAACATTGACGTGCACAGCTTATATCTTGTTTTTATATATATATATATATATATATATATATATATATATATATATATATACATATATACATATATATATATATATGTGTGTAAAATGTACTTGGTTTAGTGTGCATGTTAGACCTGGCCTCTGTAGCTGGTATACACCCGTACTGCATTCACCCCCTGCACCACCATAATCAAACTGCCCTATGGAACAATTCATGAAACTGGCAGAGCTGACCCTCAAAACAATTCTCAGGCATTGCCCATAAGGCTATGTTCACATCACGTTTTTAAGCCTTCATTTGATGTATATGCCATGAAAAGCTCCCGATGTATAAATTAGACGCAGGCTGTGACCAATTATTCCTAATAATGTCATCTGTCATAGGCTATAATGGTATCTGTTTAACGTATACGTCAAGAACCATTATAGCCTATGGGTGACGGATGGGTTAAACGGATACCTGACAGTAGAATCCATCACTCATAGGCCATAATGGTATCTGTTTAAAGAGGCTCTGTCGCCACATTATAAGTGGCCTGTCTCCTACATAAGGAGATTAGTGCTATAATGTAGGTGACAGTAATGCTTTTTATTTTTTAAAAAACTATCAATTTTTACCATTTTATTAGCGCTTTTAGATTTATGTTAATGAGTTGCTTAATGCCCAAGTGGGCGTATTTTCACTTTAGACCAAGTGGGCGTTGTACAGGGGAGTGTATGACGCTGACCAATCGGCGTCATTCACTCCTCTCCATTCATTTACACAGCGCATAGGGGTCCTGCTAGATCCTTATGTGCTGTCTTATACTAACACATTAACAATACTGAAGTGTTTAGACAGTGAAGAGACATTCCACGGGATGTCTATTCACAATCCCTGCACTTCGTTACTGTTTCTGTGGTAGTTACAGCAGAGGACGCGTAATCTCGCTGTAACCTGTTATTTACCGCGTAATCTCGCGAGATCACGCTTCCTCTGCTGTAACTACCACAGACAGAGTAACGAAGTGCAGAGATTGTGAATAGACATTCCGTGGAATGTCTAAACACTTCAGTATTGTTAATGTGTAAGTATAAGACAGCACATAAGGATCTAGCAGGATCCCTATGCGCTGTGTAAATGAATGGAGATAAGTGCATGATGCTGATTGGTCAGCGTCATACACTCCTCTGTACAACGCCCACTTGGTCTAAAGTGAAAATACGCCCACTTGGGCATTAAGCAACTCATTAGCATAAATCTAAAAACGCTAATAAAATGGTAAAAATCGTTTTTTTAAATAAAAAGCACTGCTGTCACCTACATTATAGCGCTGATCTCATTATATAGGAGATAGGGCACTTATAATGTGACAGAGCCTCTTTAATGTATATGTCATGAACTCCCACAGCTGATGGGTGACGGATGCGTTAAACAGATACCTGACAGTAGAATCCATCACTCATAGGCTATAATGGTATCTGTTTATCGGATACGTCATAAAAAGGGTAATTAGTGTTCATGATGTATTCGTTAAGCGTATACTATTGTAGCCACATCTGTAACAGGCAGCCTCCGTTTAACGTATACATTGTGTCTTGTTCCAGTGTATACGTCAAAAGAAGACCACTAAACAAAGTGTAAAAAGAGCCCTTAGCTTGTACAATGGCGCTATCTTGAAGTACACACTAAACGTAAACAACATAACGTGATTGTCCTCTCCCAGACCAGTAGTGGAAGACCCCTTTAACAATTAAAATGATTGTACTGCGCTCCATGTCCTTGTGTGCTGATGCGTTAACATTACTCTTCGCTGAAACTAAGGAACCTAGCGTAAACCCTGAAAAACTGCCCCAGACCATTATCCCTCCTCCACCAAATTTTAGATCAGGCACTATGTATTCCGGTAGGTAGCGTTCCCCTGGCATCCACCAAACCCATATTCGTCCATCAGACTGCCAGATAGTGAAACGTGCTTCATCACTGCAGGAACACGTTTCCACTGCTCCGGAGTCCAGTGGCGGCGCGCTTTACACCACTCCAGCCAATGCTTGACATTGTGATCTTAGGCTTTGTTATGCAGCTGCTCGACCCTGGAAACCTCTTTCGTGAAGCTCCCGATGCACAGTTCTTGTGCTGATGTCACTTCCGGTGACAGTTTGGGGCTCTGTAGCGAGGGGTGCAATAGAGGATAGATTATTTTTATGCACCACGTGCTTCAGCACTTGACAGCTCCGCTCTGTTAGTTTCCGTGGTTTACCAAATAGTGGCTGAGCTGTTGTTTATTCTAGACGCTTCTACTTCACAATAATTGCACTTACAGTTGACCAAGGCAGATCTAGAAAATTAGAAATTTCACAAACTGATTTTTGGCCAGGTTTGAAGTCACTGAGCTCTTTAGTACAAGCCATACTGCTAGAAATGTTGGTCTATGGCTGTGTGCCTGGTTTTATGCACCTGTCTGCAATGGATGTGGCTGAAATACCTGAACTCAATAATTTGCCCTAAGGCATGATTTACACGAGCGTAATATACGCGCATGCTTTTCACGCGTGTCGTACGCACCTATATTACTCTATGGGGCAGTGCAGACAGTCCGTGGGTTTTGCGCAGCGTGAGTGCGCTGCGTAAAACTCACGACGTTCTATATTTCAGCGTTTTTCACGCATCACGCACCCATTGAAGTCAATGGGTGCGTGAAAACCACGCAGGTCGCACGGAAGCACTTCCGTGCGAACTGTGTTATTCGCGCATCAGCTGTCAAACTCTGAATGTAAACAGAAAAGCACCACGTGCTTTTCTGTTTACAAACATCCAAACGGAGTGTCATAATGATGGCGGCTGCGCGAAAATCACGCAGCTGCGCATCATACACTGATGACACACGGAGCTGTTTAGTGTATTTTGCGCACGCAAAACGCACACGCTCGTGTAAATCAGGCCTAAAAGGGGTTGTGTCACCGCACACATTTAGGCCGGGATCACACACACGTTTTTTTGTCAGTTTTTTTTTTTAGCCAAACACAGGAGTGAACCCAAAAGAAAGGAGATGTATCAGTCTTTCCTTTATATCTCTCCTTCCTTTTGGATACACTTTTGGCTTTGCCTAAAAAGACTGAGCCAAAAACTGTACCAAAACAATGTGTGTGATGCTGGACTTCTGCGTTTTTACTGCAGTTTTGGAGTGATTTTCAAGTGCTTAATTGCTGTAAAAACTGTATGCGTCTTACCTCGAATCACCACGGTTTTGCGATGCAGTTTTCGCCCGTGTAGCTGTTGCAGTTTAAGCACATGGTTTCAATGTGCTTCACTTATAATAACCACATAACGAAAAACAGCATCGCAAAACCGCGGCAGTTCACGGTTCAACGCATGCGGTTTTTAACATGAGTATTTCACAGCAATTAGGAAGCAAATAAAAATCACTGCAAAAGTATTGTAATAAACGCAATCAAAATGTCCTGTGAAATCCAAGACTTATGGCATATTTACAGGATATGCCATAAATGTCTGATAGATAGGTGTCTCACATCTGGCACCCACACCTATCTCCTGAATAGGGGTCCACCGACTCTCGTTCTGCCTGGTGCACATCCAGGCCCATCATAGGTGCACAAGAAGATTGAAATCCGGAAACAGCCGAGTTCGCTGAGCAACGCTGTTTCTGGAACTCCGTTAGAATTGAATAGAGTTCCGGAAACAACGTGGCCATCTTTTTCTGGATTTCTGTCCTGTTGTGTACCTTCTCTCCTCCTAGATGCAGCGGCCAGCAGCCGCCTCACCAGGCGTGTCGGGGGAATCCCCGTTTAGGAGATAGATGTGGGTTCCATAGGTGTAACAGACATATCCTATGAATACTCCATGAATGTGTGTGGTGAGACAACCCCTTTAAAGCGCCCCCCAGTAGTACAGCATAGGTACCTATGGTTTAGTAGTAGACTTTGACATTCAGTACTATTTTCTACAGCATTCAACAGCAATATATACACAGTCGAGTCACGTTATGACAACCTCCTACTTTAGAGCTTAGCCCATGAAGGAAGTGATGTGTCGTGGGCTGGCTTGTTGGGTATATAAGGTGTGCGATAGGCTGTCTGAACAGATATTACTCGTTACCATGGATGAAAGGGGCGATTTATCAGAGTTGCAAAAAGGGATGATTATTGGCTTTCGGGCCAAGGGTGGCAGTATTTCTCAAACAGCGCCGTTTGCGAACTGTTCGCATGCTGCTGTGGTGTATCGCGAGTGGACAAATGGCACCATTGGGAGTAACCGACGTGGAAACTGCAGAGCACCAAGTGCCATTAATGTGAGAAGTGAACGTCGGCTACGAAGGTGCGCAAGGGCCGAACAACACGCTACAGTGGAGCAGCTCACTGTGAAAATCAACCAGGGGCTACCAGACGTGTCTAATACAACAGTTCAGCAAACCCTACTGCGTATGGGGCTCCTTCCCATTGCTAGAAGAACACAAGCTGGTAGAACAGGGGTCCTGAACCCACCTGAGAAGCTTGAATGGAGCTGTGTTCCAGCATGCGCTCCTACTTCATTCAAAGTCTAAGGGAATGACGGAATTAGAGCTCTAATTTACGGTAACCTTTAAGCTTCAAGAGGAAATCCTCTAGAACAATTTTACAAACAACAGTGACACATTTTGTGTGTGCGCCTCTTAATAAATTTGTCGCATGTTTCTCCTGCGTGCATTAAATTAAAACTGGCAATGGATCGCCAGTCTTAGTAAATCTGCCACCCGTCTTTATTTTGCCTAATGACAGATATGACCATATGGCACAACTAACTGGGAGACTAAGTTTGTGCATAGTCATGTGGAAAAGTAAGGAAACAAGTTTTCTTTATTTCCTACATTATGTGGACATATCCGTATTTGAGTTTCATTCAAACCCTATATAAGGCTAAAAGTTAAGTCATTAAAGGGGTTGTCTAGGTTAGGGCTGCTTTTTATACTGATGATCTATCCACAGGACTCCGGACCGATCATATACTGATAACCTATCCTGTAGATAGGTTATCAGTATAAAAAAACAGCCCCCAACCTGTACAAGCCCATTAAACAAAAATAAATTGACTTTGAAAAAATTTATTGAAAAAAAATGTACAGAAATACCATGTCCTTCTGTGGGAGAAGTGGCTTTAAAGAGGCTCTGTCACCACATTATAAGTGCCCTATCTCCTACATAAGGTGATGGGCGCTGTAATGTAGGTGACAGTAATGCTTTTTGTTTGCAAAAAAACGATCTATTTTCACAACGTTAGGAGCGATTTTGGTTTATGCTAATGAGTTTCTTAATGCCCAAGTGGGCGTATTTTTACTTTCGACCAAGTGGGCGTTGTAAAGAGGAGTGTATGACGCTGACCAATCGGCATCATGCACTCCTCTCCATTCATTTACACTGCACTAGCGATATAGATGTAACGCTAAGTGCAGCCTCATACACAAGCCCTAACATTACTACAGTGTCCTGATAATGAATACACATGAAATCCAGCCTGGACGTCATGTGTACTCAGAATCCTGACACTTCTGAATCTTTTTTTGTGAGATTCCGGCAAGTGAAACCAAATCTCGTTTACCTCCGTAATCTTGCGAGATTTCGTATTCGTTGCTGGAATCTCACAGAAAAGATTCAGAAGTGTCAGGATTCTGAATACACATGACGTCCAGGCTGGATGGTCATGTGTATTCATTATCAGGACACTGGATTAACGTTAATCAAGCAGAATCGCTGTGTATGTGGCTGCAGATCATGTTCTAGTAAGAACGCGATTCTGCTGTCTAAATGAATGGAGAGGAGTGCATGATGCCGATTGGTCAGCGTCATACACTCCTCTGTACAACGCCCACTTGGTCGAAAGTAAAAATACGCCCACTTGGGCATTAAGAAACTCATTAGCATAAACCAAAATCGCTCCTAACGTGAAAATAGATCGTTTTTTTAAATAAAAAGCATTACTGTCACCTACATTACAGCGCCGATCTCCTTATGTAGGAGATAGGACACTTATAATGTGGTGACAGAGCCTCTTTAATAACTTGTATGGCCATTTCATACAGTAAAAAAAAAAATGACAAAATGGGTCCGCCATGGCTCCTGTAAAAACGGAAGTCATAATGCCAATGTGAACTGAACGTTTCAATGTCGTGCACGTGGACACCCGTATTATGGCACTGTAAGCACTAAATAAAGCTGCATAATTCTTCCATGAGGCGCCATATTCTTCCCTATGCTTCTAGTAATGCTGCATGACAATTTTTTTAATGTAAAATCAGAAACGCACTGTGGTTTAGTGTGGATCAATAGATTTCTATGGATGCCATATTCGTGAGATATGAGTCATGAACATGACCTTGTGCATGAGGCCTAAAGCACTGTTCACACTATGTTTTCTACTCCGTTTAACAGCAAGAGATTAGTTTAAAATGGCTAGAATCAAATGAGAATCTGCTTTAATGCATCTGTAATTGCCAGACAAGCCGGCTATCTACAGCACGTTAGCTGTTTAGAAGGATGAATGAATTGTTGGAACAAGTCATCTTTTTGTGATCCACGTCTAACCTTTTTACTGTTTATTTATTTATTTTTTTTAGGAAGGTGAAAGGAGGTAACATAGATGTCCACCCAACTGAAAAAGCTCTTGTTGTTCACTATGAAGTGGAGGCCACTATCCTTGGAGAGATGGGAGATCCAATGCTTGGTGAGAGAAAGGAGTGTCAAAAAATGTAAGTTCTAATGAAAAGTCTACTGTGGTTCATGCAGTTCCATTTGAGTTCATGTAAAAATGCACGTCCACATTGAAGCTGTCTTATTTTAGACATATCATGAGCAATACAAAATACATTTATGCCTGGAAACGATGAAGGGAACAGCAACAAGGTGGCTGGATACAATCATAGGAATTATGAACATGTCCCTAAAAAGACTGAAGACTTCAACAGAACACAGAGGACGTTTTGGAGAAACACTACCTATATGGTTTCCAGGGGTTAAAAACAGTTAGGGGGAGTGTAAAGCGAGTTCACGAGCAACGATAACTCCGATCCGGGCTGTTTACCTATTTAGAAGCCACGGCAAATAGCGTCCGCGGCATCTAAGTCGTAATAAAGAAGGGGACAGCTCGCCCGCAACGCGATCGCAGGGTGCCGATGTCATCCTGGTGACCTAATGAATGCCCCCTGGTCTGCCATCATTCTGCCCTTATTAGCAGGCCGGGCTTGATAGGAGCTGGTAAATAGCACAATACACAGCAGTACATAGGTATCACAGTCTATTGCACCAGCGACCAAATGAACGCTTGTCCAAGTTTGCCTAGGGGGACTAAAAAAACAAAACCGTTAAATTTTTCATCATTTTATACCCTTTCCTCACTTTTGCAAAAAAACAAGCGTTCACACCACTCCATTGATTGAAAAATAAAAAAGTTATGTAGAACGAAAATGAAAAAAAAGAATTAATAATGGCTTAGACTGTAAGCGGGTTAATATGCAACCAAATGATTCCAGTAATTGGAGATCAATCTTTTACATTGCCCACTCTTTGCAGAATTGTTTCAATTCAGCCACATTGGAGGGATTTTGAGCATGAAGTGCCCGTTTATGGTCCTGCTCCTGCCTCAGCATCTCAATGACTTTTAAGACAGGAGTTGGCCATTCCTATACCTTGAAGCGACTGGACAGTCATAATGGGCTAACAAATGGTCAAGTAAAAAAACAAAACACAACGTCGCGTATGATGCTCTGAGCCACAAATGAACAGTTAATTAGGGATGTGCAGTTTATAAAACTCACTTTCCTATACCCTATATGGGTATTCTGATTTAATAGAGGAAGTTCTTTGTTCAGGATTCTCACTTCTTGGCCAGATCAAAGAGCGGTTACAAAGAGCGCCTCTCGCTCTGGAGGACCTGTTCTTTCCTGCATTACACTGATTTGAATTGGCACATTGTAATGCTTAATTTCCCCTGTGGAGGCGCTGTAGGGAAATTGAACACTTACAAGGTGATCGCTGAGGGACCCAGCAGGTGGGCACTTTGCAATCAGCTTATTGTCATGGGACCATAACAAGTACGGATTGTCCAAAGCTGAGAAATCCGTTAAGTTAATAATCCTTGCCCCAGCAAACTGAGTTGTTTATTTAGACCTAGAGGTTTTATGAGAAACCACTAATGCAATGGTAACCAGCAGCACCAAGACTCTGTCTTTAGTGTGAAATATTTTCAGATAAGAGTATTGCCTGTATACGTTGCTATTATTATAATTCCTGTTACTGCTCTGATATATATAAGATTTGAAAGTACGGCGGTTAAAATCATGTTGAGCAATTAAGGCATAGCTTATGTTGTAACAAATAGTCTACTGTTCACATTTTCCTTTTTCAGCATTCGCCTGAAAAGTCTTAATGCCAACACTGATGTTTCTTCTCTGGCGAGGAAAGTGGTTGAAGAATGCAAGCTCATCCATCCTTCAAAATTAGCGGAAGTGGAACAGCTTCTTTATTATCTTCAGAATCGCAGGGATGGTTTAACTGGTAAAGGTGAGCACATAATCTTTTTATAGTTTTGTCTAAAAGTCAATAAACATTTTTTAATTATTAGATTTACGCCACCGTCAAATTCAGTTGATTTATTGTGGATTTTCAGTGTGAAATCTGTCCGAAAATCTGCACTAACTCATGATGGAATAAATGTGGGTGGTGGTTTCAAGACCCCATCCACACGTAGTGGGAAAAAATCCATGTGGGATGCTGTGCAAATCCGCAATAAAATCTATTGCAAAATATACATACAATATTTGCTGTGGAATAACCACAAAATCTGCAGCAGAAAACCTTGCAGCGTGCGGATATACCCCTATGTGCGTTTCTCCAATTTATAACAAATTTTATATAACAACAACATAAAAAAAGTTAATATGTGTCACCTGCATAGACACTTTCTGACCAAAAGTATGTGGACACCGGACCACTACACAATTGCGTTAATATGGAGTTAGCCCCCATTTTGTGACCGGAACAGCCTCTACTCTTTTGGGAATTATTTCCACAAGATTTTGGAGTGTGTCTGTGGGAATTTGTTCCCGTTAAGCCAAGGGAGCATTTGTGAGGTCAGACAGTGCTGTTGGAGGAGAGGGTCTGCCTCCCAATAGGTTTTCTAATTCATCCCAAAGATGTTCGAGGTCAGGGCTCTGTGCAGACCACTCGAGTTCCTTCACACCAAACCCGTCACCTAATGTCTTGGAACTCACTTTGTGCACTGGAGCGGGAAAGGGCCTGAGTCATGATGGAGCGGGAAAGGGCCTTTTCCAAACTGTTCTCACAAAGTTGGAAGCATACAATTGTCTTAAATGTTTTTGGGAGTTAGAATGTTAACATTATTGAAAATAAGGGTCTTTGCCAAAACCCTGAAAAATAGCACCACACCAAATTTTACAGTGGGCACTATGTTGGAGACCAGTGGTAGCGACAGAAGACCCTTTAGCGACATCTGCCATACATGTACGACAGATGTGCGCTTTCTCAATATGGAGCGGGTTCAGCAGCCCGAACCATACTTGGCAGGTATAAGCTGTTTTATATACGGCTGACACCCGTCTGCAATGGCAGGGATCGGAGATAACTCCAATTCTGTCCGTTCAACCCTTCATGCCGCATGTCAAGATCGCCTGCGGCATCTAAACAATTAGACAGGCAGGGGGCTCCCTTGTCCCCCTGATCGGCCCATTCGTGACAAAATCGTGGAATGCAGAGTGGTTGCCGTGGTAGCCGGAGGAATAAAGAAGGCCTTCAGGTCTGCCTTCTGTGCTCAAGTATTAAAGGGGTTATGTGGGGACAGAAAAGTATTTGCAGTGTACTCAATGCAGTATGTGAGTACACTCGCTAATATACCTCCCAAACCCCTGTCGCGCTGATTATGAGATTTTCATAGATTTTTATAGTGCTGGCGGGGGAAAGGAAGTCTAGGTGCACAGTCTTCCTTCATGGCGACCACAACACTGATGTAAGTAAACACAGCCTTACGCCTCATTCACGCGACAGGGTCCGAGTGTCGGCCGATAAAATGGGCCGTTTTTCCCGGCCGGTTTGCATCCGTTTTGCATCCGTTCCGATTCTGTTCCGGGCCGTGTTGCCGTTTTTAACGGCCGATTTTGACCCGTTTTGCATCCGTTTTTCCCTGTTTGTTTTAAAATTGGATGAATTTAATTTAAATTTGTTGCCACACACAGCCCTCTGTAGATAATGCCACCCAGCACCCTGTAGGTAATGCCACTCAGCCCCCAATTGGTAATGCCACCCAGCCCCCTATAGGTAATGCCACCGAGCTCCCTGCAGGTAATGCCACCGAGCTCCCTGCAGGTAATGCCACCGAGCTCCCTGCAGGTAATGCCACCGAGCTCCCTGCAGGTAATGCCACCGAGCTCCCTGCAGGTAATGCCACCGAGCTCCCTGCAGGTAATGCCACCCTGCCCCCTATTGGCAATGCCACCCTGCCCCCTGTAGGTAATGCCACCCTGCCCCCTGTAGGTAATGCCACCCAGCCCCCTGCAGGTAATGCCAACCTGCTCCCTGCAGGTAATGCCACCAAGTCCCCTGTAGTTAATGCCACCAAGTCCCCTGTAGTTAATGCCACCAAGTCCCCTGTAGTTAATGCCACCAAGTCCCCTGTAGGTAATGCCACCAAGTCCCCTGTAGGTAATGCCACCAAGTCCCCTGTAGGTAATGCCACCCAGTCCCCTGTAGGTAATGCCACCCAGCCCCCTGTAGGTAATGCCACACAGCCCCCTGTAGGTAATGCCACACAGCCCCCTGTAGGCAATGCCACACAGCCCCCTGTTGGCAATGCCACACAGCCCCCTGTTGGCAATGCCACACAGCCCCCTGTTGGCAATGCCACCCTGCCCCCTGTAGGCAATGTCACCCAGTCCCCTGTAGGCAATGCCACCCAGCCCTCTGTTGGTAATGCCACCCTGCCCCCTGTTGGCAATGCCACCCTGCCCCCTGTAGGTAATGCCACCCTGCCCCCTGTAGGTAATGTCACACAGCCCCCTGTAGGTTGCACCCCCCCCCCCTTCCAGGAGAAGTCACTGACTTCAATGTTCATATATGGACAGTTTAGTCACTGACTTCTCCTGGAGAGGAATCCCCGGCCAAGGTGTCGGGGATTCCGCTTCAGAAGTGTGACGTCGCTGTGTCCATATATGGACAGCGTAGTCACTCACTTCTCCTGTAGCGGAATCCCCGGCCAAGGTGTCGGGGATTCCGCTTCAGAAGTGGGTGACGTCGCTGTGTCCATATATGGACAGTGTAGTCACTCACTTCTCCTGTAGCGGAATCCCCAATCCCCGGCCGGGGATTGGAGATTCTGACTTCTACAGGGAGAATAAAAAGACCCTCCTCCTCCTCACATGCACGCTGCACTGTGAGGAGGAGAGAGAGAGCGAGCGACGGAATACATGGCCATCACTCGGGACACATTCCGGTGATGGCCGTGTACAGAGGCGTAGCTAGGTTCTCCAGCACCCGGGGCAAAGATTCAGTTTGGCGGCCCCCCCCCCCCCCCCCCAACTTATTTCCCGACATCTCCTTCCCCCTCGCCATGTTTTCTTTCCCTACCAATCAATGAGGTGTAATTTTTTTTCACAATTTTTTTTAATGTAACTCGAGTATAAAAGCATTTCTACATTTTACAAGCGATGTAGTTCTATAATGTAATTAACATAAAAATAAATTAAAAGAAAATAAATTAAAGAGGCCACACACAACCCCCCCTTGTAAATAGTGCCACACACAGCCCGCTTCCCCCCTAGTAAATAGCGCCACACTCCCCCCCCCCCCCCCTTGTACTTAGCGCCACACTGTGAACAGACCAGTGAGCGGTAGCCTACCGCTACCACTCTCCGCTCTGCCCAGTGTGACTTACCGGAGAAGCCGAGGAGGTCATGCGGCGCAGGCAGCGGTGGAGTTCCTTCTGACTAGGGTTGGTGACAGCCAGGGCCGGCCTTAGGTTGGATGGCGCCCTGTGCGGGACTCTCTATTGCCGCCTCCTAGACAAACCAAAACGTAACCACATATATGGACACACTAGAACATATATACTGTACATACATAAAGACAGATATTTAGACATACAGGCAAATATACATACACACATTCTGGAATACATACATACAGGTAAATATATAGACGTACAGACACATACGCACACCGGCAGATAAATACACAGACAGGAACATATACAAATACATAAAAGGCACAAATATACAAGCACAAAGACCCATTCACAAACAGACCCATATATACGCACACAGGCACATATGTACACAGCACATATAATGTAGTAGTGTTACCTGCAGTCCTATGTAACACCACATATAACACATTGTGCTAAATTACAATCTCAGCTCTCCTACACAGTACAGATAATGTAGTAGATGTTACCTGCGGTCCTATGTAACACCACAGATAGCACCAGGGGCGTAACTAGGAAAGACTGGGCCCCATAGCAAACTTTTGACTGGGGCCCCCCCTCCCCTGGGTGTCACACAACCCCCCCCCCTTGTAGATAGTTCCTTTTTTACAGCCCCCCCTGTAGATATCTACAAAGGGGGCTGTATGGCGTTATCTACAGGGGGGGCTGTATGGCGTTCTCTACAGGGGGGGCTGTATGGCGTTCTCTACAGGGGGGGCTGTATGGCGTTCTCTACAGGGGGGGCTGTATGGCGTTCTCTACAGGGGGGGCTGTATGGCGTTCTCTACAGGGGGGGCTGTATGGCGTTCTCTACAGGGGGGGCTGTATGGCGTTCCCTGCAGGCGGGGGCTGTATGGCGTTCCCTACAGGGGAGGCGCTGTATGGCGTTCCCTACAGGGGAGGCGCTGTATGGCGTTCCCTACAGGGGAGGGGCTGTATGGCGTTATCTACAGGGGGGGCCTGTATGGCGTTATCTACAGGGGGGGCTGTATGGCGTTATCTACAGGGGGGGCTGTATGGCGTTATCTACAGGGGGGGCTGTATGGCGTTATCTACAGGGGGGGCTGTATGGCGTTCCCTGCAGGGGGAAAAAAAACAAAAGACATGTATCCCCTATCCACAGGATAGGGGAGACATGTGTGATCGCTGGCATTGAAAGTCCCCCAAGTTCTCCATGACTAACCTCGGACTTCCGGCGTCTGCGCAGCTCAATAAAAATGAAAGGAGCGCTGGTCACGCATGCGCACAAGCACGACCGGCGCTCCATTCATTTCTACGGAGAAGCCGACACAGACCCCGGAAGTCCGAGGTTTGTGATGGAGAACTTCAGGGGACTTTCAGTCCCCCGTTCTCCCGATCGCTGCCAGCGATCACACATGTATCCCCTGTCCTGTGGAGAGGGGATACATGTCTTTTGTTTAATGGCAGAGCGGGGAGATACCTCCCTACTCTGCCGTAGTGTTCATTGGCGTCCCGCTGTAGCAGCCATAGCGGCAGCTAGCGGAGCCTCCGGCCATGGTGGGGGCCCGTGCCGGCGGGCGACACGGGCCCCCTCATGCCGCGGGCCCCGTAGCAGCCGCTACAGCTGCTACGGCGGTAGTTACACCACTGGATATCACACTGATAACTCTCTGAGTACTGATAATGTAGTTGTGTCCCCTGCAGTCCTATGTAACACCACAGATAACACATTGTGCTAAATTACAATCTCAGCTCTGCTACACAGTACAGATAATATAGTAGATATAAGAGACAAACACATGCAGAGACACACACACACACAGACACTCACCATGTGTCCTTGCTGACAGGTCAGGACGGGCTGTGTGTGGGCGGAGCTTCCTCTCTGCTTCTCGACAGAATAGAGGCAGAGCTGGAAGGCTGCAGCACGGGAGTGGACCTGTCCCCTGACCTGAGTCATCTGACCTCATGTCGCTGACGTGAGGTCAGGTGACTGGACTGGTCCACTCCCTGGCCGTCACAGACCCCAGTCAGAACGCCCTAATTTCCTGGCTCTTCCTAAGCTGCTGCAGGTGTCCGACATGGGGCGCCTGTCAGCAGCGATCAGCTGCTCTTCGGCGCCCCCCCCCTTCCCTTGCGCCCGGGGCACATGCCCCGCCTGCCCCCCCCCTAGCTACGCCCCTGGCCGTGTATTACCCGGCCCCATAGACTTCTATGGGAGCCGGGCGGCCGGGTAAACTGCTGAAAATAGGGCATGTCCCATTTTTTGACGGCCAGGTTTCCCGGGCCGTCAAGAAATCGGTCGTGTGAATAGCCCCATTAGGGGTCTATTGTTCCTAATGCAACCGGTTGAGGGCCGATTTATGAACGGCCGTCGCCCGGCCGGGAAACCCTGTCGTGTGAATAAGGGCTTAGTAAATCTGGGCATAAACTTTTTTTTTTTTTCAATATTACAAAGTGGTTACAAGTGAGTAAATATTGTACAGAATATTCTCTGCTTCCTAGAAAGAAAGCTTGCAACAAGCACCCAGAGCAAAGTAAATATCACTGTCATGCGCTAAAATCTTTTGTGTTGTATAGGTAAGGATCACTTATAAGCACAATGTAACGGCTGATTTTTATTTTTGACCAGAGTTTTCCTTTAAGCAAAAACAAATATTTAATATTACTTGTAGACTAGGAATATCAATAAGAAAACCTAACATTATCCCTTTAGTTAAAACCAGATGGGAAACAATTGTGATGTAAATATCTAGTCCTATGTTTTCTGTTATGTGCGCAATTTACTTAATTTTTATTTATATTCTGCATATACATTCCAAGATCTGTGCGCTCCTTTGCTACTAAGTAGTGTAGTATTTCTTGCTTAAGCCATTCTTCGTTTAGAGCTTTTTATGTCTTGCGACTTTACGCCAGCTTAATATAAGCCAGTGTTTCATTTCCTGTTCAATATCACTCAGTCTGGAGAGTGATGATGCTTCAACTTTTCTTTACACCAATGTTTTAAGGGGGGAATAAAACCTCCATAACATTGTCATCCTGAAGATGGATACAATCAAGAGCTTGCAACTAAAGTATTAACATTCAAAACGAGTTATGTTGAAATAGATTTATTGTAAAATTAGCAATATATAGTCCGTTGTGTGAAAAAAATAAATACAGAAATGTTTGCCTCCTAATATGCCATCACTTCGTCCCCTGTATGCCACCACTCTGTCCACTGGGCATGTCATGACTGTGCCCTGTATGCCATCACTGTCCTCTTGGTATGCCACCACTCTCCTCTTGGTATGCCACCACTCTCCTCTTGGTATGCCACCACTCTCCTCTTGGTATGCCACCACTCTCCTCTTGGTATGCCACCACTCTCCTCTTGGTATGCCACCACTCTCCTCTTGGTATGCCACCACTCTCCTCTTGGTATGCCACCACTCTCCTCTTGGTATGCCACCACTCTCCTCTTGGTATGCCACCACTCTCCTCTTGGTATGCCACCACTCTGTTGCCTGTATTCTATCACTGACCCCTGTGTGTCACCACTCAGCCCCCTATATTCTCATTGTGCCAAAAATACAATGGGCTCTAGAAAAGTCTAATTGGTCAGCTCTTTCATTTTTCATGAAACATTAAAATAAAAAATGGGGAAGCATTTGCGGGATGATAAATTTTCTCAGGGCAGGAGATGTCGAGCCCTTCCGCGTGTTGTTTTATGTTTGTTTGTTTTTTTTGTTTGTTTTTTAATGTTTTTTTTTATTTTTTTTGCTCCTTCCTTATCTATTATCCTGACTATCCACACCCTGCTCCAGATAGTGATAGACATCCCTACTCCATACGGGATGCGGACTGTTAGCAGGTATCGGGGTCTGGACTAGTAACCGGTAGCAGGATGTGGACTGGAACTAGAACAGATATGACCTAAGCCAAAATCACATGTATGAACATGTAAAATAGATCACGATTTTTTAGGCCATACCCCTTTTTTGCATGCCACGCCCCTATTTGCATTCTACGCCATTGAATTCATGTTTATCCCCTGAGCCTGCTGTATACTACTGTATATAATATACCCCCTGAAACTGCTCCACACAGTATATTGCCCCTATAGCTACCTCCACACAGTATAATGCCCCCATATTTGCCCCCACACCGTATAATTCTCCCACATAGTATAATGCCCCCCATAGCTGCCACCACACTGTATAATGTCCCCCCAGAACTGTACTCTATACCGTATAATGCCCCCATAACTGCCATCCACACAGTATAATGCCCCCATAGCCGCCTCTTCATAGTATAATGCCCCCATGACTGCCCTCACACAGTATAACTGCCCCCATAGCTGCACTGTACATAGCAAGTCATTGTGGGTCCATTTTAATAGATCCCCCAGAGATGACCTGTTCTCACCCGGGAAAGCTTCATCCACCTATACATTTCCTCTGCAACGGCCACTGCAGGGGAAATGTAGTTTTACATAGAAGCCATTTAAATTTAAGGTTTTCAGTGGCTCGTAAACGAGGCATTCCTGTTGTTGACTTCCATATTCGCTAATATAGACAGACGCTGTCATTACGAAACAACCCCTTCAACCTTCAAGTGGTGGAAATTGTTTTTAAGGATATAAAATAATTTTGATGTTTTTTTTAGAGAAATACTGTTTGTTCTAATGACTAGAAATCAGATTGTTTGAAATGCAATTACTTATGGTTATTTATTTCCTTTTATAGAAAAGAAGGAGAAGAAGAATAGTAAACCTAAGGATCCGCCACCGTTTGAGGGAATGGAGGTAATACTTTCCAGGGGATCACTGATGTCATCATTCTTCATCAATTAGCAGATTAGAGTATTGTGATCTTTATTGTTAATACTGTATAGTAATTGGTATTATAGAGTAGTACAATTAAAGGGATGATGTAAATAGACCATATGTGAAAGGCTTGTTAAAGGGATTGTCCATTCAGGACAAGCCTTTGCCATATATCCCATTAGAGCATGTCACTGTCCTAGTGAGGGGTCCCCTCACCCCCTCCTCTTTTAGACAAAGCAGAAGTGAACTGCAGAGAGTTTCCTTTTCTTCTGGCGGATTTTAAGTGACTGTTTCTTATGTGGATGCCCATTCATTTTGATGGGGCAACCCATTTAAAGGGAATGTGTTGCCAGAAAAACAGGTTTGTTTTTTTTAAATTAAACATTTAGTGTGTGGGTGATTAAACATTGTTCAAATTTTTTTTATTTTTTTCACGAGTCAGGAAATATTATAAATTAATTCTAATTTAGAATATTTCCCATTTCTGGTCACTAGATGGAGCTATTCCCAAAATTGCAGCATTGCAAAATTGGGTAAAAAGCCCTCGCTCTAGTGAGCTCTCAGCATCCCCCCCCCCCTCCTTTATCCTGGCTAGTGCCGGGATAAATGAGGGGTTTGAACGGTGTAACCTCCTACACTGTGTGTCGCCATTTTTTGAGCTAACACACAGTGTAGTAGGTTTACATACAGTAGTAAACACACACAAACACGAACATACATTGAAATCTCTTACCTGCTCCTGCCGCCGCGGCTCCCTCCGGCCCGTCCGCTCCGTCTGCTGCCGCTGGTCCAAGTGCACAAGTCCGGAAGCCGCGACCGGAAGTAGTAATCTTACTGTCCGGCCGCGACTTCCGGTCCACAGGAAAATGGCGCCGGACGGCGCCAATTTCAAATTGGACTGTGTGGGAGCGGCGCATGCGCAGTTCCCACACAGACGCCGTACACAGAAGTGAATGGGACGGGAGCCGTTCGCAGTCCCTATGGGACTGTGGCTGCCGTATTCCATGTCTGTATGTGTCGTTAATCGACACATACAGAAATGGAACAAAAAATGGCAGCCCCCATAGGGAAGAAAAAGTGTAAAAATAAGAAAAAGTAAAACACAAACACACAAATAAATATAAACGTTTTTAATAAAGCACTAACATCTTTAACATATAAAAAAATAATTTGTGATGACACTGTTCCTTTAAAGACCTGATTATGCTACTGAGGATTGACGCCATGACTAAACTGCATGTTTTTTTTTAAAAAAAACTGCTTACAATTGTGTAAAGAAAACCAAAAGTAATACCCGCCAGTCTCTGTTCTTCCTGCCCCAACAATGACGTGTCGACACGACATGTGACCACTGCAGCGAATTACTGTCGTGGTAGCCTCAATGGTGTCGTCACGCTATTGGCTGCAGCGGTCACATGCTGTGTCATCAAATCATCGCTGGAGCAGGAAACACAGACACTGTTGGGGGACTGGGCAATCTGTGGCACGGGAGCAGCAGGCGATTTATCAGGTGAGTATTAATTACAGTAATTTTATATTTTACACCCATTGTAAGCAGTTTTTAAAAATTTCATGTGGTTGGACAACCCCTTTTAAACTGATTAGTCGATGACCTCGGTTTGATAAAGTGTGATGTGTAAATGCAGTCTAAGGGCTCATTCAGATGAGTGTATTTCTCGTCCGTGTGCTGTTCGTTGAAATAAAGCACACAGACCCATTGATTTCAATGGGGCCATTCAGACATGCGAGTGTCCGTCGCGTGAAACTCGCCGCATATCCTATTTTGGTGCTTTTTAAGTCCTTGCAATTGCGTGCCATACGCATGCCACACGCAAAGCACACTGATGCAAAAATGCAATGCACACGGACAGATTTACGTGTGTTTCTTACGTGTACATTACAGAAATATTACACTAATCGGCAGCCACTTATCTCTATCAATCATTGATAGAGAGAAGAGGCTGCTGATAAAAATAAAATAAAAAGCAGTTCATACGTACCCCGGTCGTTGTCTTGGTGACGAGTCCCTCTTCTTACTCCAGTCTGACCTTTCTGTATGACGCGGCAGTCCATGTGACCGCTTCAGCCTGTGATTGGCTGCAGAGGCGGTCACGTGGGATGAAGCGTCATCCCTGGAGGCCGGACTTCTGACATCATCCAGACTTGCGTGACCGCCACTACAGCCTGTGATTGACTGCAGCGGTGACATGGGATGAAACGTCATCTCAGGAGGAAAATGCAGGGAGTTCTGGGTAAGTATTATTTTTTATTTCATTAAAATTGTATTTTGCGAGCGCCGAGTATGGTCATTCTTCATTGCTAGTCACTGTCCAGGGTGCTGAAAGAGTTACCGCCGATCAGTGCAGCCCATTAACTTTTTCAGCACCCTGTACAGTGACTAGCGCTGAACTACCCTGCTCTTTCAGCACCCTGGACAGTACCGTGCTCGGAAACGGAAACACGGAGTGGACACGGAAATCACACGGCCGCTAAAACAGGTACACGAATCTGTCAAAAACGGCTGTGAAAACGGTGATGGAAGTGTGCATGAGGCCCAAGGCTGTGTTCACAAGCACATTCGATGTACGCGCCAGAAAGCTATGCTGAACGTAGCCATAAGCCCCATTTACTCGTAAAAGCATCCTTTAAAAAAAAAAAATAATTATTGCGCATTACTGCGCATTTTTATTTTTTTTTTTTATAGTTGACCATTGCAATAAAATGTGGGCAGAGCTCCTACCAATACTGTCTTTTAAACAATTTTTTTTCTTTGTGTACCACATTTGTCTTTTTTAATTGTTAGAATGTGTTCGCAAAACGTTGTGCTACGTAAAGCGCTGCAGAAGAGAAGATGACAGTGCTTTATGAATAAATAATAATTCTTACTTTCAGAGGCAGCAAGCTGTACATGGCTAGTCCTAGCCTCAGCTGAGAAGTGGATACTAGGCAATGCTCTGTGAGCAAAACACATCAGCAGAAGCAGCGCAAATCGTTCTGATCGTTTACTACAATGTATCAGTCTGGAGTGGCTAAAAAATTTACATACCTAGTCCTGCTCCTCTGAGAGCAGGACTAGGTATGTACATTTTTTAGCCACTGATTGTAAACAATAATGTCCTCATTCACTGGCCACAAGTGGTGAAGAATTGAAGCACAGGCCATTTTTCTTTTTTGTTTTTCCCTCTTCGCCTTCCAACAGCCATAACTTTTTTTTTTTTTTTTTTTTCCAGTGACACAGCCGTGTGAGGGCTTTTCTTTTGTGTGATGAGTTGTAGTTTTTAATGGCACCATTTATTGTATCGTATTATGTACTTCAACAGTTTGAAATATTATTTTGTGTGGTGGATTTTGGCGATACTAAATGTATATAATTATTTTTTTTTGTTTTTGTTTTTTTATTACTTTTACAAAATGAAACTTTTTCTTTTATTAATTTTTTTTAAATTGTTTTGTGTCACCATATTCTAGGACCCAGAACTTTTTACATTTTTTCATCGATGGAACTACGTGAGGGCTTTTTTTTTTTTTTTGCGATCAAGCTGTAGTTTTTATTAATACAATTTTGGGGTGCGCTTTTTGATCACATTTTATTCCATTATTTTGTGGGAGATAAGGTGACCAAAAAACAGCTATTTTATTTTGTTTTACGGCGTTCACTGTACGGGTTCAATAATATTATATTTTAATAGTTCTGATTTTTACCGACGCGATGACACCAATTATGTTTTCGTCTTTTAAATTGCTTTTATGGAGAAGGTTTATTTTTTTTAATATATTTTTTGTATATATGAAAAAACAAATTAACCGTTGTTTACTTTTGTTTTAGTCCCCCTAGGGGACTTAAAGCAGTGATCATTGGATTGCTTGCAGAATATACTGCCATACTTGTATTGCAGTATATTGTGTTTTTCTTTACCAGCTCCTATAAAGCCTTGCCTCTGGTAATGCTTAATAGGAGCACAAAGTTGACACTGGGTGTCTTCATTAGGCCACCAAGCTGCCATGAGAACCATTGGCACAACACGAGGGCCAACCCCTCTTTCTAACAGTTTAGATGCCGTGGTCACTATTGACCGCAGGATCTAAGTGGTTAAATAACTGGGATCAATGTTATCTCCAATCCCCAGCAGTTGAAGCAGGGTGTCAGCTGTAATATATAACTGCAGCTGACACCCGCAGCTTATGGAGCGAGCTCAGCCTGTGAGCCTGCTCCATACAACCCCCCCTCCCTCTGTGATAGACATACACTATGGGTGGATGTAAAGAGGTTAGCTTTTTATTTATATAGTGATTTAGTTTTATTTACGTAAAACTGGAAAACCCTTTTTAATTCGATATTTCAATTTAAGATTGAGGGTTTTTCACTCCACCAGTGTTGGTATAAATATGCTATAATTTTGCAAACTGCTACTATAATGGTGTCTGCATTTGTTATAGCATAAAGGACACATCTTGCTATTTGGGTTGATAACTAGCCTAAATGGCCTAAAATAGATAAAAACTTGTAACATATCTGAAACTCGCCCTTTGCTATGCTGCTTGTCCCTTCTGTTCCCCTCTGCTCCTTGTTGACAATTTTGCAGAGTCATACATTTAGACAACATGTCATGTGATGGCGAAGAATAATTGCCATCAAGACTAAATTGTCTACAAAAGCCGCAGGTGAGCTTTCGGTCTCCGTTCTCCTCATCGCTGGGGTTCCCAGTGGCCGACACCCAGAAATCACACGGATGCCCTATCCTGTAGATAGGGGATTAATGTGATTTGTGGGAAATCCCTTTAATAGTAATGGCAACATTAGGGTTAATGTGGGTCACATTAACCCAAATGTTCCTCAATGCTGGCTGAAATATTAGAACCTTTATTTTAGGCTTTTGTTCTGCTGCCTTGGGCTCTCCTCTCAGTGACAACCCTGCAACGCGGTTCTGATTCCAAATTTAGGGCGCGAGCGACACAGGCATATCAACAGGAACCCACTGCCTGTTCCGCTTGCGTCATTCTCTCTCCCTGCCCTTACACACAGAAGCAGATCACGATTGGTGGCCGTGGAAACAGGAGGGAGGACTCAGCTCATCATTGGTGGCAGTGGGAATGGAGGGAGGAGCGTTCCTTCCTCCTACTGTGAGGCATCCATGACTAATGACGAGCGGGGCAGTCACTGAAGGAAGAGAACATCGCGGGCGTTGTACAGTGCGCGCGCCATGTTCTTGTCATGTATTTCAATAGTAAGCTGTGCAGATGCACAGCTTAGTTTCGAAATATGTAAATTGACTGTATCGAACGGTTTCCCAGCGCACAGCATCGAAATGGTATCGAAATTTCCATGCTTCATGTATCCCTACTATATAGGTAACTGCACCCCCATTTTATAGATATGTACTTTCAATTTTAAATATGATGTGCCCAGCTTGTGTCACTGTGAGAAGTCAGCTCTCTAATTTTTATGCAGATTATTCTGATTTTAGAAACCCCCTATATGTGGCCCTAATCTTTTTGCTGGATATATACAGTACAACAGGGCTCAGGAGTAAAAGAGCAACATACCCATTCGAGGCCTTATTTGGTGATTTACACAACACTAGCCACAATTGCAAAGGCTCTCAGGTGAAATAATAAATGAAACCACAAAGAAGTGAACCCCATTCTAAAAATTACAAAAAAATTACAAGGCATTCAGGTAGGGGCATAGTGAGCATTTTGACCCCACAGATGTTTTCCAGAAATAAGTGCTCGATGGATGATGTAGAGTGAATTAAAAAAAATAGCGCTATCCTCTTTCCTTTAACGATTGGAGCGTTTTTTTGCAGCTTTTTTTGCATGCAGTTTTTGCATTCGATTTAATGGCCGTGGGCAAAAAACTTGGAAAAAAAGTGTCATAATTTTTCTGCCTGTCAAAAAACGCCGTATGAATTTACCCTAAGGTGCTATATAATAATGGTGTAAATAAATAATAAAAAAATGAATAATCCATTGATGCGTGGTATGCTTTGAAGTAATAAATTTATGCACAGGCCAGATTTTTCAGGGCTGGTATCACACTGATAAATCATGTTCATTCTTATGGAGCCCATTCTGCACCTTCTTCTTGTTTGCAGTTTGGGTAAGTTTGCTGGGAAAGTGTTTCTTTGGTACAATACGGATGGCCTCGCTTCCAGCGGTGATGTTGATGTCTGGCATATATGCTTGGGCCCTCTCCTTCCTGATTCACAAATATGTTCCTATCTAGCCTGCACATCGGGATAGCATGTAAGCGTTCTACAATTCCATCTGTACAATGTGCAGGGACAGCTTTTTGTACCATAGGACGTGGCTATCCGGTAAATCG
The DNA here is from genome assembly GCF_050947455.1 of Rhinoderma darwinii. NCBI lineage: Eukaryota > Metazoa > Chordata > Amphibia > Anura > Rhinodermatidae > Rhinoderma > Rhinoderma darwinii. The sequence goes on along the minus strand of NC_134693.1, from coordinate 66,766,575 downwards.
TGGTATTGAACAAAACATCCATGCTCCAGTATTGCCGAATCCTTGACTTCTTCACTAACCCTATATACAGCACAAGGCCCTAAAACATTCTGTAGGTCAATGCGATTTACGGCAATACCAAATTTATGTCGTTTTTTTTAAATGTTTTACTACTTTTACACAATAAAAATACCTTTACAGAAAAAAATATGTTTTGGTGTCACCATATTCTGAGAGCCGTAACTTTTGCTTTTGCTACGGGAACTCCCATAGAAGTGAATAGGAGTTACGGAAACCATATAGCACAGCTAGCTATGCTTTTTCAGGAACTCGGGAACTACGGAAACAGTGTAGCTGTGTCCGGAACATCCAGCCATCTCATCAGCCAGTGGCTAGAGCCCATCGTAAGAAGATCGGGTGGGGGTCAGTGAGCCCCTTTCTAGAGATAGATGCGAGTTTCACCTCTGGGAACAGCACCTATCCGACATTTATGGCATATCCTGTGGATATGCCATAAATATCCGAGACAGGAATACCCCATTACATATAAAAAACACATCTAATTGTATTAGGTATTAAACATAAGTTAATACAGATAAAATAATACAATAATATTAGTAGACATTCCAGTTTTCTCATAATGATGGCACTTTCTATGTAAGCCATTAGATCAGTCACTGTTATTTATTCTAAATGCAGCTTTACACATCCTTAACGAAGCTTTCACATTTTCAGATTGATGAAATTGCTAATATCAATGACATGGATGAGTACATTGAGTTGCTTTATGAAGATATTCCTGATAAAGTTCGTGGCTCCGCTCTAATTCTTCAACTTGCAAGAAACCCAGACAATTTGGAAGAGTTATTGCTCAATGGCAAGTAATTTTCCTAAATTGAACTTTCTGGTAATTTGCCGATTGACGGGATTTAATATGTACGGTTTTGTTTTTTTCTTCTATTAAGAAACTGCCCTAGGGGCCCTGGCTCGCGTATTAAGGGAAGACTGGAAGCAAAGCGTAGAGCTTGCCACAAATATCATTTATATTTTTTTCTGCTTCTCAAGGTAAGTCTCATTTGACCAATGTAAAAATTGAATTCCTGTATATGTATGACAATTTTAATGGGGTTATCAGTCTTTAAAAATTATGGGGTGCATACAACTTTTTTTATCACTTTTTATACCATTTTTGGGGGGGAGGTGAAGTAATAATAAATAAAAAATTCTGCCTTTTTTTCCTTACAGCATTCACTGTGAGCCATAAATGATGTTATATTGTAATAGTTTGGGCTTTTACAGTCGTGGCAATACTAGTTATGTTGTTTTTTTGTTATACATAACTTTAGGGGGTTAATCGGAAACAACTTTTTTTTTCAAATCCTAGTGATAGAATTAGAAAGGGGGCTCCTTCCTTGTTTCTTACAGTGTAGATGCCATGGTCGCTATTGACCGCCACATCGAATTGGTTAAACGGCCGGGATCAGAGTTATCTCTGATCCCGGCCATTCCAGTGAGGTGTCTGCTACTGTATATCTTACAACCTAAACATGCTGGGTATGGAGTGGGCTCAGGTTATGAGCCTGTACTATACCATTATTTTTATGATGTACAGTTATGTCAAATGTCTTAAAATGGTTAAAACCACTGACCGGTGAAGTGAATAACATTGTATCCGGCATCTGTAAAGGGGTAGGATATATTAGCCAGCAAGTGAAGTCAGTTTAAAAGATGATGTTTTCAAAGCCGGAAAAATGGACGAGCGTAAGAATCTGAGCGACTTTGACAAGGACCAAATTGTGATGGCTAGGCAACTGGGTCAGAGAAAAACAGTGTTGTATGGTGTTCCCTAAATGCAATGGTTAGTACCTATCAAAGTGGTCCAAGGAAGAATAACAGGTAAACCGGCGACAGTGTCATGGGAGCCCAATGCTTGATGCGCGTGTGTAGTGAAGGCTAACCCATCTGGACAGATTCCACAGATGAGCTACTAAAACCAAATTGTTGAAAAGGTTACTTCTGGCTATGATCGAAAGATTTCGGAACACACAGTGCATCGCAACTTGCAGCTGCATAGTGTGAATGCTGACCCCTGTCCATCGCCAGAAGTGCCTACAATGGCACGTGAGCATCAGAACTGGACAATAGAACAATTGAAGAAGGTGGCCTTGTCTGGAAGTTCTCTTTTACCTCATGTGGATGGTCGAATGCGTCTTTGTTGCATACCTGGGGAAGAGATGGCACCAGGATGCACTGAGTAAAGATGGCAATCCGGCGAATTCAATGTTCTGCTTGGAAACCTTTGTTCCCGGCCTTCATGTGGATGTTATTCTGGCACGAACTACCTGCCTAAAAATTGTTGCAGACCAAGTACACACCTTCGTGGCAACAATATTTCCTAATGGCAGTGCCCCCTTTCAGTAGGATAATACAACATATGACATTGCAAAAAATGTTCAGAAATTATTTGAGGAACATGACAAAGAGTTCAAGGTTTTGATTTGGCCTCCAAATTCACAAATTCATCCATGGAGGCCTTATTTTGCAACTTACCCGACTTTAAAGATCTGCTGCTAGTATCTTGGTGCCAGATACCACAGGACACCTTCAGAGATCTTGTGGAGTCCATGCCTCGACGGGTCAGAGTTGTTTTGGAGGCTGGAAAGGGACCTACGCAATATTAGGCAGGTGATTTTAATGTTACGGCTGATTGGTGTATATATTTAGTCGGGTCCAGTAGTATTTGGACAGTGACCCAATTTTTACATTCCCGCAGTGAATTTAAAACAAGGCAATGAAAATGTGATTAAAGACATCCAGCTTTAATTCAAGGGGTATCCAAAAATATTGCATTAACCATTAAAACTTGCAGCCATTTGTTTACACAGTCACTCCATTTTCACAGGCTTTAAAAGTAATTGAAAGCTTGACTGAAATGCAATTTCATGGCCGGGTGCGCCATGTTTCCTCAATATTCCTTGACAATATAAGGCGATAAAAGTCATTCGGTTGCTGTTCATGGGAATTTTCAACACGCGATCCAAATAGGTGTCAATGCAAAGGAAGTAGGTAATCATTAGGCTAAAAAAAGAACTACCTATCAGAAATATAACAGAAACTTTTGAAGTGGCCAAATCAACAGCTTGGTATATTCTTAAACAGAAGAAATGCATTGGAGAGCTCAGAAACACCAAAATGCCAGGAAGAGCACAGAAGACAACTAAAGTAGATGATCGCAGAAGTCTTTTCTTGGTAAAGAATAACCACTTCACAACATCTAGCCAAGTCAAGAACCCTCTCGAGGAGGTAAGCATATCATTGTGAAAGTCTACAATCAATAAATGCCTTCATGAATGTAAATACAGAAGGTTTATCTCAAGATACAAACTTCTGGGAACACTCAAGAACAGAAAGGACAGATTAGACTTTCCTAGAAAACATTTTAAAAAAGCCGCCCAGTTCTGTAAGAAGATACTTAGGATAGATAACACCAAGGTTAACTTGTACCAGAATGATTGAAGAGAACAGTATGGAGAAGAAAAGGAAGGGCTCAGGATCCGAAGTATACCATACCTGTCAAACATGGTGGAGGCAGTGTTATGACATGGGCATTTAAGGCTGCCATTGGAACTGGGTAACTGGTATTAATTGATAATGTGATAGCAGATCGAAGTAGCAAGATGAATTCTGAAATATAGTGATATACTATCTGCTCAGATTCCGTCAAATGCTGCAAAACTGATAGGATGACGCTTTACAGTACAGATGGATAATCACCCAAAACATACCGCAAAAGAAATCCAAGTGTTTCTTAAAGGTGTTATCCAGTGGCTAAAAATTGATAGCCTATCCTCTGGATAGGCTATCAATAGCTGATGGGTTGGGGACCGACTCCCGGGACCCCCGCTGATCACATGTTTCGAAGGGGAGAAAAATACCTGTGAATCGCCGCTAAATGGCTGTCGGAGATTCACATTGAGCAAGTAGAACGGAAGGGGAAGCATCTGGTGGGTTCCAGACTTCAAGCAGTCATTGACTGCAAAGGACTTGCATCCAAGTATTAAAAATATTCCTTATATTTATAATGTCCACTTGCTTTTGCAGGTCTGAAAATGGAGGGTCTTCGTAAAAAATGATTAAACCTCTTGAACTAAAACTGAAAGTCTACACATCAATAACATCTTGATTGCTTTGTTTCAAATCCATACCCAGAGTGTTCTATACAGCACCTATTTGGTTTATCCATTGCCCATATAGCACAAACCATGCCCAGTTAGCTTTATACATTGCCCAGATATGTAGTGCACGCAGTCTCCAGTTACTGCAATTAATTGCGCAGATACATAATGAATACTACAGTGTCCAGATAATTTAACATAGTATGCACATAGCCATACAGTGTCACAATATTGTGCCTAAAAAATGTCGAAAGATTACCCTACAGAAAGCCGTATATTGCACACATAGTGCACTCGTAGCATGCAGTAGTACTAGTAATGTCTCATTGAGCTTCAGAGTCCCAAGTCACTTCCCAGGTCTCAGGCGCATTAGCAACTAAGCAGGTTGGGGGGGACCGCACAAAGAATTTTCGAGAATCCTACAAGATCAATGGCACTGGGGAAGCACAACTAGCTAGAGTATATTACAAAGTTGCCTAATTTTTCATTCTAAATAAACAAAAAATATCATAATTTCTTCATTAGTATGAGCTTTGGGTAGTTCATATTACTCACAATAGGTTACCCTCCTTGAACTAGAAAGTAGTTTTACAAGATATGTGTATAAGAACTTGATATTGCTTTACTAAAACAGTCTTGTTTTTTCCCCCCCATATTTTTACAGTTTTTCTCAGTTTCATGGGTTAATCACACATTATAAGATTGGAGCACTTTGTATGAACATCATTGACCATGAGTTAAAGCGCCATGAACTATGGCAAGAAGAATTGGCCAAGAAGAAGAAGGCTAATATCCTTTAGAAATGTTTTCAAATTTGACTTGACTATAGATGAAGACATTGGGGGAGCTTTATTAATACTGCGCTCAATTTAGACAAAATAAAACAAGACCAGACAGACAGAAACCGTGTCAAAAGTATCACAATGGTGCAAGCTGTGTGATAAATTTGGCGCCTCTGGCTAGACACTTTAGATTCTTGGCTAACATATTTTACATCAAGATTTTTTGCCCAGAAAATGGTGCATAACCTCAATAAATCTGGCACGTTCTACGACTCCTTTTTGCAAAGCCCCCTTTTCTAGACATTTTAAAAAAAATTCTAGTGAGGCGTAAAAAGCCTACTTCTGTGTGACACTTCACAATCCACATATTTTTTTTTAACCTTCTCACAACATAAAAAATAAATCTTCCTAATGACTTCGCTCTGTAGTCTGATATGCTACGTGTTTTTTGTTCTGTTTTCTTAAAGGGTTATTCCCATCACAGAAAGTGATAGAATATCAGTCCCGGCAGTCAGGCCCCTACCTATCTTATTAATGAAGGGGCCTCAGAGCTGGTTTAGTGCTATGGCACCTTCTCTGTTTTTCCCTGGAATGTGGCGCTCCCGGCCATCAGCTGCGTAGGTTACTGCTGCAGGGCTGAATTCATGGAGCTATTCTGGAGTTTTCTGCAGTTCAGGATCGGTGGGGGTCGGACCCATATCCTACCGATATTTCATCACTTTTTTTTTATTGGAATAACCTTAAAGTCTATGTACACCTTTTGAAGGGCATTTCTTTAATAAACCGGTCAGTCAGTATGTTTGGTGTAACTTTTTATAAATGGTTTTTAGAAAAAAAAATGGTTTTACTTACATACAGATACAGTTGCTCTGTATTCTGCATGCAGAGCAGCTGTATCTTTCGCTATGACCTGAATCTGTCAGTCCTGCGGACCTGACGGGTTCAGTGTCAGCGGGTTCTGCATGTCTCTGACAAGCAGGGTCCGCCTGTAATCTATCACATCTAAATTATGCTAAAAGGAGATAGAAAAAACACAAAGCGCACAATAGTGCATGACACTGTGATTTGCACACGTGTGAACAAGGTACTGATAGTGCTCACCTGGTGCAGTTATGCTGGGAGCATAACATCCAGTGTAGCAGATTCCCAAAATAGGTAGCCTCCACGATATAGGTACCAGGATCGAGTTGCAGCATAGGACCCGGTTTGAGAACTTGAACTGTGAAGTCTCAATGTGAATGTGAAGGAATAAAAGCAAAAGCAGAAAAACGGGTGTCTTCTATGTGCTACTGATCGGAGTAGTCATCCATACAATCCAATTTCCTCAAGGATAGGATAGTGATCAGTGGTAAAAAGGTTTATTGGATATAAAACAGTGTTTTATATCCAATAAACCTTTTTACCACTGATCACTATCCTATCCTTGAGGAAATTGGATTGTATGGATGACTACTCCGATCAGTAGCGCATAGAAGACACCCGTTTTTCTGCTTTTGCTTTTATTCCTTCACATCTAAATTATGAACTTAGATGTGATAGATTACAGGTGGATCTGATACACAGGACCCGCTGTCACTGAACAGTTACAGCAAACACACTGACTGACCTGTTTATTAAAAAATAAATAAAAGGCTCCACACTAATCACTGTAAAGTCATTTTCAACACATCTTCATTTGTTCCCTATAATAAAAAAGTTGCAAGTGACATTCATTCCCACTATATCTATACTTCTAACCAGGCTGAAATTTTTGTGATTGCCATAAGAGCACTTGCCCATAAGGGACACTTCAAGTTGTCACGATCACATTTGTTGTTTGGTTTATGTGCCGTAAAGCCTTTGTCTAATTTCTGAGGAATATCCTGACTTTTCATTACAGTTCTATTATCTGTTGTAATAACTAACATTATTTGCTGAGAATTTTTAATATTGTTACTTTTAGATTACAACTCTACTGAGAGCAGTTACTCATTTCTGAGTATTTTTTGCAGTTTTGATGTCCGCATCCCAAGTTTAATAACTTATATTTCTTAACTAAGATGAATACTTGATGATGATCCAGAAACCCCATCCTTAAAAAAAGAATATGAGAAAACATATAAAAAATACCAGGGACTTCTTGTCAAGCAGGAACAACTCCTACGGGGTACGTACAACTGCAATATTTAAGTGGATTCACACGTGGCAGATCTGTTTGCCAACATTTCTGAAGTTGGTTCCATTCATCTGTATGGGGTTGTTACTGCAGTAGTTGCATGGATTTCTGCAAGTTCTATTCAGATAAATTTAACTGATTTTCAGTCGCAGAAATTTCTGTAACAAAATCTGCCGCATGTGAATCCGTCCTTTCTACCATCAATGTTTATGGTTTAATCAGCATTAGTTTATATATTCCCTTGTGGCCATTCAGTTAAATAATATATTTTGCCGTTTAGTGTCTAAAGGCTCGGCTTGTGTCTAAATGAGTCTTAAAACTGGAGCCACTGTGAGGGTTCTGACCAATCAGATTTAATTTCGACAGAATATGTGAGGTCACATGATTGACCAATCAGCAGATAAATCCTGTTTTCTAAGAGGGCTGAACAAGTGCCGAACCCCTTATGAATATTCACCAGCAACCCTTTTAAGATACATAGATAAAATTCAGGACAATCGCAGTGGTACTTGAAGAAAATAATCGTCACATAGTGCAGAATATATTTATCATATGATTCTATAATGATTACGCCAAAGACTTTGAAAACAGCCTTATTGTGACAGATGCTATTTAACATATTTACATCAGTATGTGCATGTAATCCTATATGTACAAAACTTAGAAGAAGACTGTAAAAGCATTAAAAAATATTTTTGGATGAATTTTGTATATTTTTTTAAAATTTGAAATTAATACTGTCCTTAATTACTTGAAGAGTAAAGGTCCTTTTTTATGGGCCAATGACTTAGTGAACAAGCGCTCACACGAACGCTTGTTCACGGTCATGGCCCTGTCTAATCAGGGCAGCGATCAATCGACAAACGAGCTTGTTTGTCGGCTGATCAGATTTTTTTATGCAGCCCAACAAATGGTTGCTTGTCGGCAGGACATCTCTCCGTGTAAACAGAGGATGTGCTGCGAACAAGATGCAAAATGTATGGGGACGAACTTTGGTATTAACGTTCGTTCGTTCGTTCGTTCGTTCGTTCGTTCGTTCGTTCGTTCGTTCGTTCGTTCGTTCACATACATTCCGATAATTACTCCTTGTTAAATGGAGCAAATATGGCGAAAATAATATTAATCTTTATTTCTATATCGCCAACAAATTCTGCACCACTAAACAACTTATTTGAAACATGTACAATCAAAATATGACTCACATAGAGATGAAATGAATTAACAATACAAGTAAGCGGAGTCAAGGAGCCCTGCTCGCAAGAGCTTACAATCTATGAGAAAATATTCCCTTGTAAAAGCACCTTAACTGTCGTTTTAGATTTTTTTTTTTTTCCATAAATCAAAAGTACAAGGCTAGATAAGAAACTTTGTAATAAATCTTATTACAGAAAATGCCCCTTTCTTCATTTATTAAACTCACCCCCCCATGAATTTTCAGGTTACAGCTGCTCCCCATAGAAGTCTAAGGAGAGGGGAGCGGGAGGGGAGGCGGGAACAGCTGCAGAGTCATAGAGGCAGAGAGCCACACAGTCGCTGCTTCTTCTAATAAGTGACCCATGTCACCCCAGTGCTGGATCCACAGCAACACTGCTGTATCATTTCCTCCATGCTACGTGTGTGTGTGTGTGTGTGTGTGTGTGTGTGTGTGTGTGTGTGTGTGTGTGTGTGTGATAGGGGAGCAGGATCTCCTCTTCTCTCTGTATAGGAGACATTATAGCAGCTAGTCTCTGCCCACTCTGAAGCGGAGTTCAGGCAAAACTCACAATTCGAAATAGGGCCTACAGAGGGGGAAAACTGCTGAAGAATACAAGTCATATAATGGTCAAAAATAGTGTTATTTCTTATGTACACACACATGAGCTTATTCTGAAAATTCACCCAGAATGATAGGTGCACATTAAGTTATAAGTAAACTTTTGATATAATATATAACAGTATGGGTATCTTGGATTTTAGTGGCAGACCATTATAAAGTTTTACTGCTTTAGCAGTAAAACATTTCTCTACACTGGGCCACCACATATAAACTCCCGACATATGCCTCCGACGTGTACAAAACAAAATGTGAACAGAGCCTTAGACTATGTTCACACTTGCGTTCTTTTCTGTCGTGTTTTCGTTGTTTTTTGAAGATCAAAATAGTGTAGCATGCTGCGCTATTCTATCCAGTAAAAAGGAACAGTCAGCTGACAGAAACCTGATAGGCCCAATGGGAGTAAAAAACAAAAAACAAAATCATTACGGATCCTTCACATCCATAATTTATCCAGAACAAAAATGAAAACGTGGTAGTGTGAACAGAGCGTTGTCTTATTTGGATTAATGAAAGTACTCATATTTGCATAACAAAATCTCAGCAATTTATTATTATTTTTAGTTGCCCTCTACCTGTTGCTTAACCTGGCTGAGGATACTCGTACTGAACTGAAAATGAGAAACAAGAATATTGTCCTTATGTTGGTGAAAGCACTAGACCGAGAGAATTTTGAACTCCTTATCCTTGTGGTATCTTTTCTTAAGAAACTCAGTATCTTCCTAGAAAACAAGAATGACATGGTAAGTGAAACATAATAAACTCATTGAATTAGTCATTGAATTATATTGCTTTGCATTAACCCCTTAATGACCAGCCTATTTTGGACCTTAATGACCAGGCCATTTTTTAAGTTTTTCCATCGTCTCATTCCAAGAGCTATAACGTTTTTATTTTTGCGTCGAAATAGCTGTATAAGGTCTTGTTTTTTGCGGGACAAGTTGTACTTTTCAATAGCACCATTTTGGGGGACATATTATTTATTGATTAACTTTTATTTGGGGGGAAATAGAAAAAAACCTGAAATTTCGCCACTCTTTTTCGCGTCTTAAATCTACAACGTTTACCGTGTGATATAAATAACACAATAACTTTATTCAGCGGGTTGTTACGATTGCAACGATACCAAATTTGTGTAGTTTTTGTATGTTTTACTACTTTTACACAGTAAAAACGCTTTTTTTTCAAAATTATTTGTTTTTGTGTCTCCATATTTGAAGAGCCGTAACGTTTTCATTTTTTCGCCGATGCAGTTGTATGAGGGCTTTTTTTTTGCGGGAAGACTTTTAGTTTTTATTGGTACCATTTTTTGAGTAGATGCGACTTTTTGATCACTTTTTATAACATTTTATTAAAGTGAGGATTCACAGAAAACAGCAATTTTTCCATCGTTTTTTATAAAAAAAATTACGGCGTTCACCGTGCGGGTTAAATAATGTTATAGATTTATAGTCGGGGTCGTTACGGACGCGGGGATACCAAATATGTGTAACTTTTTTACTTGATTTTGGTTTTTTAATAGTAAAGCATTGTGTAAGGGGAAAGGCTGGGTTTTTCATTTTTTTTCACATTTTTTTTTTCATTAACTTTATTAAACTTTTTTTTTACTTTTTTACTAGTCCCACTAGGGGACTATAATATGCGATTCTCCGATCGCTATTGTAATACACTGCAATACTTTCGTATTGCAGTGTATTACTGCCTGTCCGTTTAAAACGGACAGGCATCTGCTAGGTCATGCCTCCGGCATGATCTAGCAGGCAGTTGCTCCAGGCAGACCTGGGGGCCTTTATTAGGCCCCCGGCTGCCATTAGAGACACAGACACTCGGCGATCGTATTGCCGGGTGTCGGTGGGGGAGAGAGGGAGCTCTCTCCCTCTCTCCAAAACCACTCAGATGCGGTGCTCGCTATTGCGCACCGCATCTGAGGGGTTAAACGGGTGAGATCGATACTAATATCGATCTCACCCGGCAGAGCCTCTAGCAGCTGAGAGCAGGGAGATTTGACAGCTCCCTGCTCTGTAAACTTATTACGATGCCGCGACGTAAAAAGTCTATGGCATCGGAATAAGGCCCGTTAGTGACCGACGTAGAAACACGATGGGCCGGTCACTAACGGGTTAACAGAAACATTCTGGCAATGTAGACCTTCTTTTATCAACCTATGTGACCCCTTGCTGAATTGATGGATTTTTTTAAAGTTCACCTGGCATGATACAGGGACTCTTTTTAAATAGAGAAGTCAATATGATGCCCTTGAAGAGTTAAAACAATAAATTAGCGCAACATGTGGGAGAACCACAGACATGTTTACCCACATGGTAAACTGTGCCACCATCCATTTCAGCTGAATATTGGAAACCACTTGGACATCACGTGAATGCTACTAGTTGAAGTGAACTGTCTCATTCCAGGTGCCCTTTCTCCTAATTTTTATTGAGTTTTTAATACAGTAAAAAGAGAGTGGGGAAAGTTATAAGGGAAATGGGGTACACGTTATTTAAATTAAAACAACTGAAACACAATTGTTACGTTTGTAAAACAAAGTAGGAGATCGTGACATCTACACATTTAGACAAAATTGAACTTCGGTTAGACTCTCATGCATGGGTTTCGGAGTACTGACTGGTGTCGCTGGTCTACCATGGTTGTGGGATATAAATCACTTCAGAAACCACTTGCAGAGTACCATTAACCCCTTAGTGACCACCAATACGCTTTTTCACGGCGGTCACTTAGGGGCTTCAGACTAGGCCGTCGCCTTTTCACGGCGGCCCAGTCTAAGTCCTGCACAGGTGTCCTGTGCAGGCCGGGGCACAGCGGTCTGATGACAGCCAGGTTACTGCTCCAACGGTAGCGATCAAAGTTTACTTCGATCACAGCCGTTTAACCCGTTAAATGCCGTGGTCAATAGCGACTGTGGCGTTTAAATCATTTACAGAGGAAGGGAGCTCCCTCTCTCACCCATCGGCAGCCCGCAAATGCAATTGCGGGCCTCCGACTGGGTGCCAAGGCAACCGGGGCCTGATAAGGGCAATAATGCTGTGGTATACTAAGTATACCAAAGCGCATCATATAAGCGATCAATAGATTGCACAGTGAGGTCCCCTAGTGGGACTAAAAAAAATAAGTAATAAATGGGAAGTAAAAAAGTGGTTTTATTTAGTGTAAAAATTGTAATAAAAGTACACATATATATGGTATCGCCGTGACCGTAATGACCCAAACAATAACGTTAACATGTAACTTAACCCCTTAATGACCAGCCTATTTTAGACCTTAAAGACCAAGCTATTTTTTACGCTTTTGAATCGTCGCCTGCGGCATGATCTAGCAGGCATTCATTACTGGCAGACCTGGGGGCCTTTATTAGGCCCCCGGCTGCCATTGGAGACACAGACACTCGGCGATCGTATCGCCGGGTGTCGGTGGGGTGAGAGGGAGCTCCCTCCCTCTCTCCAAAACCACTCAGATGCGGTGCTCGCTATTGAGCACCGCATCTGAGGGGTTAAACGGGTGAGATCGATACTGATATCGATCTCACCCGGCAGAGCAGGGACGCTCCCAGCCCTCAGCTGCCTCTGGCAGCTGAGAGCAGGGAGATTTGACAGCTCCCGGCTCTGTTTACTTATTCCGATGCCGCGACGTAAAAAGTCTATGGCATCGGAATAAGGCTCGTTAGTGACCGATGTAAAAAGACTATGGGCCGGTCACTAACGTGTTAAACCGCAAGGTGAACGCCGTAAAAGAAAAGAGGAAAAAACAACGGCAACATTTTTTTCCATTGCCCCCCAAAAAAGTCATAATAAAAGTTAATCACAAAGTTCCATGTACCCCAAAACAGTACCAATTTAAACTACGTCTCGTCCTGCAAAAAACAAGCCCTCATATCACTACGTTGACAGAAAATAAAAAACTAACGGCTCTTGGAAAGCGATGATGCAAAAACAAATAATTTTATTTTAAAAGTGTTTTTATTGTGCAAAAGTAGTAAAACATAAAAAACCTATACATATCTGGTATCTCCGTAATCATACCGACCCATAGAATAAAGGTAACATGTTATTTACGGCGTACAGTGAACGGCGTGAATTTAAAACGCATAGAACAATTGCAGATTTTCAGAGGTTTTTTCTATGCCCCCTCCCCCCAAAAACATAAATAAACGTTAATCAAAAAATGATATGTACTCGAAAATGGGGCCGTTAAAAAGTACAACTAGTCCCGAAAAAAACAAGTCCTCAAACAGCTATGTCGACGGAAATATAAAAAAATTATAGCTTTTTGAATGCAACTATAGAAAAACTAAAAACAAATAGCTTGGTCATTAGGGCTTAAAATAGGCCGGTCACTAAGGTATCAAGATATGCAAAGAGGTGAGGTGAGGAGGGTGGGGATTTAGGAGGAGGACGTGCGAGTCACAACTTGGACAAATGAAAAACCTCAAAGTAGGATGCAGATGTTGACAGCACATCCAAAAACCATTTACTTGATCGGTGGATTACCTGCTATTGTTTGTTCAAGATACCATGTGGTTTATTGGAAACCTGTGCAGAGTTAATTCTTAGTGGTAACATATCAATAAAGGAGTCTTATAATGATTTTTTTTTTAACTATGAGTTTGTTATGTAGGGTAGCCTATCCATGCTGAAGACCAGGGAATATTTTTGCAAGAATAACTTCAAGGATGTGGGTTGCGGCTAGAGCCACGATTGCAATATAGATTTACACGCTGCACTAGAGATTATAAAAAGTAATTTCTTTGCATCTGGGATGCACAGAGGAGTATTGAAGTCTAAGGAACCAAAAATGGCACTGCCACGTGATAACGGCATATAGTTGACTAAATCTGAAAGGGAAAAACTTTTGATTCGTTTCCAAAGTTGCTTTATGTGGAAGCAACCCCAGAAGCAGTGGTAAAGATCTGCATCCAGTTCCTCACATTTTGGACAAGCAGAAGAAGGCAATCTACCTATTAGGTAATTCTGCAGTGGTGAGTAATGTAGGCCCTATGAGTAATTTTGAGCAGAACGCCTCGGGAAAGCCTCTTGGGAGAAGCCTCGTTGTCACATATAAACTGTCCATAATATCCTTAATCAACAGATTTGGGAAATATTGTAGCCAAGCGTATACACCAGTCGGGGGTTAGTGTACTCAATGGGCGACCGTAGGAAATTATAATACAGCAATGTTTGCTATGTGAATCTTTTGTTTTTATAAGTAAGTGAGTTAGCTACTATATCTTGGGTGTGATTAGACAAAGTCAAGTGGGTAATTTTACTTGCGTAACTAGAGGCTTGCAAGGATGGGAACAGTGATTGAGATGAAAGACATTTTTTCTGGAATTCTATAAATGCAAGCGGGCGAGAGGCACTCGGTAGCAGGTGGCCCGATATTCATCTCGCACCTCCATTCTCCCAACCACCAAATATCCATCCAGGATGTACATTTTGGAAATTAAGGTTGGCAAGAAATGGCAATAACACCGAGGTGTGAGGGTCAAGGTTGGCTCGTTCTCATATAATATGCCATGCTTTAATAGCTGTGGAGAGGTGAGGGTTGAGGCGCACCTCATCTGGGAGATTCTCACCAGGAGCATGAGAGGTTGGTTAATTGGGCGTCAATAAGAAGGGGCTGTGTAGTGGGATGTGTTGTTGCCTGATTATAATGGCATATATCCAGGAAATTAAGGCCGCCATTAAATTTAGTTTGCTGCAGGGCTCGCGGGGCTAGTGTTGTTCCAAATAGAGTTCCTATATAGGCGGTTATGATCCTCTCATCCCTGGGCTTGGGGCAGATAGGGTGCGATTTTAAATAAGTATAACAGTTTAGGGAAAGCCACTAATTTCCAAAGGTTGGCACTACCAGGTATGGAGTAACTGAAGTGAGCAATATAAAAGTTAACGTTTTCAATGTTTAGTTTGTATATGGAATGGTCCCCCAGAATGTAATTTAGGATTGTGTCCATTTTAGTTTTAATCCGGCAATTTATGAAGATGAAGGGCTTTTCAGAAGTAAGATTTTGGATTTGTCTAGTTTGATAGTAAAACCTGATTGTAGTCCATTGGTTGTAATAAGTGATAGAACGGAGTGAAGTTTTTGTCTAGGATTAGGAAAGAAACAACAAAATCTCATCATACTCCTAACCATGGACCCTCCTTGCTTGAGAGTTAGCTGAGTGGCCGCTTTAAAGGATGTTTGACTTGGCTCCTTGAACACAGTACGAAAAGTCTCTAAAAAGAATTCTAGGTCCGAATATTCCGGGCCCTCCCGTTCCAAGATGGGGTACACTCATGCCAGGGACTTGCCGGTGAGAAGGGAAATGATGAATGCTACCTTGGCTTCTTCAGAGTGGTAGAAATGAGCATGCAGTCTAAAATGGTTGGTACATTGGTTAATGAAACCTCTACAGGCTCTAATATCACAGTCATAGCGAGGTAAGAGGCAGCGAAACTGTGGATCCGGAACAGAGAGGAGGAGTAATGGGAAGTGGAACGGCAGCAGCATCCAGAGGAGGAGCAGGAGTCTGATCCAGTCGGGAGATGATAGAGTTTACTGCCACGAGGAGTTGATCCTGGTATGCACGCACGTCAGGTGTATCCGTTTGCATCACCTGAAACGCGGTCTTAGGTTGGCCAGCGGGTTTCATGGCCTGAGCGTACTGTCACGATCTAGAGGTATGTGGACCCACTGGGCCACTCCGCCGTAGAGTGGCAGCTGGCCAAATCACAGTCCATATAAATTCTATGCAAAGTCCTTAGCACAAGGGTACCTGTAAGAGTCCAGACAGTAGCAGAGGCTTTGGCACAGATGGAGCTTGACGTGGCAGGTGGCGCCAGACGTGGCGGATGATACCAGGAGTGGCAGATGACACCAGACGTGTATGACAGCAGGCATGGCAGATGGCACAACACAACTCGAACACTAGATAAGGCTCGAGAACAAACACCGCAAAGGATACTGGGAGCTGGATACAACTATGGGACCATTTGAAATGCGAACATGGGTAGACAACAACAATGCTCAGCCAAGGAATGAATGGGAAGGGCCCTTCTTATTGTCCAGGATGAACTGGCGCCAATTAAACATTATTTGCATGTGCGTGCTGGCCTTTAAAGGCTGGGCACGAGCTCACGCACCCTAGAAGACAATACGAGGCAGAGCGGCCGCATGTGCTGACGTCTCCGAGGAGGGAGACGTCGGCCAGGAGACAGGCGTCTGTCTGTAAGCTTATCTGCTGGTGTAACTAGTTGAGCATATATCAAAGATAAGAAATTATGGCCATTAGGCTTATTTAAACATAAACTTTCAAAGGATGAATACACCGAGATATCTTGAGAAAGAGGTTTTAGAGTGTCTGAATATTGTCTAATCTGAGTGTATCGAAAACATTCAGTGGCATAGCATGGATAGTTTGATCAAATTCACGAGAACTAATTCCTAGTCTATCGATAAAGTTCCCAATACGATACAAAAAAAATTCTATACACTATTTAAAACTCTTTGACTATAGACCTGGTAGGAAAGCAGAGTTGCCAAATAGGCGATTAAATGAGGAGATGTAAAGTTGTACAGTTTGGTTTAACCTATCCCATAATGCAAGAGAAGAAGAGAGAACCATCACAAAATCAAGGGACGAGACTTCGGTGTCATCCAAGGTAATAAATCGATAGGAATAGATGGAATTGCATTTGCGTGATAATCTAGTGTAGTGATGAGAACTGTCACCTGAATATCTTGTGGATCCCTCTGCTATCGGTGAAGCGCATGTGCTCGGAGCGTCCTCCGAGTGTGACTCCTCTGCATTGCGGCCATATTCTATTCCATAGAGGAGCCATCGGAGGAGTCCTCCCCAAATTAATCCAGTACAGATCTAGTGCTTCTGACCTGTGGTGTGCCAGCGATGGGAGCATGGTGCTGCTCCATTAGGTGTGGGGAGTGTAACTCTGGGATACTGGGCAGCTGAGTGGAGGCCGCAAGTTGTAATGGTGGCTCCACGAGGTCCGGAGCGGTGAGCGCGGCAGAGGCTCTGGTGGTAATGCCTCCCTTCTTAGCATTTCCTTTTACCATCAAGAAGTTATAGTGTAGAATAGAAAGTTGATATTAGCCGATCTGGCGCTCAGGGGAGTGCGGAGCTTCAGTGACAAGCGTCCGCTATCAACACCCTAAAGTGACTTAATTTGGAAAGGGAAAAGGGTTTGAATTAAATATAAAAAACTCTGTCTGCCATTGGCGGAGGGAGGATTTGATTTACTCAACTTATATACCTACTTTTTAGCATTTTAACTCCAGAAATTGGTAGGTTGGGAATTTTCTGCTGTAAATACAGCTTTAATGCAAGTCTCTGAAGTTGCATTTCAGAATGTATTTCAGCTTTTGAAGTTCGATCTCTTATCTAAATATGCTCTAAAATTCCATATTTTTCATCTTTTTCGAAAACTATGGGAAGAGGTTAAACGCCTTAAATTTTTCCATCTCTTTTGAAGGGCACATCAATTTGGTTCAACTCCTCCGCAGTTTCAAAGCTTCGAAAGCAAACATATATTTTTGGGAGAAAAGGGGTATAAGGGAACTCTCATAGCTCTTAGGCAAATGGTACCATGAAGTATTTTTCTATTCTTCAAATAGAACTCGATCTCCTTGGGGGTCATTTTATGCACTACTCCCAATTAGAACATTTATGGGGACAGTGGTAGATAAAGATAGATTTAAAATTGTTCCATACTATATAGTAGATGTAATTAAAAAAGCCAATAACAGGAAAGGGATAATTTCTAATCCTTATAAACTCAGTGTCTTCTGAATTCACTGGGGATAATAGTAAAATAGAGCAAAAGTTGGTAAAAAAAAAATAATTTGCACGATTTGGCTTTGGATTGGCCTCATATTTTTTTAAGAGGCTAAAAAAGGTTTCTATGAATTATTCTCACAATATCTGTTCATTTTTCCATTATTACGCTCCGAAACTTCTGCACTCAATAGGGTACCGTACTTCATCTGCTTGTTTAAGATGTAAAATGGTAGACGCAAATTTAGTGCATTTAATTTCGTGCTGTCCTAAACTTCACTTGTGTCGGGATAGGATTTAAAAAAAAATTGTGGTTTCCATCTGTTTCCGTTCCGTAAAGTTTCAGTTTTTTTTCATAGAAACAATAGCGGCGATTTTTATGCACTATGCTCCTCAGCACTCAGCGACCCCGCTTTGTAACTTTACGTGGTGTGCCTCTTCATGACTAAATTGCTGTGGTTCCTAAACGCTTCCACTTTTCAATAATGCCAATCACAGAAGATCATGGAATATCTAAGAGGGAAGAAATTTCACGAACTGAATTGTTGCAATGGTGGCATCCTATTACAATACCACGCTCAAATTCATTGATCTCTTTAGAACGACCCATTCTTTCACAAATGTTTGTAAAGGCAGACTGCATGGCTAGCTGCTTGATTTTATACTCCTGTGGCAATGGGACTGAATGATACACCTGAATTAAATGATTAAGAGGTATGTCCTAATACTTTTGTCCATCTAGTGTGTATGTATGTACATTTTCATTAAAAAAAAATATTTTGCAGGCAATTTATATTTCTAGTTTTTCGTGCCCTGCGGTCTTAATATTCCGTTTCTTTATACTTATTTTTAGGCGGAAATGGATATCATTGAAAAATTATCTAAAATGGTGCCATGTGAACATGAAGATTTGCAGAATATAACTTTGCGACTTCTTCTAAACCTCTCCTTTGACACGGGCCTGAGAAACAAGATGGTACAAGTTGGACTTCTCCCCAAGCTCACAGTTCTTTTAGGTATAGTTTTGCTGACTGTATAACGTTTATGTTGTCTTTTTGGTTGAAATTGTTGTCTGTTGCATACAGCTCCTTGTATCATTCCCTATTTAACCATGTAGAGCTAATAGGATGTAGTCCCTTTGGTTAGAGTGATATCTAGCACAGCTTTCAGCCCTGAATGAGTGCAGGGGCACCGACTGAACTAAATGTGTCCATGTCATACATTTTTCTACCTAATGTTCTCCAAAACATGGCTAAATTTTCCAAGCAAATAGATTTTTCTTTTCATCATAAGGTTATAACATCCACTATTGTTTATACTTTAGCAATATATATGTTAACTATTCTCCTTATCAGTAATCACAGCAGCCACCCCTCTCTTCCCTTCTCCAGTAGTCACAGCAGCCTTCCCTACTTTCCCAGTATAAAGGAATACATCATAGAGAAAAGACCAGGCTCCTGCGCAAACGCGATAATTGGCAAAGGCCTCACCGCCAAAAGTAGTAAATTTAATATATCCAAAAGACTTTTATTACAAAGTAATTGTGTCTACAGATCTCCCTATTTCTCTATTTGATATGAGGAAGGGGAACAAATTCCCTGAAACATGTTATCATCCGTACACATGCATTTGCTTTTAAAAAAAGTAATCTCTTCGATATTTCTCAATCGGGATACATTCCATTTACTTCTTTTGCCGGTGAAGTCTATTCCAATTATTGAGGTTGCGCAGGAGCGTGGTCTTTTCTATATGAAGCATTCCTTATGTTGTCTCCGGTTGGAATGATCCAGTGAACGGTTCCCCAGGTGCTTGCAGCACCTCTGGCATGTACTACATGTACGCTATGTCTCACCCAACAGCATAAGGTGAGCAGCTTTCATCTACCTATCCTTGACTTTAACCTCTTTCACGAAAGACTATCCAAGATAGTGCTCTGTCTCCTCTTTTTTTTTTTCCAGAACTTCTCTCTACTTTGCCAGTAGTCCCAGCAGGCAGCATGAATGGCAGCGCGTAAAACCCGGTCACCAGGGCTAATTTGTCCTGGCAAACAAATTTTGTCCAGTCCTGGATTAGATGAACAATAATCGTTCTTTCACGCTCTTGTATGGAAACTATGTGAAAAATTAGGCCTGGGCAAAGTGACAACTACTGGCCTGGAATAAAGAATAGAGTTCCTGTTCACATCTCTGGAAATGCACTTTAAATTGCATTTTAATGGGAGTATAAGCAGACACTTTCACCAGAGAAATGTCTTCAGCCGGTATGAGCCAATATTTGCTTTCCCCTCTTAAAGTCCTATTACACGGCCTGATGAGGGCCATGTAAAGGAGCGCAATCAACGAGACAGCATCACGTAGACCTCAACGAGACAGCATCACAATTGACTGCATCACATAGAAATTTAGAGGCCAATTTTAGAGAAAATACATGATTTTTTTTTTTTTTTTTTACACATAGCAAACATACTATGAGCTAGACAACCAGTAATGTATTGTATTCACCTACCAAGACAAAATGCATCTATTACTACGGCACTTAACCGCTTCTTGTCACCATGCTGCCTTTTCATGTCCTAATAGAAAGTACCACTTTCTTTTAGGATGTGAATAAGGGTCCGCTGTTGCCCCCATGGGAAGCCATTCCTAGGCTCCCTCTCTCTCACCTCGCTCACTCTCTATCGCAAGTACAGACAGTGCAACAGGGTGGTCATAATCGATTGGATCAGGTAAGCCCTTAGATGCTGTGGACAATAGTGAGCGTAGCATGTAGGGAGTTTGATAGAGGGAAGGGCTTCCTCTGTCAGTGTACTCTATCGGCACAAATTTCAATGGCAGCCACCAGAGGCATAGGCATGGTCTAATAGTTTGCCTGTCAATTTTACACTGACAAGCAATAATGCTTTGGAATATGAAGTATTTTAATAGACAAATAAAAATGTAAATAAAATTCACAAAATAAAACCGTCCCCCCACAAATAATTTTTTTTTTAATTGGGTAATAAACAAACAATAGATATATGGTACCCCCACAATTGTAAGAAAAGATAACCTATTGTTTAAAACGAATTTCAAATGCCAGTAAAGAAAAACGCAAAAAAAAATGGTGGAATTGTTGTTTTTTCCCCCCATTCCACTGTAAAAAACAGTTTTATTAAAATGAAACTATAAGCAACAACTCCTCCCGCAATAAAACAGAAAAGTTTTTAAATGGAAAAGTTTTTTTCAAATGCGTCAATTAAAAAAAATGCTTGGCACTGAAGGCCAAAATAGACTGGTCCTTTTGCACGGAGGCAAACGGACTGCAATATGGATGAACCCCAAGTGCAGTTTGTGTAATTTCGTGTGGTGCCTCCGGTGATTTTGTAGGGGAGAAAACTGTAATACACAATGTAGCAATAATATTCCAAATAGATAATGCTTAAAGTGTTTTCCATGGTTTCCACTTTGGACAATCCCTTTTTTTGTTATAAGGTCCCCCAAAAATGTGCTCATACCATGGAGTCCCGCTGCTGGGACTCCGCAATCCACTATATTTTTTGGGGGAAGCGGATATCAAGTATTTAAAGGGGTGATCCACTACCAGACAACTGATGACCTCTCCCCGGATGTGATTTGTGAGGGTCTGACACCCGGACCCCGCACCGATCAGCCGCTCTGGCTGCCTCCGGGCATCGGACATCCATGCCGGAAGCAGATGTGAATAATTCAAGTGAATAGGAGCAGAGCTGCAGTTCTGCAGCACGGCCGCTATGCATTGTACGCAGCCAACTGTTTCTGCGATACCAAATATGTAACTTTTATTTATGTTTTACTTCATTTGCACAATAAAAACACTCTAAATAAAACGTATTTGTTTTCGCATCGCCGCATTCCAAGAGACAGAACTTTTGTATTTTTCCGTGAATGTAATATATGTGGGCTTGCTTTTTGCGGGACAAGGTGTAGTTTTCATTAGTACCATTTTGGGGTACACGGACTTAAAAATATACTAAGTATTGATATATCATTAATATAAAAAAAATGTCCGCCATTGTTTATTGCAGGTTTTTGTTTTTCTTTTGAACGGCGTTCACCATGCGGTTTACACAAAGTGTTAACTTTATTATTTAGTGCATGACGATCGTGGTGATACCATTTCTGTGTATTTTTGTTTATATTTTCTTTATATATTACAAAAAATACTACTTATTTTGACTGCAATTTTTTTTATATTTTTTTTAATGATCTTAATTTAATAATTTGTTTTAGTCCCACTTGTGGACGTCACTTTGCGATCTTCTGATCACTGATCTAGTGCTTTGGTATACTCCATATACCAAAGCATTACTGCTTGTCCGTGTAAAACTGACAGGCAATCTTTTAGGATGTGCCCCTTTTGTTAGACCCCGGCTGCCATGGCAACCCATCAGCGGCCGGCGATCACGTTTGCAAACCGCAGATTGGTGACAGAGGGAGCTACCTCCCTCTGTCAATCCACTTAAATGCTGCGGTTGCTATTGACTGCAGCATCAAAGGGGTTAAACAGCTGTGACCTAATTTATCTGTTACAGTGGCAGACCGACTCCCAACTGCGGTGATTGTGCAGGGCACTCACCCTCACGTACATGCATGTCCTAATTCGGAAAGGGAATCCTTCCTGTGACGTGCATGCAGGTGAATACGCATTAAGGGGTTAAAGTATTGAAATCAATGATCGCTTTATTGGCAGCTAAATAATAAGGAAAGGCCAACATGTTATTCTGTTGTTTGTATTTTAACTATTTGCTAATTGTTAAGTTTTAGGTGAAGAAAAATGTATTTGAAATCTCAAATTAATTTGAGCGCTAATATTTTAAAATTGTTTGTATTGTTTTAGATGATATCACCCAAAAGTCAATCAGACTTGATACAAAATAAAGTGCTGGATTCATTGATCGCATTGCATCTGTTCAACAGCAAAACAAATATTTAGAAATTGCAATTGTCTATGGTATACAGGAACTGCGTATTTGAACCAGTTTTAAGGGATGTCATAATTATGTAGCCTCAATATTTTATCCTGTTTTGTCTGAGCTTTATCCAGCATTTGTAGTCTTCAATACCTGATCAGTGGGGGAAAATACAAAGGTCAAAAGGGGCAAAAGACCAAATGAGAAGCACATGTCCCTCTGGGAAACTGAGCTACAGAGTTTAACGGCATTGCTTGCAGTTATTACAGATAGTAAAATTTATGCTGCCTCGTTCTACTTCCCCAATTAGGTTGAGGAGTTCCGCACTGGAGCCCGAGCTGACCAGATGCTTCCAATAGCTCTTTTATTGATTCTATCTCCAGTCTCTCAAAACTGGTGAAAAACATATTACGATCACGTTTCTACTACTTATTATATTTGTAATTGCATTGATAACATCATGGGGTTTGTTAGTTTAATAGACTTTGTAATACTAGTAAAGCTGCGTTCACATCTGCGTCAGGACTTTGTTCATGGGTTCCGTCGGACCTTCCCGTCAGGGGAACCCATGAACGGAATCCAGACTGAAACAAATGGAAACCACAGGTTTCTGTTTGCATCACCATTGATTTCAATGGTGACAGATCCAGTGCAAATGGTTTCCGTTTGTCACCGTTGTGTAAGGGTTCCGTTGTTTTGACTAAATCAATACCGTAGTCGACTGCACTATTCATTCCGTCAAAACAACAGAACCCTTACTCAACGGTGACAAACGGAAACCATTTGCACCGGACCCATCACCATTGAAATCAATAGTGATGCAAACAGAATCCTATGGTTTCCGTGTGTTTCAGTTTGGATTCCGTTCATGGGTTCCCCTGACGGAAAGCTCTGACAGAACCCATGAACCGAGTCCCGACGCAGATGTGAACGAAGCCTAACTACCATCAATTTTGCATTTGTGAGGAAGAGCACAATAGTCAGACAGTATTAGCAGATTCAGCGGGTGCTTATTTTCTTACACTTGTCATTCTCACATATTGATAATGTACGTTCTAAAGCACCAATTACCTTTCTATGTTTCAGAAAATGAAAACTACAAGCAAATTGTTATGTGTATACTTTATCATATAAGTATAGAGGATCGATGTAAATCCATGTTCGCATATACAGACTGCATACCCCAGGTAAATTGTCTTCTACAATTTTTGTGCTATCATCAATAATAGCAAAGTAGTCTGCATACTGCTATAATCTTTGTCTTTGTGGTCATTTAAAGGGTCAATGGAATAATCAAGAAGGTAAAGGCTTACAAAATAGATATGTATAATATAGATTTTATATCTAATTCATGCGGTTCATAGAATAGGATTGAACTAAGGCTGGATTCACATAAATTCAGTAGAACATGACATAAGCACAAATGGAGTCCTTTATGTCGCTAAATAAGATTAGTGCAACCATAGACAGGCCTGTTCCGCATATAATCACTTCTATCAAAACTGACTCCGAGGGTGCCTCCCCAGTGAGACGGGTATTGTAGTTTGAGGAGCACAGGGATAGAAAATGTTACATCAATAGGGTCTAATATGGTCATTAACCCCTTCCCGCTTTGGCCACTTTTGACCTTCCTGACAGAGCCTCCTTTTTCAAATCTGACATATTTCACTTTATGTGGTAATAACTTAGAAATGCTTTTACCTATCCAAGTGATTCTGAGATTGTTTTCTCGTGACACATTGGAATTTATGTTACTGGCAAAATTTGCTCGATACGTTGTTGACCGCATAGCTCACTGTGTGACGTGCTGCCGACATGATAGAAATGTATGGGGATGAGCAATTGGAGTAACAAGTGCTTGTCCTCATACATTACTGATCATACTTCCTTGTGAAAGGAGCAAATAAGTGCCGATCAACGAGCTGTCTTGTTGATCGGCGCTCGTTTTTACTGCCGATATTGGTCAGTGTAAAAGGACCCTTATTCACTGGTGCAAATGACCTCAATGGCTAATGCCGGGGGTGGACGTACCATTGGTGCAACTTGTGCATCTTACAGCAGGTAAGGGGGCCCTCTGCCACATTATAGGCAGCTTCTTACAGTCCATAGCTCACAATTACTGGTGGATTGTTAAAGAAACATATTGAGGGTGCTCTATGATGAGCTATTAGAGAGCAAGGGGACCATCTACTGTTCATGCACAGGAGCTCTCTGCCGTCTGTCCACCTCTGGTAAATTTATTAGCCCTTTTCAAGCTTAACAAAGTGCAACTCTATATAACGTGAAGATTAACTTATTATATTCCATTCATAAATATCGAAAATGCATAAAGAGATATCAGCAAATCTACATGCAATTTAGAACCTACTCAGATACTGCTGTCTATTACAATATAGTTATTATATATAAATTACATTTATCATTAGAAAGTGACATATTTAAATCCGGTTTTTATTATGCGCATATTTTATGAAAGATTTTTGGTGTATTTTTGAAGTGACTATCCACATAACAAAAATCTTGAAATATAAGTTTTTACACTGGCTACTTGAGCGGTCTCCGCAAGCTGATATCCCTTGTTCTCTGTAGCTCACTTGTCCGCTTTGCTGTATATGCAGGCACAGGATGAGGAGAATCATCTCATTATCATTAGAGGGTGAGATAATGACTACTCTATTATCGATCAGTCAGGATAGCAACACTATACACACAGTGATAAGGCTCTATATGCATCTCCCCTGGTTTCTGGGGGAGGGGCTGTACTACATCACCTCCTGGAAACTGTAACAATCTATGCGATTTCTCTATCAATTGACCCATTTGTTTCATCTACCATAAAGCGCACATACCGTGCTGTACTGACTACAGGAAGTACAGGAATGAAGTGGGTCTCCAATACTGCCAACCCAGAGAAGGTTTTACAAATAAATAAATCGCTACAACATTTAAATAAAGAAGACCAAACATATTATTTATCATCCATATACTTTAAATAGGAACTACACCTTCATCAAACTTTTGATATGTCATAGAGACATATCAAAAGTTTGGATCGATGGTGGTCCGGGAGCTGAGACCCCAGTGTTGCTGAAAAGAAGGTTTAGAAGCGCTCAGCTGAGCACCCTGCACCTTCGGCTGTGATCAGCACTCATCATGAGGCTGAAGACGGCTCACATAGAATGTCTATATAAGCCATCTTCAGTTTGACAGGGAGCGCCGATCATTGCCAAAGGTGCAGGGCGCTCAGCTGAGCGTTTCTGCACCTTCGTTTCAGCAACAGTGGAGGTCTCGGCTCTCGGACTCCCTCCGATCCAAACTGTTGGTATGTTTCTATGATGTATCAAAATTTGATGAAAGTGCAGTTATTCTAATTAATAAAACAATATTTAAATACACAGCTCCTTTCTTTTCAATCTGCAGAGTCCACTTAGATTAAGTTTGAATTTATATTTGTCCAATTCAGCAATGGCATCAGGATATACTCCCATTGTGTCATCTGCTTGTATCTACTCCATCAGAATTTATTTTTTTGGCAGAGCATGCTGAATTTTATCCAGCAATCCTTCAAGCAACTTTTGATCCGTAACTTGTACAGTATCAGTAATGTTTTTAATATCTCTAGTGATTAAGATAATTTTCATGGTTGATCAGCACAGTAACAACCTCTGGTATTCCATTAATAGACTACATGCTTGTGTATATGACACCTTTGAATTACTGATTGGTTTTATTAACCCCTTCAGGACACAGCCTGTTTTGACCTTGTGGATGCAGCCAATTTTTTTCAAATCTGACGTGTTATTTTATGTGGTAATAACTTTGAAATGCTTTTACCTATCCAAGCGATTCTGAGATTGTTTTCTCGTGACATATTGTACTTAGTTATTGGAAAAATTTGGTCGATAAATTCAGTATTTACTTGTGAAAAACATCCAAATTTTGAGAAAATTTGCAAAAAATTAAATTTTTCTAAATTTTAATGTATCTGCTTGTAAAACAGATAGTAATACCACCCAAAATAGTTACAAATTAACATTTCCAATATGTCTAGGCTTAAGAACTTGAGCAGCAATTTCTCACATTTGCAAGAGAATTTCCAAAACCTATTTTTTTTAGGTTTCAGTTCTGAAGTGTCTTTAAGGGCCTTCTATATTAGAAACCCCCATAACTCACCCAATTTTAAAAACTGCACACCTCAAAGTTTTCAAAACCATTCCGAAAGTTTCTTAACCTTTTAGGTGTTTCACAGGAAATAAAGCAAGGTGTAGGTGAAATGTATAAATTTAATTTTCTATATTTAATTTAAAAAAAAAATCCATTTAAATCCATTTTTTTCTGTAAAACTGAAGGTTTTACCAGAGAAACGCAACTCAATGTTTATTGCCCAGATTCTGCAGTTTTTAGAAATATCCCACATGTGTCCCCCAGTGTGCTAGTGGACTGAAGCACAGTCCTTAGAAGCAAATGACCTTCTGGATTTTGGGGCCTCCTTTTTATTAGAATATACTTTAAGCACCATGTCCAGGTTTTTTTTCCAATAAAACTTAGAAATTAATTTTTACAAGGAATAAAGAAGAAAAAGCAAGCCAACATTTGAAAAGCAATTTCTCCTGATTACGGCAATACCCCATATGTGGCAATAAACGGCTGTTTGGATGGAAGGCAGGGCTCAGAACAGAAGGAGCGTCATTTGGCTTTAGGAGCTCAAGTTTGCTGGATTGGTTTTTGGGTGCCATGTCGCATTTGCAAAGCCCCTGAGGGACCAAAACAGTGGAAACCCCCCAAAAGTGACCTCCATTTTGGAAACTACAGCCCTAAAATAATTTATCTAGGGGTACAGTGAGCATTTTGATCCCCCACAGGTTTTTTGCTGAATTTAGTGGAAATAGGCCGTGAAAACTTCTATTGTTTTTTTTATTCTTTTTTTTTTTTACGGCGTTCACCGTGCACTGTAAAATACATATTTCATTTATTGTGCGGGTCGATGCGATTACGGCGATACCATATCTATATCGGTTTTTTTATGTTTTACTGTGTTTGCACGATAAAATTATGGTTTTAAAAAAATTATTTCTTTTTTGTGTCGCCATATTCTAAGAGTCATAACTTTTTATTTTTCCATCAAGGGAGCTGTGTGAGGGCTTGTTTCTTGCAAAACAAACTGTCGTTTTTATTAGTACCATTTTTAGTTACATGCGACATTTTGATCCCTATTTATTAAATTTTTGGGGAGCAGAAGTGACTAAAAAGCGATTCTGGTATTGATTTTTTATAAAAATTTTACGCCGTTTAACGTGTGGGATAAATAACATTATATTTTTATAGTTCAGGCAGTTAAGGACGCAGCAATACCAATTTTGTATAGTTTATTTTATTTTTTTCTAATAATAAAGGACTTTATAAGGGAAAAAAGGGTCCATTTTTTTTAATTTTATTTCTTGGAACTTTGACTTTTTTATTTTTGTACAACGTTTTTTTATTTTTTTAACTTTTTTAAACAGTTTTTTTTTTTTGTCCCACTAGGAACTTGAAGATCCAACTATTGGATCGTTGTTATAATACCCTGCAATACTTATATATTGCAGGCAGTGGCGTAACTACTGCTGTAGCAGCTATGTAGCGGCTGCTACGGGACCTGCGGCATGAGGGGGCCCGTGCCGCCCGCCGACACGGGGCCCCCCATGCCCGGTGGCGCCATTAGCAGCCGTTATGGGGCTCGCGCCGCCCAGTCTCTAACATTTAAGGGCCAGGTGGCACGGGCCTCTCTCATCGTATGGCACTATTATATTTAAGGATGTTGAGAATTTTATCTTCGTTTTATAGGTGCAAAAATGTTTTAAAAGTGAGAAGCTGAAGACATCTGAGCGGCAAACTGCAGAAATGGGCTGTGGCCGGGAGAAGTCATCATAGAGGTCTGGACCAGAGAAGAAAAGAGAAAAAGAACTAGAATCTGAGACGTCACCGATGAGTCACTTAATGTAAATGTATATTCTGCCTCTAATCAATAATGTAGTCACAGTATGATCTGTAGTGAGATGATGGGTGGTTTGATTATTGTCACGAGGCTGGGTGTGGACCCACTGGGCCGTACCGCGTAGCGGGATGGCAGCTGGCCAAACAGGTATGGTACAGAGTCTATAGTCCAGAAAAGGGTACCTGAGGCAATGTAGACAGCAGCAAGGCAGGCTCGGATGGGACCAGGCAGCAGGTAGACGTCAGGTGTGGTGCAGTAGAACAGGCGTGGAGATGCAGCAAAACACGACAACAGCTCAGCACGGCAGTAGACCAGGATGGTACAGATAGCACGGGAAACAGGATACAGGTATGGGGAACACTGGGAAGCTGGAAGACACTTAGGAGACCATTTGCAGGACAGACTAAGGGAAACCACAGCAATGCTCAGGCGAGGATAAGAAGGGCGGTTACACTCTTATAGTCCAGGAATTCATGAGTTGATGATGATGATAGTTCTCAGGTGCGCGCGCTGGCCCTTTTAGAGCGGGCACGAGCGCGCGCGCACCCTCTGGGAGACAGGCTTGATACCCGGAAGTGAGTGCCGGCACCTCACAGGGGGACGACGCAGCACAGCAGCAGGACGTCCATGGCCACGGTCGTCGAGGGGTAAGTTAGAACGACAGACCGTGGCCATAGATGTTACAATTATGATATGATTTTTTTTTTCTGGTGAAACAGCATCTCCCAGCATATCCTTACCATTGTTCGGGCCATGCTGGGAGCTGTAGTTTTACGCCGTACAAACCTATACGGCGGGGGTTGCACTAAATTGAGCTGTATTTCCTCTGGTACTGTATATATGTACTGAGCTTGGTTCTGGAGCTGTATTTATGTACTGAGCTTGGTTCTGGAGCTGTATTTATGTACTGAGCTTGGTTACGGTATTGCATATATGTATTGAGCTTTGTTCTGGTACTGTATATATGTCAGAGCTTGGTTCTAGTGCTGTATATATGTGTGGAGGTTGGTTCTGGTGCTCTATATACGTTCTGAGCTTGGTTCTGGTGCTGTACATATGTACTGAGCTTTGTTATGGTGTTGTATATAGGTACTGAGGTTGGTTCTGGTGTTGTATTATGTACGGAGATTAGTTCTGGTGCTGTTTATATGTATTGAGGTTGACTCTCGTGCCGTATATATGTATGAGCTTGATTCCGTAGCTGTAATTATATAGGATATATTTATAATAACAAAATTGCAGGGCAGAAAATTTGAGTTTTTTCATTTTTAATAAATTTGCAAAAATTTCTAAAATTCTGTCTTCACTTTGTCATTATGGTGTATTGAGGGCAGAATGATGGGGGAAAACGTGAATTTTTTGTTATTTTAGCACAAAGCCGCAACATAACAAAATGTGAAAAGAGTGAAAGGGTCTGAAGACTTTCCAAATGCACTGTATGTATGAGCTTGGTTCTGGTACTGTAATTATATAGGATATATTTATAACAAAATTGCAGGGCAGATGGAATTTTTTCAATTCGTTGTATATTTAATGGGAACCTGTCTGGTAGTTTTAACCCCTTGAACCGCCACCAAGCGGTAATACATGACCTGACAATATTTAGAAATGTATGTTTTTTTCAGATGCAGCAAAATCTATAAAATCAACTTTTAAAACAGCACACACTATATTCTAATTACTAATTAAAGGGTCATGGGGCGGTGCCACTATCCTGAAGAGTCACATAGTCCTGCCTCCAGACCCACCTTTCCATGTTTGATTGACATCCCCTGGCTGATATAACTTTCTCTGATTCGCCATTGCCTTGTACTACTTGGGCACGCACCGTGCAGTGAGGTGTACTCTGGCCGGCTTCATCGCTGCATCGGGCATGCCCAAGTAGTACCCCTCAGGGCCCCACTGCCTTGAGCCGGTGGATTGAGAGGACCGGCTGGGTTGATGCCTGGCGCTCTCTGAATCCCACCACCACAAGTTATACTTGCTATTCTCGCACACACAATTCGCTCTCGCTGCCCCGAGGTATCTCTGACCATTCCCCCGAATTGCTGGCTCTACATGTGGCTCCTCCTATCTCGCCCCCACCATGGAGTATACATCCTTTCTGGCTCTCGTAGTTTCCTGAGCCGGATAGGATTCCTAACCAGCTGTCCACCTTTTTTGCATCCAACCATGGCTTACCAGTCTCCCCCTCTACCTGGGATGTGGCCAAGGCATACCTGAGAGGATGCCTTAAATCTTCTGTATCATTTATTAAGATATACACTAATGCTGCGGAGAAAGACCTGTGTGAGGCGGTGCGTAGTGCTGAGGAGACATACATCTCAGACCCCACAGACCCTAATCTGTTATCCTGGCGTTCCCTACAGAGATCTTACTCTCAACTTTTGGCTGTTAAGGCAAAACATAGTTGCTTCTTTCAGAAACAGAGGGGTTTTGAGTTGGGTAATCAATCAGCTAAGTTGCTTGCATTTCTTACTAGGGACCAGGGAGGACCTCCTGCTGTTATCTCCATACGGGGTGATGGCGATGAGGTCCATCGTTCGGTTTTGTCTATTGCTCGATGTTTCCATGAGTTTTATTCCTCCCTTTACGCCTCCAGGTTGTACAAAAATATGACTCTGAAATATACGTGCCTGTCTTGATGGTGTTGTTTTTCTCAGGCTAGACGAGGTGCAAGTGGCTCTGCTGGAGGCACTTATAACAGAGGGGGAGATCCTAAAGGACCCAGGAACAGACGGCCTCCCACTAAATATTTATAAGAGATATGCTACATCCATTAACTTGCGCAGAATTCTCATGCATACTTTTGTAAAACTTGATGTGATGGGTGACAGAGTATTCGTTTCCCTTGACGCGGCCAAGACCTTTGATTCCTTTGAATGGAGGTTCCTATGGGGATGTCTGGAGGCCTTTGGCTATGGGCCTCAATTTATTGAATGGGTTCGCTTGCTTGCTATATGTATTCCCGGAGGCCAGGATTCTCACCAACGCCACCTTTCTCCTTCCTTTTGCTTGGGAAGGTGAACTAGGCAGGGGTGTCCCCTATCCCCCACTTTATTTGCTATAGCTATAGAGGAGCTTGCCATTCAGCTCCGAGCCTCCCCTGATATTAAAGGTCTGACTAGAAATGGGGTTGAATCCCGACTCACTCATTATGCGGACAACCTCATCCTGTTTCTTGGTGATTTGGACCAATCCCTATGGGCCACGACCCAGCTGATTGATGAGTTTCGCTCTTATTCGGGCCTGCTCATCAATTGAGATAAGTCGGCCTTTTACCCTATTGACGCTGATCCGAGGAGGCTTACCACTCGTTCCCTCAAATAGCTGTAGATATTTAGGAATTGATATAACGCCCTCCGTCGCGGAGTTCCACCAACGTAATGTTGCACCCTTACTGGGGTGGGTTAGTCACAAGATAGACAGTTGGCGCCCCCTCCCTATCTCCGTGGTGGGTAGAGTAAATTTAATCAAAATAATCATCTTATTATTCACTGTGCAATAGTAAATATACGTGTAATATATGTGTTTCACTGGATAAATACCAATGGGAATTTTTGGGTTAGAGCCTAACCTAAATCTCACATTAAAGGTTAGGCTCTAACCCAAAAATTCCCATTGGTATTTATCCAGTGAAAAATAATCATCTTACCTGAGCTCCTATATAACCTACAACATTTATGGTGCCCCACCACCCAAAAGTTTTTTAAGTCCCTTGACAGTATCTCGATCCCCTTCATTTGGCACTCGTCCAGAATCAAATTGAGATTTGTCACACTCAAACATACTAAGGAAGAGGGGGTTTTCGCCCTTCCACACTTCCATCTGTACTACCTGGTTGCCCAGCTTCGGTTCTGTCACGATCTGTGGGTATGTGTACCCACTGGGCCGTACCGAGATAGCAGCTAGCCAAACAGTGTACCAAGTCAATGTTTATATAGTCCAAGCACAAGGGTAGCTGTAGTACAGACCGTAGCGACAGCTAGGCTCAGATGAGACCTTGGCAGCAGACACCAGGAGTGTTGTAACACAGCAGGATACAGGGAGCAGGTATAGGAACAGGATAACACTAATGGGCCATTTGCAAGACTAACACGGGTAAACACAACAACGCTCAGGCAAGGAGTAAAGGGGCAGGGCCCTTCTTATAGTCCAGGGTGATCATGGGCAAATTATTATTTTCATGTGCGCGCTGGCCCTTTAAGGCCGGGCATGAGCGTGCACGGGCACCCTGCGAGACACAGCAGAACGGAGCGGAAGTGAGCCCTGGCGTTTCCTAGGGAGGAGATGCGGGCCAGCGCTCACAGATCCATGGCTGCGGCCGTAGGGGGGGTGAGTAATTCCGACGGTACGCGGCTGTGGACGCTACAGGTCTCTTTGGTCCTGGATAGCCCCCTCCTTGGATATAGGAGCTGAAATTTTGCTGCAGAATCGTTTGGGGAGGGGCGTCTGCAAGCTTACCTTGAAGGCATTAACTGTATTACTCAACGGGAAGACCTTACTCCATTACATGCAATCGCTAGACAGGTGCGGAGACTAAGACATCTCTGGCCCTAAGTCTTCATGGTTGCTGTGGGACAACCCTCTTTTTTGCAAGAGTTGAGGGAGTTTCAGGGAGGTAGGTTTTGGAGGGATAGGGGGGTTTCATGTTTGGGAGATTTAATTACTGATCATGTTTGGATGTTCTTTGTTCAATTGCAAAATTAATACTCTATCCCGAATCAGGCCTTCAGATGAGGCACGCCCTACAAGCTCAATTCCCTAATTATTCTGACTGTCCCGTAGGTACCTCAACCCTCATTTTCAACTTCACTTCACTCTCACCTATAGCTAGCACATACCAAATTTATAAGGAGCTACTTACTAGATTCCATGACAATCGCCCTCCTCCAGCCAAATTATGCTGGATACAACACATCCCATCCCTGACAGAAGAGGCGCTGGGTTCTCACCTGTTAGTATCCCCTGCAGCCACAAACTGTCTCTCCTAGCTATATATCACCCATCTTAAAGAGGCTCTGTCACCAGATTTTGCAACCCCTATCTGCTATTGCAGCAGATCGGCGCTGCAATGTAGATTACAGTAACGTTTTTATTTTTAAAAAACGAGCATTTTTGGCCAAGTTATGACCATTTTCGTATTTATGCAAATGAGGCTTGCAAAAGTACAACTGGGCGTGTTGAAAAGTAAAAGTACAACTGGGCGTGTATTATGTGTGTTACATCTGGGCGTGTTTACTACTTTTACTAGCTGGGCTTTCTGATGAGAAGTATCATCCACTTCTCTTCAGAACGCCCAGCTTCTGGCAGTGCAGATCTGTGACGTCACTCACAGGTCCTGCATCGTGTCGGCACCAGAGGCTACAGATGATTCTGCAGCAGCATCGGCGTTTGCAGGTAAGTCCATGTAGCTACTTACCTGCAAATGCTGATGCTGCTGCAGAATCATCTGTAGCCTCTGGTGCCGACACGATGCAGGACCTGTGAGTGACGTCACAGATCTGCACTGCCAGAAGCTGGGCGTTGTGAAGAGAAGTGGATGATACTTCTCATCAGAAAGCCCAGCTAGTAAAAGTAGTAAAAACGCCCCGATGTACGCACATAATACACGCCCAGTTGTACTTTTACTTTTCAACACGCCCAGTTGTACTTTTGCAAGCCTCATTTGCATAAATACGAAAATGGTCATAACTTGGCCAAAAATGCTCGTTTTTTAAAAATAAAAACGTTACTGTAATCTACATTGCAGCGCCGATCTGCTGCAATAGCAGATAGGGGTTGCAAAATCTGGTGACAGAGCCTCTTTAACACCAGTACGTCTACATAGAGCGGGACGCCTCCCATCCTCCCAATTCCATAGATGTGCGGCTGATGATGCTGATTTTTGGCACCTTATCTGGGAGTGCCCCCAGGTGCATAGGTTCTGGGCTGCGGTTGTCCATATTATCAATTCCTTTTCAATAGCTCCCATTATGTTGGACCCTAAACCCTGTTTGCTGGGATTACTTGAGGATGAAGGAGTATGGTCTCCCCATCAGCGGATATTCCTAAGGGAAGCCTTATTCATGGCGCGTAAGGCCAATGAGATGGATGGCTCCTGCTGCCCCTGAGACATCCCAATGGATAGCCCTGATTAACAACATGCTGCCCTTTGAGAAAGTCATTTTCCATAAATGGGGATGTCCGACAAAATTTGGGCTGCATGGCGTGTCCCGGCTGATACTTTGAATCCAACTTCCTAGTCAAGGGATGTTGCCTGATTTTATGTCTAGTTGCCATGTAGATGATTTTGTGTTGGATCACTGCTCCGAGCTCTCTGTGTCAAGTGTCTCCAAACCCTTTTGGTCCTGTACCGCAGACTGTACATTCTGATGTTTTGATATTCAGTTAGTACACATAATGTCCTTTTGCTGACTGTTCTGATTTCATGATCCATGCATGCTTGATTATCTATGTACATGATACTCCTGATGCAACTGACACTTTCTAAAGGTTATAAGGCTATGTTTGCCTGATTATGAACAAGAATATTATTTCTTGTACCTTGTCATGAAAATATGTGAAATAAAGCGAATTTAAAAAAAAAATGCATAAATTGTAAAACATAAAAAAATTATAGAAATTTGGTATCACCGCATTCGTAACAACCTGCTGAATAAAGTTATTATGTTATTCATACCACACGGTAAACAGTGTAAATTTAAGACACAAAAAAGAGTGGCGAAAGTTCAGTTTTTTTTCCTATTACCCCACCAAAAAAGTTACCCAAAATGGTGCTATTAAAAAAATCTAACTTGTCCTTATACAGCTATGTCGATGGAAAAATAAAAAAGTTGTAGCTCTTTGAATGCGACGATGGAAAAACTAAAAAAAAATTGCTTGGTTGTTAAGGTTTAAAATACCTTCGGTATTAAGGGGTTAAATACATGCAAATGCCTACCATATGCTCATGCCGTTATTCTGGTAATTTGGCGTCTAAGTGATGTCATGTGAACGTTTTAATATTTTCTACTTAGCATGGTGAAGGTTTGACTTGGTTGTCCACATGTTTCGCTCTAGCCTTCTGTTTTCAGTCAGGCTTTGATCTTAAAGGCTGACTCTCTAAAAGCATCCCTGCCAGCTGAACCCTTTTGCTCTCCGTACTTTATTGTTTGGCAGGCTTCAGAACTTCAAGCTGGTCTGTGGACTAATTTCTAAGGCATGCCGAACCACAACATAATGACTTAAAGATGTTCAGGATAAGGGAGTAAAGAGAGGTGTGTGCACATAGAGAGCGATTTAGCGTTTGGCCTCTGGTCACTGGTAAATACGTGAAGTCAGGTGCCAGACAGTCTAGACACAGTGATTTTTTAGTGCGCCCCTTATGCTATCTGATACTCAATATGGGACTTGTCTGATTAAGCTCCTTCTTACATCTTCTGAATGCCTGCAGTCTTTTTTAATGCCTTCCTGCTAAATTAGGAAAAGATGACATTGGGCACTTCTAAAGCAGGACAAATTTAATGTTAATATTTCCTATTGGGTGACAATTATCGCTGCTTTTGATGTGTCATGCTTTTCAATTATTGTGAACAACTATATAATGAGCAACTCAAAGGCCACAAGTTCATAAAGTCAATATCGGATTTAATTGGTTGGTGTTTTTTTCTTAGTTTAAAAAAAACAAACATTTCAAGCTAAATTACTGCTGTTTGATAACTAGCGCAGTGTGAACCGATGTCCATGGCTTCTATGAGAACATGAACATTACTGTTGGATGTTAGAAAGAAGTAAAGTTGTTTTAACTGAGCCCATCAAATGAAATCAAGTCCGTTAGAACTTTGAATACCTGTGACGTCCGTACTACGAGCCGCTGACATCACGGATGTTGTTCAGACATTGTGCAGTTGAAGAAAAGATAACAAGTTTTGATAATCGTTTATTTCTTAAAGCTAAAGATAAAATCTGAGTTCTTTCCAATCAGGTGTCCGTTTAATACTCATATTAAATAGCTAAATATTGGCCTGGAATCTCATATTTAACCAAATAGCTATTGGCCTATTTTGGCCCTTAATGACCAGGCAATTTTAAAGTGCCATAACTTTTTCTGTATAGGGCTTGTTTTTTGCCGGATGAGTTGTAATTTGGAATGGCAGCATTTTGAGGTACATGTCGTTTTTTGATGAACTTTTTTTTAAAAATTTTTTGGGTGGGGGGAACGGAAGAAAACAACAATTCCGCCGTTCTTTTTTGCGTTTTCAATTTACGCCGTTCCCCATGCGGGATAAATAACATGTTACCTTTATGCTATGGGTGGATACGATTAAGGTAATATTAAATATGTATAGATTTTTTTTATGTTTTACTACCTTTGCACAATATCACTTTTAAAAGAAAATAATTTTTTTATTAGATATTTCACCTTGCAGCTTAAATAACATGTTACATTTATTGTTTGGGTCGTTACAATCGCGGCGTCACTATATGTGTACTTGTTATTTATTTACACTGACCAAATAAAACTACCTTTTTATGAAAAAAAATGTTTTGTTTTTTTTACTGTGCAGTTTTTTAATTACATTTATTTCTCATTAATACATTTTTTAGTCCCACTACGGGACTTCACTATGCGGTCTTTTGATGCTTTGGTATACTTAGTATACAATGCTTTATTGCCTGTCCGTATAAAACTGGCAGGCAGTCTATTAGGCCATGCCTCTGGCACGGCCTAATAGGTATATATCTATGGCAGGCCTTGGGGGCCTTTACTAGGCCCCCGGCTGCTTTGGCAACCCATCGGCGGCCTGCGATCACATCCGCTGGCCACCGATGGGTCACAGAGGGAGCCCCCTCGCTCTGGAAACCACATAGATGCCACGGTCGCCATTGACCGCAGCATCTAAGGGGTTAAATTTTCTTTCAGAGCATGATAGCTGCATTAGACAGCTGAGCGCCCACTTCTCCCAGCACAGGACACCCGTACCGGGCTTATTCCGATGCACCGTGAAAAGTTTTATGCATCGAAATAAGGCCCCTTAGTGACCACCGTGAAAAAGGCATATTGGCGGTCACTAAGGGGTTTAAAATTTGTTTATCCATGAACATGTAAGGTAACTTATCTGAAATATGGCATGTAGAACGAGAGCTACGCAGTTTTCTCCTTCATAGACGGGAATCGCATGCGTCATCCAGAACACAGAGCGGTAGAATGGGGTTTATGGGGCCCCGTTCTAGAGATACGTGCGGGTCCCAGAGGTGGGACCCACATTTATGACATATCCTGTGGTTGTCATAAGTGTCCCTGATGGGAAAACCTCTTTAACATTTGCTATGTGTCTTTTTTATGTTGGCATCATATTT
This sequence comes from Rhinoderma darwinii, assembly GCF_050947455.1. Classification (NCBI taxonomy): domain Eukaryota; kingdom Metazoa; phylum Chordata; class Amphibia; order Anura; family Rhinodermatidae; genus Rhinoderma; species Rhinoderma darwinii. The sequence goes on along the minus strand of NC_134693.1, from coordinate 66,728,640 downwards.
TAAACATTAGAGGCCTTTGAAGTTTGGCTGCAATTTTTCACATTTTCAATACAATTTCCAAAACAGGTTTTCTTTAGGGACCAATTCAGCTCTGAAGTATCTTTGAGGAGTCAATATGTTAGAAACCCCCATAAACCATAGAATTTGAAAAACTGCAAAATAGGGACCTATGACTCGGGCAGTGATGACATCCGAGGGATACTAGAAACATATTGGGGTATTCTTAAAGCGGATCCTGATATTGGTGGGGGACATCGCCCCTATATCCCTTAAAGAAGGGGACGTTATATTAGCGACAGGCTGGTGCATAGTGACCAACAAAAACAGAACAAGACCTTGTGATTAACTACTAGCATTAAGGGTACATTTAGATGTGATACCTGCATGGCTTGTGACTTTATCTACAATAATAAGACCTTTAAGAGCAATACGACAGGTAAGGTCTATTATAACAGATCGTTCATCAACTGTAAGACTAAGGGAGTCATTAATCTTATTACGTATGCATATTCATGCAATCTTCAGTATGTGGGCAAGACTATACGGGAGTTTAGAAAGAGAATTAGGGACCACGTATGTGGTGTTATCAGGACACTCCAGTTTCGCAACACGTATGGGAATGTCCTCAGGGGGACTCCACTATGATGAGGTTTCAGGGGATGGAACATGTTCGACCACCTGTGGGTTCACACGAGCATGTTACGTCCGTAATGGACGGAACGTATTTCGGCCGCAAGTCCCGGACCGAACACACTGCAGGGAGCCGGGCTCCTAGCATCATAGTTATGTACGACGCTAGGAGTCCCTGCCTCGCTGCAGGACAACTGTCCCGTACTGTAATCATGTTTTCAGTACGGGACAGTAGTTCCACGGAGAGGCAGGGACTCCTAGCATCGTACATAATTATGGTGCTAGGAGCCCGGCTCCCTGCAGTGTGTTCGGTCCGGGACTTGTGGCCGAAATACGTTCCGTCCATTAAGGACGTAACATGCTCGTGTGAACCCAGCCTAAGAAGCAGAAACTGGGACAAAAAGATTCCTAAGAACGAGGCCCAATGGATATTTAGGAGGCAGACTATCAAACTATTGGGTCTCAATGAATCTATTTTTTATACCTGTCTTTTGAAGATTTGACTGCAGTGGGGCTCATACATTATTGTCCCAATGGTCTTTTTCCTCCTCCCTCTTTTTCCCCCCTCCCTCTTTTTCCCCAGTATGCCTCTAACACATTACTATCCCCTTATGGGGACTTTAAAACCCCAATATTAATGACACTGTGGAGATCTAATTAGTGTCCCTCTTTTGCAGATCAATGTGATGAGGATGTTTATCTATTGTGCACTAATGTATTAGAGGTCCTCCTGAAATCTATGCATCATCAATTACATTTTATCTGGGCTTGATAGCTGGCTGTGTATTCAGAGTGGTATGTGATGCCATTAAATCTATATGCGTCCGGCAATTTAATGCAGCATCCACACCATGCCCTTACTAAGACAAGGCACTAAATTAAAAAAATGTTTCGATTCCGAACGGCATCGCTATATCCACAGATGATGCACCTTGGATTATAGGGAAAGAAGCCATTTGTGGTTTCCTAGAAAACGAGGTTCGCTATTGCATCCAAGACAATGATTTGTCGCTCAGAAGAAGAGGGCTGGTTCTAGTTGCGGACATCACTCTGAAGTTCAGAATGCTGATTGGATGCCTGCTCCAATGACGTGACTTTAGGGTTGGGACTTAGCCTATATATACTCCCAGTGCGCTTGCAGCCAAATGACGGTGTTGTGTGCACCCCAAGAGACACTAACAGCACTACAAGTGTGCTGCCGGCTATTTAAAATAACCAATTTAATTTATGTGTGACCCCTGAGGACTCTCCTCTGTGCGTATGGGGTTTTGAAACGCATGGGGCTACACGGCCCACTTTTAATAAATTGCAATTAAAGACATTTTAATAGTTTATTCAGGAGGTAAATCTCGGTTACCCTGATTCTGCAGTTTTTAGAAATATCCCATATGTGGCCCTACAGTGCTACCGTACTGAAACACATGCCTCAGAAATGAACGAGCACCATGTGGATTTTTGGGCCCCTTTTTTTCCAAGGATATTTTCTGGGCACCATTATAGGCTTCCAGGGATGCCAAAATATAAGAAAAACCAAAAAAAAGATCACATTGAGTGAGCATTTTGACCACACAGGTGTTTCATAGATTTTATCAGAATTGGACTCTTATGTGGTTGTAAGCTGCTATTTGGCCAGTTAGCAGGGCTCTGAAGCAAAGGAGGGCTGGACTGGTTTTTGGGCACCGTGTCGCTTTTACGAAGCCCCTATGGTATCCGTACAGTGGAAACACTTAAAGAGGCTCTGTCACCAGGTTTTGCAACCCCTATCTCCTATTGCAGCAGATCGGCGCTGCAATGTAGATAAGAGTAACGTTTTTTTGTTTTTTTTAAAAACGAGCATTTTTGGCCAAGTTATGACCATTTTTATATTTATGCAAATGAGGCTTTCTAAAGTACAACTGGGCGTGTATTATGTGCGTACATCTGGGCGTTTTTACTTCTTTTACTAGCTGGGCGTTGTGAATAGAAGTGTATGATGCTGACGAATCAGCATCATCCACTTCTCTTCGTTAACACCCAGCTTCTGGCAGTGCACAGACACACAGCGTGTTCTCGAGAGATCACGCTGTGACGTCACTCACTTCCTGCCCCAGGTCCTGCATCGTGTCGGACGAGCGAGGACACATCGGCACCAGAGGCTACAATTGATTCTGCAGCAGCATCAGCGTTTGCAGGTAAGTAGCTACGTCGACTTACCTGCAAACGCCGATGCTGCTGCAGAATCAACTGTAGCCTCTGGTGCCGATGTGTCCTCGCTCGTCCGACACGATGCAGCACCTGGTGAAGTGACGTCACAGCGTGATCTCTCGAGAATACGCTGTGTCTGTGCACTGCCAGAAGCTGGGTGTTAACGAAGAGAAGTGGATGATGCTCATTCGTCAGCATCATAAACTCCCATTCTCAACGCCCAGCTAGTAAAAGAAGTAAAAACGCCCAGATGTACTTTTACTTTAAACATGCCCAGTTGTACTTTAGAAAGCCTAATTTGCATAAATATAAAAATGGTCATAACTTGGCCAAAAATGCTCGTTTTAAAAAAAACAAAAAACGTTACTCATCTACATTGCAGCGCCGATCTGCTGCAATAGGAGATAGGGGTTGCAAAATCTGGTGACAGAGCCTCTTTAAGAAGTGACTCCATTTTGGAACCCCACAGATTTTATTAAAATTGGGCTGTTCCAATAATATGTCGTTTTTAGCTAAAAAAAAAAAAAAAAAAAAAAAAGTTCATTTTCGCAAGGAATATAGCAAAAAAAAAAAATCACTAAATTTGTTATGCAATTTCTCACGAGTAGAGCAGTACCCCATATGTGATCATAAACTTCTGTTTGAGCACACAGCAGGGCTCAGAAGGGAAGGAGTGCAGATTTTACTGGATTGATTTTCAGATGCCATATCACATTTGCAGAGCCCCTGAGGTACCAGTGCAATGAAAACCCTTGAGAAGTAACATAATTTTGGAAACTACACCCTTCAAGGCATTTATCAAGGGGTGTAGTGAGCATTTTGACAGCTCTGGTGATTTCCATTAATTTGCAGCAGATGGAGCAAAGTAAAAATTGCAATTTTTTTTCACTGATATGCCATCTCAGTACACAATATGTTGTACCCAACTTGTGCCACTAGAGAGACACACCCTTTACATTAAGCAGGTTCTCCCGGGTATGAAATTCTCATAAATGTGGACTTAAATGCTGTTTGGGCACACCATAGGGCTTAGAAGAGAAGGTGTGCCATTTGACTTTTGGGGCTCGGATTTTTCTTGGTAGTGGTATTTTTGGGGATTTTACTGGTATTTAAATTTATAATGTGGTGGTATATGTAGGCTGTACATCAGGGCATAATAATGTGATATAATAAAGGGGTAAATATATAATCGTAATAATTCATAGATGTGTGGTAAGATTTAAAGCAATCGTTTAGTGTGGCACAGATATATTGTGTCCATTCCTTTCCCCCTTTTTGAACACACTCTGCACCTTTTTTGGGACCTTTCCTCCTTTGCAGTTTTGGGAACATCTCTGGGAAAGTGTTGCCCTGCTACAATATGGGCACTAGTAGAGTTTGGCCCCCCTCCAATACCTAATAGGCTTCCTTTAGATTGCAGAACTTTTGTTAGGCCTCTGTATGGCATGGCAAACATTGGCACCCTGCGATTGCGTTGTGGGTTTACCGACGAGCTTCTAACCACTTACATGCTGTGGTTGCTATTGACCACGGCATCTGAGGGGTTAGCTCCGATCCCAGTAGTTGCAGCAGTGTGTCGGCTGTAGTAAACAGCTAACACATGCTTGGTGGTGGAGTGGGCTCCGCCTCTGCCGTAAATGTGTGGTGGTTTGTGGGAAAACCTTGCCAACAGCGCAGTAAATATACGGTGGATTTTTGGTTGGGGTAAATGATCGTATGTATTTATCAGTATTTAACAGATGTTCTAAGGCCTCATCATGCACACGGCTGTAGCCGTGTGCACGGACTGTGATTATAGCTTGGACATCCGCGGAGTATCATCTACGGGCCGCCCGCAAATCGCGGACCGGGCACACATTGATTTCAATGAGCCTGGACCGCAAATATGGCCCGTATAATGACTTGTCCTATTTTTTTTGCCGTCCGGGCTCCCATGCACAGATTGTGTTAACCACGGTCTGAGCATGGGACTATAGAAAAGAATGGGTTCAGAATTCATCAGCACTTTTGCGGATGAATTGCGGACGCAAAAACACGTTGGTGTGCATGAGGCCTAAGAAAAACTACTCAGTATGTGTCTTTTTTTCTGTTTGGTCAAGCATCACTACATAGCTGCATCTGTGGCACATACACTATATGGATAAAAGTATGTGAACACCCCTCCTAATCATTGAGTTTAGGTGTTGTAGCCACACCTTTTGCAAACAGGCGCATGAAATTAAGCTCACAACCATGCAATATTCATATACACAAGTTGGTAGCTGTATGGATCATAGGATGCCACCTTTTGCCATAAGTCAGTTCTGATCTGCTAGATCTTCCCCGGTCAACAGTAAGTGCTCTTAGTGTGAAATGGAAGCATCTAGGAGTAACGAGCTCAGCCACAAATCTGTAGGCCACGCAAACTCAACAATGCAAAATCCACAATTTTCTGAAGTGCGTGGTGAATAAAAATTGGCTATCCTTTTTTGTATGTGTAATAGGGCTAGTATTTAGTCGTGTTCACTGGCTAGTGTCACCCACTGTTACTACCTCCTTTTATTAAGGTCACTAGAGTTATTGCTAGCTCCACTACCTTTTCCATTATATTACGCTCTTCTATTTGCCTTATTACTAAGTGTGTGTGTGTCGTGGTTCACGACCCAAGTGTATTGTAAAAACAAGATTTATTAACTAACCGTAATAACACTCAGCTATTAAACACAGAATACACAAAATATATATTCACAGTACAGTATCTGTATACCTCAATACACATAGTAACTATTAATATGTATTCGGTATACTGACACTACACATGGCACCATATAACAACAAGATATTACAATTCTATCCTAACACCCACCAACGTACCTAAACACACAAACACAAAATAGAGCACTCAAGTTTGCTTCTGTGTCTCACCCCCAACTGACTCTAACTTTACCTGTTACTAAGGGGTAAATAGATGGAAAGGGTTAACTTGCTTAAAGGGAACCTGTCACCAGCATTTCACCTATTGAACTTTACTTATCCCTCACTGGCCGCTGCTATAAAAAGTTCATTGCCGTTATCCCCTCTCCTAAATTCCTCCTCCGACTGTAAATAACGGTCCGCAAACATTTTGCGCCTTTTATCGTAATAATCCGGTGTCCATTTGTGCACACACACCAGAAGAGGACATCAATGCACAGGCACGGGATTGTGTGTGCTGGGGGAAGGCGAGGAGCTGCCAATCAAAAGTAAGGAGGCGGGGTAAACTCGGAAAGACTTGAGGAATGAAGATTTGACTCTTTTCAAATGAAGATCTGACTCTTTTATGCTCATTAGCATACGGTGTGGGAACACTAAAAAGTTGAATACTAAAGCTACAGAGCCGACTAAGAAGATAATTATAGGTAGCAAGAAAGTTGAATCCAGCGCTTAGGTGGGTATAAAATGGAACAGTTTTCCAAGTTTAATGGGATAGTTAAACCAGGATGCCACTTCTCTTCGAGACAGACACGTCATGATCCGGCTTGTTCATGGTTCGTCTGCGTTCCATATGACAACGAGACCTGGAACGCACATGTAAAGATATACGGAATTTGACTGCAAATTACGATCCATATCACAAGTCTCCATCAACATTTAGTACCCTGCTAACGTTTCAAAACTTCAATATTATAAAACAAGTGATACACGAGATTTAAACTTTGTCAATTACTACTTACTAGATACGAGAGTGGGCGAATCTACCGCTAATACCACCCCACTTCCGGTCTGCGTTCCAAGTGACTCGCTGAGTCCTGGAACGCAATCAAGACGCAGCTGTTACTCCGGACATAGCTTAAATTCGCCAGCGCGCCAGATTCGAATCACACTACAGCCAAGTCTAAGGATGTCGGAATCGTCCGAAACGCGTAGGCTCAAAAGGATAATATTCCCCCATTGTTCACACACCAGGACTATACCCCATTGGACTTTTAAAGAAAAACCATTAAACTTGGAAAACTGTTCCATTTTATCCCCACCTAAGCGCTGGATTCAACTTTCTTGCTACCTCTGTTTCTGTATCGTGTGCCGACACGAAGGATCCGGGCGCTGACAGCGAGACTCATCATTGTGTCAGGTGAGCTGGAGGATTCCTCCCCTTCTTTCCTTTATTAAGATAATTATAGGTTATATAGAAATTATTTTTCACCCACTACCACCAGGTATTGCTGGTTTAATAGGTGAAATGCTGGTGACAGGTTCCCTTTAAAGGGTTAAATACCAGGAGAAATGTGCAGGCTAGGGAAGGTAAAGGCTTACGTACTAGGGGAGTGTGTGTGTATTAGGGGTTAAATACCAGGGAAATGTACAGTGCTAGGGGAATGTAAAGGGTTAAATACCAGGGGAATGTGCAAAGCTAGGGAAATTTAAAGGTTTAAATACCAGGGGGGAAGTAGGGGTTACCAGCTCGTATAGGGGGAAAGGGTTAATACTAAGGCTCGTTGTCTAGCAGAGGTAGGGGCTAACCAGGGGGAAAATGGGGCAGCAGCTCGTTGTATAGGGGGAGAGAGGTAGGAAGATACTTAATGCTCGTTGTCCATGGGATCTTTGGTGACAGTGAGCATCCTTGCAGGGGTCTATTGGTAGCAGGAGCAGGGCAGCAAGATCCTCTGTTGGTGGTGGGAGCAGGTCAGAAAGAGAGCTAGTTCACCCGTGCTGGGCTATTTAAGCCCAGCGGGTGCTCTCGTTCCTGAGCCAGGCGCAGGCACAGTAGTACCGCTCGCGCCCAGCTCACATGGGTCGGTTCGGTGATCTGACGTCACTGGACGACTCATGAGCGCGCCGGGGTGGTAGTGTATTTAGTGGGAACGTCCTGCTGAATGCATCACAGGACGTGTCCCATGTTTATGGCATCCTGCAGAGTAAGATACATGAGGATCAAAGCCGATCCTCCTGTCTTCCTTTAGCAAACAAGGCAAGACAATGGTAATTGTGGTGTCTTGTTTTGCCTGGAGCTATTTCCCATGACCAGGGCTGTGCTTATACAGCCATGGCTCATGGGACATAGATTGACAGACGTGTGTGTGTGTGTGTGTGTGTGTATGTGTGTGTATATACACTACCGTTCAAAAGTTTGGGGTCACCCAGACAATTTTGTGTTTTCCATGAAAACTCACACTTATATTTATCAAATGAGTTGCAAAATGACTAGAAAATATAGTCAAGACATTGACAAGGTTAGAAATAATGATTTTTATTTGAAATAATAATTTTCTCCTTCAAACTTTGCTTTCGTCAAAGAATGCTCCATTTGCAGCAATTACAGCATTGCAGACCTTTGGCATTCTAGCTGTTAATTTGCTGAGGTAATCTGGAGAAATTTCACCCCATGCTTCCAGAAGCCCCTCCCACAACTTGGATTGGCTTGATGGGCAATTCTTGCGTACCATACGGTCAAGCTGCTCCCACAACAGCTCTATGGGGTTGAGATCTGGTGACTGCGCTGGCCATTCCATTACAGATAGAATACCAGCTGCCTGCTTCTTCCCTAAATAGTTCTTGCATAATTTGGAGGTGTGCTTTGTGTCATTGTCCTGTTGTAGGATAAAATTGGCTCCAATCAAGCGCTGTCCACAGGGTATGGCATGGCGTTGCAAAATGGAGTGATAGCCTTCCTTATTCAAAATCCCTTTTACCTTGTACAAATCTCCCACTTTACCAGCACCAAAGCAACCCCAGACCATCACATTACCTCCACCATGCTTGACAGATGGCGTCAGGCACTCTTCCAGCATCTTTTAAGTTGTTCTGCGTCTCACAAATGTTCTTTTGTGTGATCCAAACACCTCAAACTTCGATTCGTCCGTCCACAAACACTTTTTCCAATCTTCCTCTGTCCAATGTCTGTGTGCTTTTGCTAATATTAATCTTTTCCTTTTATTAGCCAGTCTCAGATATGGCTTTTTCTTTGCCACTCTGCCCTGAAGGCCAGCATCCCGGAGTCGCCTCTTCACTGTAGATGTTGACACTGGCGTTTTGCTGGTACTATTTAATGAAGCTGCCAGTTGAGGACCTGTGAGGCGTCTATTTCTCAAACTAGAGACTCTAATGTACTTGTCTTGTTGCTCAGTTGTGCAGCGGGGCCTCCCACTTCTCTTTCTACTCTGGTTAGAGCCTGTTTGTGCTGTTCTCTGAAGGGAGTAGTACTGTAAAGGATCTGCCAGGCACAGCTTCGGGGTTAACTTTCTTAGGTAATCAGTCTTCACCTGAGTCTATCTCTCTGAGACTGACTCCAGCTTCCACCACTCAGGCTGGCAGGCTCTTCCCTTTCAGGTCTCTTTTGGTGGTAGGTCTGCTACCGGCAGCGCCTTCGTGGATTCAGGGTCCTCTGCTAATATCATGTCTGTGGAATTTGCTATGTCTCTTGCTATGCCTTTGATTGATTTGCCTAAACCTGTCCCGGTAGTGGGTATCGACTCCACTCCTCTTGCTAATGGTTATTTTACACAGCATACCCCTGTTTTTGAACTCCTTGTTGGCTCCATGCATTTGGAGCAGTGCTCTGTACTGTTGATGCAGGGATTATCGTCCGATTTGGTTTTAGGCCTTCCCTGGTTGCAGTTGCATAATCCCACGTTTGACTGGAATACTGGGGAGCTTACCAAATGTGGTAATGAATGTTTGACGTCATGTTTTTCTGTTAATTCTATTTCTCCACCTGAGGAGGTGAACACGCTACCTGAGTTTGTTCGGGACTTCGCTGATGTTTTCTCTAAGGAGGCCTCCGAAGTGTTACCTCCTCATAGAGAATATGATTGCGCTATCGAATTGGTACCAGGAGCTAAGCTTCCTAAGGGTAGGATATTTAATCTTTCTTGTCCCAAACGTGAAGCCATGAGAGAGTATATCCAGGAATGCCTGGCCAAGGGTTACATTCGCCCCTCTACTTCTCCGGTAGGTGCTGGCTTCTTCTTCGTAGGGAAGAAGGATGGTGGTCTTAGGCCAATCATTGACTACCGTAACCTGAATAAGGTCACTAAGGAACCAGTATCCCCTTCCTTTTGATTCCTGATCTCTTTAATCAGGTTCAGGGGCCCAATGGTTCTCTAAGTTTGATCTATGGGGGGCGTATAACCTTATCCGCATCAAAGAGGGGGATGAGTGGAAGCTTGCCTTTAACACGCCCGAAGGTCATTTCGAATACCTTGTCATGCCCTTTGGGTTGTGTAATGCTCCTGCGGTCTTCCAGAATTTCATAAATGAGCTTTTGAGAGATTACCTGGGGATATTTCTTGTAGTGTACCTTGATGACATACTGGTGTTTTCCAAGGACTGGGCCTCCCACATTGAGCATGTCAGGAAGGTGCTCCAGGTCCTTCGGGAAAACAAACTGTTTGCTAAAACCGAAAAATGTGTGTTTGGGGTACAGGAGATACCATTTTTGGGCCAAATCCTCACCCCTCATGAATTCCGCATGGACCCCGCCAAGTTTCAGGCTGTGGCAGAATGGGTCCAACCTGCCTCCCTGAAGGCGTTACAGTGTTTTTTGGGGTTCGCTAATTATTACAGGAGGTTCATTGCTAACTTCTCGGTCATCGCTAAGCCTCTTACGGACCTCACTCGCTGATCTCCTCCACTGGTCTCCAGAGGCGGTCCAGGCTTTTGAGGTCCTTAAGAAGTGCTTTATCTCGGCCCCGGTGCTGGTTCAGCCCAACCAAATGGAGCCATTTATCGTGGAAGTTGACGTATCCGAGGTGGGAGTGGGGGCTGTCTTGTCCCAGGGTACCAGGTCTCTCACTCATCTCCGCCCCTGTGCCTACTTCACCAGGAAGTTTTCGCCCACTGAGAGTAACTATGATATTGGCAACCGTGAACTCTTAGCCATTAAATGGGCATTTGAAGAGTGGCGCCACTTCCTGGAGGGGGCTAGGCACCAGGTAACGGTCCTTACCGACCACAAGAATCTGGTTTTCCTAGAATCTGCCCGTAGGCTAAACCCGAGACAAGCTCGATGGGCGCTATTTTTTACCAGATTCAACTTTTTGGTTACCTATAGGGCTGGGTCTAAAAATATTAAGGCCGATGCACTGTCGCGTAGCTTCATGGCCAGCCCTCCTTCGGAGGAAGATCCTGCTTGTATTTTGCCTCCCGGTATAATCATTTCTTCTATTGATTCTGATTTAGTCTCTGAAATTGCAGCTGATCAAGGTTCAGCTCCCGGGAACCTTCCTGAGGACAAGCTGTTTGTTCCCCTGCAATACCGGCTAAGGGTACTTAGGGAAAATCATGACTCCGCACTATCTGGTCATCCAGGCATCCTGGGTACCAAACACCTCATTGCCAGAAACTATTGGTGGCCTGGCTTGCCTAAAGACGTCGCTAAAGATGAAGCCTACGTCGCTGCTTGTGAGGTTTGTGCTAGGTCCAAGACTCCCAGGTCCCGACTAGCGGGCTTACTACGTTCGTTGCCCATTCCCCAGAGACCTTGGACACATATCTCCATGGATTTTATCACCGATTTGCCTCCATCCCAAGGCAAGTCGGTGGTGTGGGTGGTAGTAGACCGCTTCAGTAAGATGTGCCACTTTGTGCCCCTCAAGAAACTACCCAACGCCAAGACGTTAGCTACCTTGTTTGTCAAACACATCCTGCGTCTCCATGGGGTCCCGGTCAATATTGTTTCGGACAGAGGGGTACAATTTGTTTCTTTGTTTTGGAGAGCCTTCTGTAAGAAGTTGGAGATTGATCTGTCCTTCTCCTCTGCTTTCCATCCTGAAACCAATGGCCAAACTGAGAGGACTAATCAATCTCTAGAACAATATTTAAGGTGTTTTATCTCTGACTGTCAATATGATTGGGTCTCATTCATTCCCCTCGCTGAATTTTCCCTTAATAACCGGGTCAGTAACTCGTCAGGGGTCTCCCCCTTTTTCTGTAATTTTGGGTTTAATCCACAGTTCTCCTCCGTTTCACCTGGTAGTTCCAACAATCCCGAGGTAGAGGTCGTTCATCGGGAACTGTGCACAGTCTGGGCCCAGGTTCAGAAGAACCTAGAGGCGTCCCAGAGCGTACAAAAAACTCAGGCTGATAGAAAACGTCCTGCTAACCCCTTGTTTATGGTCGGGGATCTGGTGTGGTTATCATCTAGGAACTTGCATCTTAAGGTCCAATCCAAGAAGTTTGCTCCCCGGTTTATTGGGCCGTATAAGGTCATTGAAGTCCTCAATCCTGTCTCCTTCCGGCTGGAGTTACCCCCATCTTTTCGTATACACGACGTGTTTCATGCCTCCCTCCTTAAACGCTTCTCCCCGTCCTTGGCTCCCTCGAGGAATCCTCCTGTTCCCGTTCTCACCCCTGAGTGGGTGGAATTCGAGGTGGCCAAGATTGTGGACAGCAAGATGGTCCAAGGCTCCCTCCAGTACCTGGTCCATTGGAGAGGATACGGGCCTGAGGAGAGGACTTGGGTACCCGCCCGGGATGTTCACGCTGGGGTATTGGTCAGGAAGTTCCACCTTCGTTTCCCCAGTAAACCAGGTCCACTTAGAAAGGGTCCGGTGGCCCCTCATAAAAGGGGGGGTACTGTAAAGGATCTTCCAGGCACAGCTTCGGGGTTAACTTCCTTAGGTAATCAGTCTTCACCTGAATCTATCTCTCTGAGACTGACTCCAGCTTCCACCACTCAGGCTGGCAGGCTTAGGAGTGGGAGAGCCTATCGCTGCCTGGCCAGACGGAGCTAGCTCCCGCCCTCTGTCTATATATACCTGCCTTTCCTGTTCCTCCTTGCTTGTGATTCTTTCCGTGTGGTTTCCTGGCCCAGCTACAGCTCCTAACAATTTGATCCTGCTCCATTCTGACCCTGGCTTTCTTTTTTTTTTAAACTCATTTTATTGAAAATACACAGTGCACAAGGTATGATAAACATAACCTTTTGGGTGACATGCAAGAAACCCATTATTCCAATGTAACATAACCATACAAACAACAACATCGATCTCTGTTACACAATGAGAATAAGAAATGGTACATCCTTTTCCGGTCTGTTATTGAGTATAACCATTACTTTTATAGAAACAAAAGCAATGCACATATATACAACCCTGTTATAAGTACTTGTACCATCCAGGACTGATCTCGTCCAACCTACTATCGAACCTCCCCCCCCCAGTTGGGGCCCGCTGCCCCGTCCCTGCTTACTCAATTAAACCCCAAGGCTGTTTAGGGAGGACCTGAGGTCACCTACATTAAATGATGCAAGAGGCGAAGAGCACCAACTACCCCACACTTCCAGAAATTTATACGGACATCCCCTATGTTTGTATACTAGATTAGCGTAAGGTATTACTGAGTTAATCAGTGATTTCCATTGTGGAACCGTTGGGTGAAGATCTCCCATCCAACGAAGTGCAATAGCCTTTCTGGCCATGAACAGGGTCTCCCGTAAAAATATACCTTCATAGTGTGACCAGGAGTTTGGTGGGATCAGACCCAACAAACATAGCCCAGGCTCACAGGGGACTCGTTTACCTGTTACTGATGAGAGAAAGTCTGTGACCTCTCTCCAGAATTTAGATATTACCGGGCAGTGCCATACCATATGGTCAAAGTCTGCCCGATCATGCTGGCATCTTTTACAACTAGCCGAGGAAGATCTGCCCATATGCAATAGCCTGGTAGGAGTTATATAACATCTATGGATGATATATAGCTGCGTCATTTTATTATTAGCCGCTGGTGAAACCGCAAGGTGTGAAGATATTGCATCAAGCCAATCCCCCTCAGTCAGGTTCGGAATCAGCCCCTTCCATCTGAGTTCCACCGCACATCCCGCATGTGCTAACCTTTGAGACAGCAGGAACGTGTAAACCACTGATATCAGGCCCCGCGGGCCTTGTGTTCGAAGCACCCCTATAAGGGGTAGGGAAGAAATCAAAGTCTGAGCGTGTCTGAATTGGGCCCTGAGAGCGTGATGCAGCTGTACACATCTAAATGTATCCCTCTCTGGCACCTGGAATGTATCTTGTATCTCCCTGGCTGATAACGTGTGTCCATCTCCAGTACTCAAATGCTTCAATTGTGTCACCTCTAAACCCTCCCAGAATGCATGATCCTGAAATCCCAAAAAGTGAGATAATCCATGGTTGGACCACAACGGCAACTCTGCTACCGTATCTTTAAATTTCAGCAATGATTTTGCATGAGCCCACACCTGCTTCGCCAGTTTAATCAACGGTAACGTATGCTTAGGGCTAAAATCATGTGGTTCTAGAACGGGCCATAAGTTAGATACTCTGAGAAAATGTGCTAAATGATGTTCGGCATTGGGCAATGGATCATCCAACATCCACAGCCTAATATATCTAAGTTGACCTGCCAAGTAGTATAAAAACACATCCGGTAGGGCCGCTCCCCCCCTCTGTTTGGGCCTCTGCAGAGTGTCTATTCTGAGCTTGTGCCTATTCTTTCCCCAGATAAATGGAGTAAATAAAGAGTTGATCAAATTAAAGAACTTTTTAGGAACCATTGTGTCCGCATGCTCCAAGACATATAGCAATTTAGGTAGCACTACCATTTTAATTAGGTTAATTCTACCTGCCACTGATAAGGGGAGAGACTTCCAGACTGCAAATTTATCTTTCAAATAAGAAAGTAGAGGGTACACATTAATATCGTATGAGTGTGAACTATCCCTAGATATCCAAACTCCCAGGTATTTAAAACTATGCACCACTTGTAGACCCTGAAAATGTGAACCCCACCCACAATTGTTAGAATGGAGAGGCATGAGATAGGACTTACTCCAGTTAACATGCAGGCCCGAAAAACTGCTAAACACCTCCATCAGTCTCATAGCCCTGGGTAGTGAGGCATTCGGGTTGGCCAGGAACAGCAGCATATCGTCAGCGTACAATCCTATGCGGTCTTCCCATGGTCCAATACGGATTCCCTGAAGGGCCCTATCTTTTCGAATCCCTATAGCCATGGGCTCTATGGCAAGTGCGAACAATAATGGGGACAGTGGGCACCCCTGTCTCGTACCCCTATGAAGCAAAAAGGAGGGGGACAAAATCCCATTAACCACTACCGAGGCTCGAGGCTCTTTATATATGGTTGTAATCCATTTGATAAAGTTAGTTCCAAACCCAAATTTCCTGAGGACCTCACATAGGTATGTCCACTCTACAGAGTCAAATGCCTTGGCAGCATCCAAGGATGCCAACGCCCAATCCTGCTGCTCCCACCACCCCATCTGAGTAACCACCTGAGCTCTACGAATACTATCCGAAGTGGATTTCCCTGGTATAAACCCGGTCTGATCAGAGTGTATGACATCATTGATGACCCGCGCTAGTCTATTGGCCAATAATTTAGTCAGTATCTTATAGTCTATGTTAAGCAGTGATATGGGACGGTAAGAACCACAATCCTCTGGGTTCTTGCCTGGTTTCAGAATAACTACTATGGTAGCTTCTTTCATAGAATCCGCCAGGTCCCCCGCCAATAAACACGCCTCAAATAGAGAAAGAAGTTGGGCTGACATAACCTCAATATATTGAACATATACTTCCAGAGAAATCCCATCCGGGCCCGAGGCCTTACCTTTAGTCATATCCAATATACACTCAGAGATCTCCTCAACTGTGAAGGGGGACTCTAGTAACTCACAACCCTCCTCCGACAACTGTGGAAACTGCATGTCATCCAAATATTTCTCCAACTCTTCCATTGAGTGCCCAGCCCTAGACGTATATAAGTCCTTATAGAAGTCTGCAAATTGAGCCACTATCTCCTGGGAGGTATGGACCAAAACATTCTGAGCGTTTCGAATGTTCAACACTGGAGGAGACAAGGTATTCTGTCTCACCACATGAGCCAAGAGTTTGCCGGATTGGTTACCCAATTCAAAAAAGGATTGGCCAGTGAAGAAGATTCTACGATCCGCCTTCTCCTGCAGTACTAGAAGATAATCCCTCCCCACCGAGAGCCAAGCCTCCCTGTTTTGTGGGGAGGGATCACCCACAAACGCGGCCTCCAATTCTCCACATTTTCCCGCCAAATCCCTTTCCCTTTGGGCCGAGGAGCGCTTAACAAATGATATTGATGATTTCAGGCAGCCTCTCAAATACGCTTTCAGCGTATCCCATCGTAGTAACCCATTCTGCTCCTGCCTATGTGCTTCGAGAAAGACTTCTAGCTGATCTGGGATTCTATAGTTCGGTTTGATTAATTGGAGCCAAAACGGATGAATTTTAAGGGCCCCCCTCCTACCCACCTCCGGTAATGACATTTGCAGAAGAATCGGACTGTGATCAGAAATTGCTCTGGGAAGATGTTCAATGCTTTCCATGGAGTTATATACAGAGGGCGTGCCAAAAATATAATCTATACGAGACAATGCATCAAATTGTGGTGTGTGACCTGTGAATTCACGAAGTCCCATATGACTAACTCTCCACAGATCTACCCAGCCTATCTCCTCCATTAATGAGGCTAATGGGGAGACCCCTTGTCTTACATCACCCTCTCCCCTCAACAGGAACCGATCAATAGACTGATCCATTATAAGGTTCAGGTCTCCTAGGAGGATCACTCTGGCTTCTTGATATGCGGAAGCAAAGGAAACCGCCTCCCTAAGTAGTGCCAGAGACCCTGGCGGTGGGTTATATATCCCCATTACGACATAAGATGTGGAGTTAATGTTGGCATGCACAAATACGTATCTCCCCTCAGGATCAATTCTGGTATGCAACACCTCCCACCTGAGAGTTCTATGTATTAATAGAGATACCCCTCTAGAGGCAGAAGTTCTAACAGAGTGTCTACTCCACTGAATCCAGGGCTTACATAAAAGCTGTACTGTGTCTGCTGTCAGATGCGTCTCCTGAAGACAGATTATATGTGGGTTCACATTCTTAAGCACAGAAAAAATCATATTCCGCTTCCTTGGAGTCCCCATGCCCCTCACATTCCAGGACAAGAACTTAAAGAGGCTCTGTCACCAGATTTTGCAGCCCCTATCTGCTATTGCAGCAGATAGGCGCTGCAATGTAGATTACAGTAACGTTTTTATTTTTTAAAAACGAGCATTTTTGGCCAAGTTATGACCATTTTTGTAGTTATGCAAATGAGGCTTGCAAAAGTCCAAGTGGGTGTGTTTAAAAGTAAAAGTCCAAGTGGGCGTGTATTATGTGCGTACATCGGGGCGTTTTTAATACTTTTACTAGCTGGGCGCTCTGAAGAGAAGTATCATCCACTTCTCTTCAGAACGCCCAGCTTCTGGCAGTGCAGATCTGTGACGTCACTCACAGGTCCTGCATCGTGTCGGCCACATCGGCACCAGAGGCTACAGTTGATTCTGCAGCAGCATCAGCGTTTGCAGGTAAGATCGACTTACCTGCAAACGCTGATGCTGCTGCAGAATCAACTGTAGCCTCTGGTGCCGATGTGGCCGACACGATGCAGGACCTGTGAGTGACGTCACAGATCTGCACTGTCAGAAGCTGGGCGTTCTGAAGAGAAGTGGATGATACTTCTCTTCAGAGCGCCCAGCTAGTAAAAGTATTAAAAACGCCCCGATGTACGCACATAATACACGCCCACTTGGACTTTTACTTTTAAACACACCCACTTGGACTTTTGCAAGCCTCATTTGCATAACTACAAAAATGGTCATAACTTGGCCAAAAATGCTCGTTTTTTAAAAATAAAAACGTTACTGTAATCTACATTGCAGCGCCTATCTGCTGCAATAGCAGATAGGGGCTGCAAAATCTGGTGACAGAGCCTCTTTAAGTGACGCCATCCTTGGAACACTCTCTATGTACCGATAACAGCCCTTCCCTCTCCCCCCTCCCCCTAGGTAGTGCCAGTCCCTGATATGCTCTCAAAATGTAAGGTACTCGTTTTCTGACATAGTGTAAAACAGAGATCAAAAACATGAACCACATAAAAACCCAGTTAGCCATCAGGAGCTCAACAGGAGCTCAATAGCTATATACTATATATGCAGGGGGTAGCTTCCACCGATAAGGAATATACACAGTGGAATCACAAATCAGGCTGCGTACTCCAACAAGTTCCCCCCTGTAATGTGCTTTACTGTGCCACAGAATAAGAGGAACAACCACTCGTCGGTCAGAATCCCCTATTAACACTTCGGTAACCTACTACAATCACGTATCTTAACAGGAATAATATATGATCTGGAACCATTCTGAACTCCGATCCCCCTTATAGGCATAATACAGGAAGATAAAGCATTATGATAGGAAACTTTAAACAATATCTCTCCCAAGTATAACCTCTCCCCACATGCAGGACAACAAAAGTCCGTTCAGGATACATATTCACCATGCCAGTCCCCAAGAAATCCTTCTTCTTCTAGGCGACCTCATATTCCTCAGCAACCATTCATCCGCCTCCTCCGGGTTGGCAAAAAATACTGCTCGATCTCCATCGACGACTCTCAAGCGGGCCGGATAAGCCATAGAATACGGAATTTGTCGGTCTCGCAGCTTTCGTTTAATCATCACAAACGATGCGCGTTGACGTTGTAATTCCGGAGAGAAATCGGGGAAAATCGACACCGTGACGTTGTCCACTTTAATGGCCCCCTTACGTCTGGCTGCCTGCAGGACCAGATCCCGGTCCTTACAATTTAACAATCTCGCCAGGAATGGTCGAGGGTTCGCTCCAGGGGGTGGCGGCCTCGCCGGAACCCGGTGCGCTCTTTCCACTGCAAAAGCCTGCGAAAACACGGTATCTGGAAACATATCTTTCAGCCATTTCTCTGTAAACTCATCCGGACGGGATCCTTCTGCTCGTTCTGGTAGGCCTATAATGCGAAGGTTGTTCCTCCTCAGCCTATTCTCCAAATCATCCGCTTTCTGGCGCCATAAATCCACCTTTCCAGAGAGGTCTCGAAGAGTGCGCGGTATATTAGCTGTACGGTCCTCCAGGTCAGACAACCTGGTTTCAGCATGCTCGACTCGGTCCCTCAAGTTGTGCAAATCCTGCCTCAGGAGACCCACATCCACCTTAACCTCCTCTATTTTTGTTGTGACCGAGGTCTTGGTCTCTAATATCGCCGCCAGCAGCGTCTCCGATACTTGCTGCAATGTCAGGCCAGGCTGTGCTGTTACCTCAGCCGCAGGGCGTAACTCCGACTGCCCTCCAGGAACTTTTGCCGGCCCCTCTGCTCCATGCTGTGAGGCCTCGCCGCGGGCGCCATCTTGGACCGCACCTCGGGCAAACTCTTTCAACTTCTCCGCGGCTCCTGCCGCTTTTGACGGACCCATTTTGCTCCTCAGGGGTCTCTTACCCTTTCTCCGCAAGTTATAAGAAATGGTGGCAACAGTAATTCCTCCGCAGGATAAATAATAGGGGTCTCTGGTCAGAGCCGAAGTTCCGTGCGACCGCTCACATCAGTGCCTGGCCACACCTCCTGACCCTGGCTTTCTGACTACTCTTCTGCTCTGCGTTTGGTACCTCGTGCTCTCCTGGTTTGACTTGGCTCGTTCACCACTCTGTTACTCACGGTGTTGCCGTGGGCAACTGCCCCTTTGCCTTTGCTTTATATTCCCTTGTATGTTTTGTCTCATGCACTTACTGAGCGTAGGGACCGCCGCCCAGTTGTACCCCGTCGCCTAGGGCGGGTCGTTGCAAGTAGGCAGGGACAGAGTGGCGGGTAGATTAGGGCTCACTTGTCCGTTTCCCTACCCCTATCATTACAAGTACACACCGTTGTAGGAAATCTTCCGTTTCTTTGCAATTTCTCGCATGGAATAGCCTTCATTTCTAAGAACAAGAATAGACTGTCGAGTTTCACATGAAAGCTCTCTTTTTCTAGCCATTTTGATAGTTTAATCGAACCCACAAATGTAATGCTCCAGATTCTCAACTAGCTCAAAGGAAGGTCAGTTTTATAGCTCCTCTAAACAGCAAAACTGTTTACAGCGGTGCTAACATAATTGCACAAGGGTTTTCAAGTGTTTTCTAATCATCCATTAGCCTTCTAACACAGTTAGCAAACACAATGTACCATTAGAACACTGGAGTGATGGTTGCTGGAAATGGGCCTCTATACACCTATGTAGATATTGCATTAAAAACCAGACGTTTGCAGCTAGAATAGTCATTTAGCACATTAACAATGTATAGAGTGTATTTCTGATTAATGTTATCTTCATTGAAAAAAACTGCTTTTCTTTCAAAAATAAGGAAATTTCTAAGTGATCCTAAACTTTTGAACGGTAGTGTGTGTGTGTGTGTGTGTGTGTGTGTGTGTGTGTGTGTGTATGTATGTGTATATATATATATATATATATATATATATATATATATATATACACATACACACACCCTCTATAATAAAAGGGACACTTCACTTTACATCATGACTCGTTACAAAGTTTCAAACTGACTCTGGAAGTGACATCAGCAGAAGAACTCTGTGTCGGGAGCTTAATGAAATGGGTTTCCATGGTCAAGCTGTTGCACACAAGCCTAAGATAACTTTACTCTCACCTACAAAGCTCTCCACAGTGCTGCTCCATTTTACATCTCCTCCCCCATCTCTGTCTACCACCCTACCCGTGCTCTATTGTACCCAGACAATCCGATTAATTCCCAACATCCACAGTTTTAAACGCTCCCTGAAAACACATCTTTTTAGACAGGCCTATAACATTCCATAATCTGACTCCTTTCCCTGGCCCCCCCTTTTATATTAGCCATCAGAACTTGACCCCCTCTTTCAGCACTATCCCCCACACTCCCTGCACCCTAATGTAAAGCATTTCATGACTGTCATACACAGATACTGTCTGGTGACAGTCTCATGCAGCTTTATGTGTATTACCCCATATATATAATAGATGACTGGACCATTGTACTTAGAGGGGTTATGTGGGGACTGAAAAGTATTAGCAGTGTACTCACTGCAGTATGTGAGTTCACTTGCTAATATACATTCCGATCCCCCGCCGATCTGATTATGATATTTTAATAGATTTTTATAGCGCTGGCGGGGGACCGGAAGTCTAGTAGCAGAGTCTTACTTTATGACGACATGACTCTTCGTTATGTGACCCACCTCACTGTACTCTATGTAACCGCTGTAGCAGCAGTACAGCGATTACATAGAGTAAAGCGAGGCCGGTCACATGAGGAAGAGTCGTGTCGTCATGAAGAAAGACTATGCCACTAGACTTCCGGTACTCCAACAGCGCTATAAAAATCTATTAATATCTCATTATCAGCGCAACAGTGAACCGGAATGTATATTAGCAAGTGTACTCACTGTCACGATCTGTGGGTGGGTGGACCCACTGGGCCGCACCGCCATAGCGGGATGGCAGCTGGCCAAACTACAGTGTACCAAGTTAACATATATAGTCCAAGCACAAGGATACCTGTGATAGTCCAGACAGTAGCAACGGCTAGCCACAGATGGGATCTTGACGGTAGGTGATGCAGATGAGACAGATGACACCAGGCGTGGTGTAACACAGCAGACGTGGCAGAACTCGACTTCAACACTATAGCGGACACAGGAACAACTACAACACGGGATACAGGTAGCAGGGCACGGGAACATGGTAACACTAAGGGACCATTTGCAAGACTAACAGAGGAATACGAACAACGCTCAGGCAATGAGCAAAGGGGCAGGGCCCTTCATGTAGTCCAGGGTGATCATGGGCTAATCAATGGGACCCAGCAGATTGGAGCGGAAGTGAGCGCTGTCGTCTCCTGGAGAGGAGATGCGGACCAGCACTCACCAGACCATGACTGCGACCGTTCAGGGGTGAGTAATCCCGGCGGTCCGTGGCCATGGACGTTACACTCACATACTGCAGTGAGTACACTGCTGATACTTTTCGGTCCCCACATAACCCCTTTAACAAACACTTTTGAAATGTTGTGCCGCCCTCCCTATTTCCTCATAGATTGTAAGCTCTTTCGAGCAGGGTCCTCACTCCTCTTGTTTTAATTGTAAATTAGTTTTGTCACTCTGTAATGTCTGATATTGTCTGTACATGTTCCCTCTGAATTGTAAAGCGCTGCAGAATATGTTGGCGCAATTTCAAGATTATTATAATTGCGCCACATGATGACCAAAAAGTAAAGTTTTTAAGCTTATCTGACCAGAGAACCTTCTTCCATGTGTTTGAGGAGTCTGCCACATGCTTTTTGGCAATCTCAAAACATATATATATATTTTTTTTTTCTTTAAGCAATGGCTTTTTCCTGGCCATTCTTCCATAAAGCCCCATTCTGTGGAGTGTACGGCTTATAGTGGTCCTATGGACACATACTTCTATCTGGGCTGTGGATCTTTGGAGATCCTTCAGTGTTATCGTTGGTGTCTTTATTATTAGACTAAATTTTGGGTTTTCTTTAACTGTTAGCCATAATCTTCAACATTAAAAGAAAAAAAATGCTGCAAATAGATCACTCTGTGTGTAATGAGTCTATATAATATGAGTTTCACTTTTTGAATTGAATTACTGAAATAAATTAACTGTTTGATGTTCTAATTCATTGAGAAGAAACTGTATACAGCTTGGTTGTTATAGAAATAAAAAAAAAAAACGTTTTGACTATCATGAATGCTGATATGAATGTGGGGGTGGCAAACATTAAAAAAAAAAAGTCCTGTGGTCCTTAAAGCGGTTGTCCTGGATAAGAAAAAAATAGTTCTTTTTTGCAGAAACAGCACTATTCTAATACTTGGTCTGTGTCTAGTATTGCAGCTCAGCCAGATTCAAGTATATGGGGATGAGCTGCAATACTAGACACAGCCCATGGACAAGAGGCGCTGTTTCTGGAAAACAGAGACCTTTTTTCTGATCTGGTACAACCCCTTTAAGGCCAAAATTGAATGTGTTTATCCTTAAGGGGTAACTCTAGGGAATGGTGCTTGTATGGCTTTGTTAGAGAAAGCGATTGATCACCTGTGAATGTTGGGTCACACAATACACAAGTCAGCTGTCAGCATGTACAGGATATAACCATATAATTTAACCCGTTAGTGACCGCCAATACGCCTTTTAACGGCGGCCACTAACGGGCTTTATTCTGATGCATATGCCTTTTTACGGCACTGCATCAGGATAAAGTAAACAGAGCAGGGAGCGTCAAATCTGCCTGCTCTCAGCTGCTAGTGGCAGCTGAGGGCTGGGAGCGTCCCTGTTTTGCCGGGTGAGATCGATATTAGTATCGATCTCACCTGTTTAACCCTTCAGATGCGGTGCGCAATAGCGTGCACCGCATCTGAGTGGTTTTGGAGAGCGAGAGAGAGAGAGGGAGCTCCCTCTCTCCCCACCGACACCCGGCGATAAGATCGCCGAGTGTCTGTGTCTCTAATGGCAGCCGGGGGCCTAATAAAGGCCCCCAGGTCTGCCTGGAGCGAATGCCTGCTAGATCATGCCTCTGGCATGACCTAGCACATGCCTGCCCGTTTTAAACGGACAGGCAGTAATACACTGCAATACAAAAGTATTGCAGTGTATTATAATAGCGATTGGAGAATCGCATATTATAGTCCCCTAGTGGGACTAGTAAAAAAGTGAAAAAAAAAGTTTCATAAAGTTAATTTTAAAAAAAAATGTGAAAAAAAATGAAAAACCCAGCTTTTCCCCATACATAATGCTTTACTATTAAAAAAACAAAATAAAGTAAAAAAGTTACACATATTTGGTATCGCCGCGTCCGTAACGACCCCGACTATAAATCTATTACATTATTTAACCCGCACGGTGAACGCCGTAAAAAAAATTAATAAAAAACTATGGAAAAATTGCTGTTTTCTGTGAATCCTGACTTAAAAAAAAATGTGATAAAAAAAGATCAAAAAGTCGCATCTACTCCAAAATGGTACCAATAAAAACTACAAGTCTTCCCGCAAAAAAAAAAGCCCTTATACGACCGCATCGGCGAAAAAATAAAAACATTACGGCTCTTCAAATATGGAGACACAAAAACAAGTCATTTTGAAAAAAAAAACGTTTTTACTGTGTAAAAGTAGTAAAACATACAAAAACTATACAAATTTGGTATCGTTGCAATCGTAACAACCCGCTGAATAAAGTTATTGTGTTATTTATATCACACGGTAAACGCCGTTGATTTAAGACGCGAAAAAGTGTGGCGAAATTTCAGGTTTTTTTCTATTCCCCCCCCAAAAAAAAGTTAATAAAAGTTAATCAATAAATAATATGTCCCCCAAAATGGTGCTATTAAAAAGTACAACTTGTCCCGCAAAAAACAAGACCTTATACGGCTATGTCGACGCAAAAATAAAAAGGTTATAGCTCTTGGAATGCGACGATGGAAAAACGTAAAAAATGGCTTGGTCATTAAGGTCTAAAATAGGCTGGTCATTAAGGGGTTAATAATTTATTTTTAAGCAGTTTAGTGATTTATTTATTTTTCTTTCTTTTTAGTTGATGAAAATGTTGTTTGAGTGTTCTGAGGAGCGGATTGATCTTGAACTGATTTCTTTCTGTATAAATCTAGCAGCAAATAAAAGAAATGCTCAGTTAATATGTGAAGGTAAGTATGACATTAGTTTTTCAATGTTCTGAAAACTTAATTCTGTAGTGAAATTTCTCATGTAACCTTCATTTAACGTGTGTAACAGTATTAGATTGTGTTAGTTTGTAGTCTGTTGCCAAGGAACATCTGACCGCAAACTGCATATGGTAAATCTCCGCTAAAGTGGAGCTACATTTAAAGGCTATGATCACGTGGGGAAAATTGCAATGAAATCCACAGCAACAATCCACAACATATTGGTGCAGATTTGGCTGCCGGTTTCACCCTTTGCGGTGCCAAGGGTGAAATCTGCAACAAAATTCACCATTTTTCCACAGCCGATTTGAAATTCCACAGTATGCCCTTTATTCCACTCCGATTTTTAACATCAACATTTTATGAATGGAGCTTTGAAAGCCAGGTTAACTTTCAATATAGTTTGCATTTATGAAGATTGCCTCTGTATTCCTATTCCGATAATTTGTATTAGGCTGGATTCACACGAGCATGTTCGGTCCGTAAAGGACGGAACGTATTTCGGCCGCAAGTCCCGGACCGAACACACTGCAGGGAGCCGGTTAGTTATGTACGATGCTAGGAGTCCCTGCCTCGCTGCGGGACCACTGTCCCGTACTGTAATCATGTTTTCAGTACGGGACAGTAGTTCCACGGAGAGGCAGGGACTCCCAGCGTTGTACATAACTATGATGCTAGAAGCCCGGCTCCCTGCAGTGTGTTCGATCCGGGACTTGGGCCGAAATACGTTCCGTCCTTTACGGACCGAACATGCTCATGTGAATCCAGCCTTAAAGTGTTTCTGATGCTTAAAGAGGCTCTGTCACCAGATTTTGCAACCCCTATCTGCTATTGCAGCAGATCGGCGCTGCAATGTAGATTACAGTAACGTTTTTATTTTAAAAAAACGAGCATTTTTGGCCAAGTTATGGCCATTTTTGTATTTATGCAAATGAGGCTTGCAAAAGTACAACTGGCCGTGTTGAAAAGTAAAAGTACAACTGGGCGTGTATTATGTGTGTACATCGGGGCGTGTTTACTACTTTTACTAGCTGAGCGTTCTGATGAGAAGTATCATCCACTTCTCTTCAGAACGCCCAGCTTCTGGCAGTGCAGATCTGTGACGTCACTCACAGGTCCTGCATCGTGTCGGCACCAGAGGCTACAGTTGATTCTGCAGCAGCATCAGCGTTTGCAGGTAAGTAGCTACATCGATTTACCTGCAAATGCCGATGCTGCTGCAGAATCATCTGTAGCCTCTGGTGCCGATGTGTCCTCGCTCGTCTGACACGATGCAGGACCTGGGGAAGTGACGTCACAGCGTGATCTCTCGAGAACACGGCTGTGTCTGCACTGGCAGAAGCTGGGCGTTCTGAAGAGAAGTGGATGATACTTCTCGTCAGAACGGCCAGCTAGTAAAAGTAGTAAACACGCCCCGATGTACGCACATAATACACGCCCACTTGGACTTTTACTTTTAAACACGCCCAGTTGGACTTTTGCAAGCCTCATTTGCATAAATACAAAAATGGTCATAACTTGGCCAAAAATGCTTGTTTTTTAAAAATAAAAACGTTACTGTAATCTACATTGCAGCGCCTATCTGCTGCAATAGCAGATAGGGGTTGCAAAATCTGGTGACAGAGCCTCTTTAACTAGCAGCACTAAACATAATCTACATTTTGTGCACAAGTGCTTATATTTGTGTCCTCAAATGTAAGCGGGCAGTTATTTAAATGTGTTTCTTTACATATATCGTTGACTGCAAAATCGCTGCTTACCATGGCCCGATCCCCTCCAGCCATGGACCCCAAGAACAGTAGTTTAGGATTTATGTGTAGGATATATTACAAACTTGGCACATTCTCCACTAATTTAGTGTGATTTTTGAGTGAATAGAAACGGTTTATTCTGTTCACATTGGAATCATGGCTTCCGCTTCAACAGGATTTAAGACAAATCCTGATTGTACATCAGGTTTCAAGTGTTTTTTTTTTTGCTGGATAGAATAGTGCAGAATGCCGTGATGTTGAGGCCCTCAAAAAGGATGTAAACCTGATTGAAAATAACAAACACAAGTGTGAGGAGAGCCCTGATTGTATGACGTTCATTGACATTGTCATAACGTTTCATTCACTTTCTATGGGGCTGCCGGAGATAGCTGTGGCTGAGAATGCGCAGTCCCACTCCATTTACATAGGGCACTCTGGGTCCCCTGTTCTTGAGATCGATGGGGCTCTTTAAATTAATTGGAAGCTGTGGTCCAGCATTTCTAACCTAGCCGGTCAGCTGTTATCACCAGGGGAAACAAGCCAGACATTTTAACCGTGATACATGGGCAGGTCGAGTATTCCAGAGCAGCTTTCCATTCTCGCTCATCCTCTCTCTCTCCCACAGATTGTTTCCACACTTAGGCCCCATGCACACGACCATGCCTGTCATCACGGTCCGTGATTAAGGGCACGGACGGCCGCGAACAGTCATCCGCATTTGCGTGCCGTGCCCTCATTATAAAGTATGGGAGCACAGTCCGTAAAATAAAAAAATAAGGACATGTCCTATTTTTTACGGCAACTTTTTACTGCCCTGACACCGTCTTGTAAATATACGGGAAGGTGTCAGTCGGCCATAGAAATGAATGGGCCTGTAATTACGGATAAATTCTACAGTCCTGTGCATGGAGATACAGATACAACAATAGCTTCTAGCTGGCTAACAGAAACTAGACGTTAAGAGATATTTGTGTATGATTCTGTGTACTAGAATCATTTTCAGTAGGGTTACATTAGTTTTTCTATTATTTTAACATGGTAAAAAAACGTTATTTTCCCCTTCTAAGGATTATATGTATATATTTAGGAAATGGGCTGAAGATGTTGATGAAAAAGGCTCTCAAATTTAAGGATCCATTGCTGATGAAGATGATCAGGAATATTTCTCAACATGATGGACCAACCAAGAATTTGTTTATTGTAAGTGTTTTTTCTTTTCTATCGTGTGATGTGATCATCTAACAAAGACTTTTAGTATTATTCCACTTATGTGGTTTGCATGGTGCAATACTTCAATATTTGGACCATTCTCCCATTTTCTGCCATCATACAGATCAGTGCTGGGCAGGGAGAGAGGAAAGAGCAGCTATGAACAGCCGCACAGTTCCCTCAATGATTATTAAGAAGGTTTTTTTTGAGGCAGATGTTGACCTGCCTGCGCTCATTGCCTTGTTTTTTTTGCGGCTTTTTTCGCCCGCGGCCTCTGAGTGACGTGGGCAAAAAAACGCAGCGAAAACCACTTTCTCTGCCTCCCATTGATGTCAATGGGAGGTCAAAGACGGAAACGCCTGAAGAAAGGTCATGACGTTTCTTTTTCCTGCGAGCGTTTTCTTCCGCTTGCGGGAAAAAAAATGCTGCCAACCCCCGTTGAATCAATGAGAGGCGTTTTTTGGCGTGGTTTCAGTGTAAACAGGGCCTAAGATGTGCAAACTGTTGAGGGAGGATTTTTTCTTGCTTGTAGATAAACAGCTGTTTTATCCGCAACAATCGCAGCCATTAATAAGCAATTTGACAACAGCAACATACAGGTGCTGCGGCAGTGCCGCTCCTTTGCCTGCTTGTTGTCATTAGCCAAGTAGCAACAGCTGATCATGCATTTTTATTTTAATGGGGAGATGGAAATCAGCACTCACCATCGGCGCATCTACCATGAGAAAAAGGATAGAGCATTTTGAAGTCCAACATACCCCCATTCTTTTTTTCCTCCAACATCTACTATCGGGGGACTGTTGGGCTGCACCCATACACATTGGATCGTCGGCCGACCCTCTGTAATTGGTGGATTTAGCCAACGTTTATCTAATGTGTATGGCAAAAATTCACCAAACTGCTGTGTGAACAAGGCCTTAAAGTTCTTTAACTGTTGTAATTTACACATTGTAACTAAGCCTGATATTACATTGCTGCAATAGGACTACGTTGGGGACCTGGCAGCTCAAATTTCAAATGATGAAGAAGAAGAATTTGTGATTGAATGCCTTGGAACACTCGCCAACCTCACTATTAGTGAATTAGACTGGGAACTGGTTCTCAAAGAATATAAGCTTGTCCCTTACCTTAAGGATAAACTTAAGCCAGGTAAATATATAATAAAACTGAAATTTGGTCTGAACTGTTCTCTCTTTTTGTAGTCTTCATAGATCACATATACATAGTAACATACATGAATAAAATTCACATGTCCATTAAGTTTAAAATTATATGGTCATTTCGGGTGCACTCCCAATATCGGTGATGATCCAAAAGTCACCTGTGTATAGATCTTTGCCATAAAAATGTATTGTAAATAGTTGAATTTGGGTTTGCGTTTCTTCGGGCAACAAAATGACCCATTATGGAATGTCATTAGCCCAATTACCTTACACAGAATCCGCTATCTGAATCTCCATTATGTCTTTGAAATCTTCCATCCTATGCGTCATTTTTTCATAGGTTGGAAACAAACCCAGATAGCACTTATATGAACAGAATTGTCTGTATGATTATGGCCGCTCTACCTTTTTATACCACCATTCTTACCATCATTATTTATCAAAATTGGGTATAGATTCCAATTGTTTTCTGTTCCATAGTGATATCAAATTTATAATTGTAATTGCTTTATTAGTCCGTACATGTTTAAGCCTCACTTTTTTTTAATTTTATCTTGTGTCTTAGGTTGTGCTGAAGATGATCTTGTCCTGGAAGTGGTTATAATGATCGGAACGGTGTCCATGGATGACTCCTGCGCTGCCTTGTTGGCAAAATCTGGGATTATTCCAGCACTTATTGAACTACTGAATGGTAAAAATATCATTAATAAAATGAGTTGTAGATGTAGTATAAATATTTTGTTAGGTGGTACTTGCTCATCTGACCTAACACAAAATCTTTAGGTTTCCAGCAGGTCCATGTTTCTTTTTACTCTAATATGACTAATATACTCTAGCATTTATTTATTTACAAAATGTCTGTAATTTATAATTTAATCTACAACAACATTGAATAATCAGAAAAACTCTTGGGATTTAATATCAAATATCTCCCTTTATTATACATCAAATACATTAAAAATCTTATACAAAGGCATAGTACAAACATAGAGACAAGTCTATGAAAAGAAGTCACACAATTACAGCCAGATATGTTAATGGATGTCATACTATAAAGGAGCATCCATTAGCATAAAGTAATATCTATCTAAAGTGTACCTAAACTTTCCGGTGACTTTTCATGATAAGCTATTATATGCGTGTACATAAGGAATATATCTGGCCATTATATGACTTGTATCCTGCCTTTTTAAGCCTAACTGCTATCATGTCTGCCTTACATATTGCACAAATAGGGAAGGAAACCACCTGCTCCCCTATCTTTGTGTAGCACACGCTCAGAAATAGCAGCAACATGCAGGACATTATACAGCAGTAATGAGCAGTGTTGCTGTGAATCCATCCCCTCTCCTTTGACTTCTATGTGCAGCTGTAACCTGATCCTTCAGTGAGCTGAAAGTCTTGTCTTGAGGAGACGGATG
Source organism: Rhinoderma darwinii (assembly GCF_050947455.1). NCBI lineage: Eukaryota > Metazoa > Chordata > Amphibia > Anura > Rhinodermatidae > Rhinoderma > Rhinoderma darwinii. The sequence goes on along the minus strand of NC_134693.1, from coordinate 66,698,757 downwards.
TAGAAGTAAATCCAGAGTGAGTAAACAGAGGAGGGGTGAGGAAAGGAGACTGATAAATGGATATAGAGGCATTCTGTAATAAGATATATTGCAACGTTTTTTATATTCGCTTGTACTATTGATTTATGCAAATTTTGTTGAAAAGTTAGTGACAATTTGAAATTAGAAACATAACAAAAATAAATCATGTCAATACAAAAGTAACATGGTTATAACAAGGTGTATAATATCAATGTGCATTGGGCCCCAATAGACATTGCTGACTCTCACCCTGACAAACATTTCGTGTCTACTGCGTTCTCATGGAGATGTTTAATGTCTTGCCTGGTGGAACAGGGCTCAAGGGGGACCACCTTTCTCCAGATAGATGAGGGTAACCGAGGGAAAATGCCCACCTGTCATGCATTTCTGGTATATCTTGCAGATATGACATAAATGTCTAAGATGAGAAAAACCTTGGACATAATAAAGTTACTGCAGAGAAAAACTGCAAGAGAAAGGTGTTCAACTAAGAGGAGTCAAGTAAAATGGGGCAACTTTATTAATGACATGCATCATTTTTTGTTTCAAATTATTGGTGAAACGTGTATGCTAACATGAGGCTATGTACAGAGAATAAAAGTTTCTGACATGCCTAATATACAACAAATATTGAATGTGCATAAACCTATGCCTCACAGGACAGGTAGGGTAACAGCAAAATTATGCCACACACAATATTAACCTCCAATAATGATTCATTCATAGAAACTCCACAGAATCATATATATATATATATATATATATATATATATATATACATGCACACACACACACACACACACACACACACACACACACACACACACACACGGACAAAGAGTCATGCACTACTTTTTTGTTGAAAATCCAAAAATCTGAATTTTTATTACATATCATAGAAATACACAGGAGATCCCAACAAGATCTGCTGTATATGGGCTACAAGAAAACGGACAAATATTAAGATATCACAACAATACATTTGTTATACATCTGGGTATGGAATATCCAATATAAGACCGTATTGCTTAACACACTCTCACTATCTAAAGCACTAAAAGCCGCACATAATTTTTTGCAGTGAAAATAAGTCCTACATAGGTATCCAAAACGAGTATCTTACCCATTAGTAAAACTTGGTCCATGTGCTCAAAGTAGCGCTCTGACACGCGTTTCGCGTGGATAGTTTTTTCAAGGGGCTTTTAGTGCTTTAGATAGTGAAAGTGTGTTTAGCAGCAACTGCGCTGTATGCATGCTGGTCTTCTCCTTTTTGGAGGCTACATTCACAGCTATACTCTTTGTACCCCTCCTTTTTGTAGGTATTTATACTTTTCTCTACAATTGGGCTTTATAACTAATAACTCTAAGCCTTTATGGTTATTCAATACTGTCTTACACACACATGTCAAAACAATACTTCTAAGTAAACTGTGTCATCCGTGGGCCGTCTGCAGTTACACAAGAGTGCATTGAGCTTAATGAGCCCATAACGCAAATGCGGCCCTTAAAATGTCAGCTTTTTTTTTTTTTTTCTTTGCGGTCCGGGCTCCGGGCAATGCAAGGGCCGTGGAAACCATGGTTGTGTGCATTCGCCCATAGGAGCATGTGTAAGCAAGAGGCAGGTTGAGTTTTAATTTTCTGTAATGAACCATAGGAGATGACGACTATGAACAAAGAACTACGAGAATATAATGCTTTTCAAGCACAACAGGAAAATTGACATTGACTTACCACTACCAGCTTCATAAGACGTGCTCTCCAACATACACTACAGCTTTCTTAAAGGGGTTGTCCACGACCAGACAACTGATGACCTATTCACAGAATAGGTCATTAGTTTATGATCGGTGCAGGCCCGACACCCAGACTCCGCACCGATCAGCTGCCTCCGGGGGCCAGATGTTTTGAACGGTATGCAGTAGTTGGAGCACCAATCATATACTGATGACCTATCTGGTGGATAGGTCATCAGTTGTCCGGTCATGGACATCCCCTTTAACTTGGCAGAATAGGGTTGTTACAGGCTCAACACAGAAATGGCTACTTCTTCAAACCTAAAAGGGATTCAACAACTTACACTGTTATAATTCAGTTCTGACAATCCTCTTAATGTGACCTGGTACGTATCACTTCACCACAATGAGGTAAACCAGGAAGGGCAACTGTGGCTGCTGCTGGTTGTAGTTGACAGCTGGACCCTGCACTGGAATATCCCCTAGCTCTCTTTCTGAATTCAAGTTCAGCAGTCACTGTAGTATTACTACTTGGCTCGAGCTCTATCTAGTCTGCAAGCTACTGCCTTACACAGCAGTAGTCCCCTTATGCCTGCCACGCGGCATTCACCACACACAAAGAGCTGCATGTCACATCTCTGGCAGCCATTAACTTCCTCCTTCCTGCACACTCTAACCCAGCCAATCAGAGCTGCAAACAGACCTCTGGCTGCTAGGGGAGCTGTGTGGTCCTTAAGCCTTTCAGCTTGCTATCACAGTATAATGGTCATACAGGATCAGATGCTTACAGAGTGTTTGGTCTACTTTAGATCTTGATGATGGTAACGACAACTCTTTAATTCAACTATTATATTTTTCTTTTAGCTCAGCAAGAAGATGATGAGTTTGTATGCCAAATTGTCTATGTCTTTTACCAAATGGTTTTCCATCAAGCAACGAGGGATGTCATAATAAAAGATACACGTATCCTTTTGTCCAAATGCTTCAAGAAGGCAAGCCGTTTGCTAAAGGGGTACTCATGGGATACATAAATATGCTAATATATAGTTATATATAACTACTCATTGTTTTCAGTACTCCCCCAGGTTTGTCGATTTCTTTGTAAAGGATGAGCATCATATGAGCATGATACGTGTATTTTGCACAGAAATGAGTCTATTTACTCTTTTAGGAAGTAGTTATCAATCGAAAACCGATATGCCATAGTTTCTTTGAGAAATGCAGGGCATAGTCTACAGGAAATTGCCCGCCTGGAGAAGGTTTTTCTTGGTGGCATACAATGTACACTCAAGAAATATGCTGAAATCAAGAGTGTACGTGATCGACTACGACTTGGACAACTTCAAGTGACCACAAAACAGGAGGCCAAATTTATCATTGTGTGTTATAAATGGGACAGATTCAAAACTGCTTGTCAGTTCCATTCTGTTCTGATGGAAATGAGGAAAAAAAGCATGTCAATCGTGACTGTCAAACCCCGCCTTGTAGCCAGTGGCTTGAAGGGTTGTGTTGCAGCCTGAAAACCGTTGCTTAGGCCCAAGTATCTTCAGTCAAAAGAATGACAACAGGTGCTAAAAAACATGGTTTGGCCACCCCAGAGTCCCGATTGCAATCTAATTGTACTCCTTTGGGATCATCTGGATAGGTTTGTTTGAGATGTGCAAGTTACGAGCCAAAATCACCTTTGGTTGTTGCTACAAGAGAAGCGGGCTGCAATCAGTCTTGAAACTTTAGACAAGTTGACTTACAGAATGCCCCGAGTTTGCACTGCTGTGATCGCTGCTAAGGGTGGATACTTAGATGAGAAAAAATTTAAGGAAATCAAGATTCAATTCACTTGTAAACAATGTTTATGAGTACAAAACATATTTATTTCTTCAAACCCCCTAAAGTTTCTTCCTTGGTGCATCTTATGAATAGGATTGCAGTATTTGAAAAGCTTTGTGACCCAGCCCTTTTTAACAAAAGGCGGAAATCTGGATAACACAATTCTTGATATGGAAAAATTTCAATGAATTCAATGAATTTCACAATTTTTTCCCCTTTGCCTGGTCGCTGAAGAGGGTTTGGATATTGTATATGGCCTTTTTTAATATGTTTGTGTATTTTAGATTATTATATTTTATTTGACTTGTTATAAAATGGAAAAATTTAATTAAAATAAAAAAATAACAAAACATGATTATTTGCCTAAATACAGTAAATCCATATTCATCACAAATTAGCTTATTTTGTTCATTTCCCAAAAAAAAATCTGTGATTTGGGTGGTGTATTGAAATTAATGAGCAGTGGTTTGTCTATATACACTCCTCAACATTGAACTTGCAACACCAAGAAGGGCAAGCCGTAAGGTTATGCAAATCGAAGAAGTAGCAGGTGTCGCTTAGATCTGCAAATTAACACATTTTCAAGCACCTAGCTTCAATCTGTGGCATGTGGGAGAGGCATAAACGCCAGATTGAAAGGAAAGTTTTTTAGCCATATAATACCTCAAAAAGATCTAGTGGTGTGGGATGATTGTGCGATGCCAGTTATCACTACTTGTCGCAGACTAAGTTGGACAGACTCCTTGAACTGAGAGAACTTGGTTTATCACTTCGGCATGTCAACATTGCATGTCCCAGAGGTTGGGAGAAAAACAACAAACAGGAATTACAGCTAGAGGTGCACGGTGACAAACCTCTGCATGGATGGATCGTCTTATTGGAAGAATGGCGTGTAGTGATCCATTCTGTACTGCAAGTGAAATTGATTGTCAAATCCCAAGCCTAGTGCGGCTACACAAACCATCAGAAGGCGTTTGCACGAAATTGAGCTGCGAGCCAGCCGCCCAGCTACAGGTGTTCCATTGACCACATGCCACCTCTCTCTTAGTCTATCATGGTGCACGACAAGACGGGAATGGAGATCTATCCTCTTCAGCGATGAGTCCTGCTTTTGTCTCGGACGCAAAGATAGCCGGAGATTGGTCTACAGACCACATGGGCAACGCCATGAAAAGGCCTTCGCAAAGGAACGTCACACCGGTCCTACTCCTGGGATTATGGTGTGGTGTGGCATAACGTACGGTAGCCAGAGACTTCTAGTCTTCATTTCAGGTTAGCTAACAGCTTAGCGTTACATTGATTTGGTTGTGAAATCAGTGGTACGGACATTTCTCCAAAGTGTCCCAGAAGCCATTTTTCAACAGGACAATGCCAGGCCGCGTGTTGCCTGTGCTACTGTGAGCAGCCTGCATGGCCTAAACGTGCTACCATGGCCTGGAGCGACTCCGGACTTGTCTCCCCTCGAGCACATCTGTGACGTCATTGGTCGGCAATTGCAAAGGGAGCTGCCAGCAGCCAATCTTGATGATTTGCGTGCCCAAGTGCATTCAGCTTGGCATAACATTCACTAGACAACCATTAATAACCTCATTGATAGCATGCCAAGGCGTGTAAGTGCATGTGTTTCTGTACGTGGCACTCTTACTGGATACTGAATAAATCAAGATGTTTGGAATATTTTATTTCCATTTTTGTTTATCATTTGCATATCATTAACATGTCTTTCGATCTGTGATTTCCACAATTCCAAAACTTTTCCTTCTTTGGTGTTGCAATTTCAATGCTGAGGAGTGTATATGTATGTATGTATGTATGTATGTATGTATGTGACGAATCAGCATCATCCACTTCTCTTCGTTAACACCCAGCTTCTGGCAGTGCACAGACACACAGCGTGTTGTCGAGAGATCACGCTGTGACGTCACTTCCTGCCCCAGGTCCTGCATCGTGTCGGACGAGCGAGGACACATCGGCACCAGGCGACAGAGGCTACATCGACTTACCTGCAAACGCCGATGCTGCTGCAGAATGAACTGTAGCCTCTGTCGCCTGGTGCCGATGTGTCCTCGCTCGTCCGACACGATGCAGGACCTGGGGCAGGAAGTGACGTCACAGCGTGATCTCTCGAGAACACGCTGTGTGTCTGTGCACTGCCAGAAGCTGGGTGGTAACGAAGAGAAGTGGATGATGCTGATTCGTCAGCATCATACACTTCTATTCACAACGCCCAGCTAGTAAAAGAAGTGAAAACGCCCCGATGTACATACACAATACACGCCCACTTGTACATAACTTTAAACACGCCCAGTTGTACTTAAGAAAGCCTCATTTGCATAAATATAAAAATGGTCATAACTTGGCCAAAAATGCTTGTTTTTGAAAAAAAAAAACGTTACTCTTATCTACATTGCAGCGCCGATCTGCTGCAATAGGAGATAGGGGTTGCAAAATCTGGTGACAGAGCCTCTTTAAAAGTATTAAAATTTAACTTACCCAGAACTCCTGCTTCTTCCTCCAGTCTGGCCTCCAGGGATGACGTTTCATCCTATGTGACCGCTGCAGCCAATCACAGGCTGCAGCGGTCACATGGACTGCTTTTAAACCAATGAAAAATCGGGCTTCAAACAAACTTTCCAAAATCTAGATTAGATGACCATCATTTCAATGAAAATGATATGACAACTCCTAATTAGGGCACTGACGCTGATTTATATATTTGAAGGATTTTCACTAGCACAATATTGAAAAGACAAGATCGTAGTCAAAGTAAAATCCCTTCCAATTTACCAAAGCTTTTGCTGCTAGAAATTCAACCTAAGCAGTAAGAGTATTGCATAAGTGAGCACCAAGCAGAGATTATATTACATGACATTTTGGGAAACAGTTAGTCATGTCTATTATGTAGATATTTCTGAATCAGGGTGTTTGTCTCTCCATAGAGTAGGGAACAAAGACTGCCTGTACTACTGCCTTTTGTCCAAAGAAGGTCTACCTATGTTTGTCAGTTGCAGATTTTCCAGTAAGCCAAACATTTAGCAAATTGCAGCTGAGGCGCTTTGCTAAACCATGGTTGAATTTTTCCCGTCTGTTTGATATCATAACTTCATGACTGTTCGTTTTTTCTTTTTTTTTCTTTTTAGTGTGGATTAGTTTTCATACTATCCAGGCAGTGAGTTAAACGAACACTTTGCTATTCTGTATTGCTTTATGTTACATTTCTTTTATACGCAGGGTGGAAATATAAAAATCGGCGCATTAAAAAATATCTGGCAGTAATTTTTTATGTTTAATCAGTATTAGGCATTGGCTTTTAACAGGGCCCTTTGGGTTTGCATCAGGGTTCCAGAATTCTTTTTACATCAAGAATAGATTTCACTACTCTTGCTGTCAAAATGATTGGAAACCCTGATGGACTGGCAATAACACCGCTATAGTCAGATCCTTAGTTTATGATATATTACCTTGTATTTAATTTAACAAATTGTTTACTTTTTTCCTTTTTTTTTTTTTTCCTATGCTGGTATTGTGTTATAAGGTTAGTTTCATTGTGGTACTCCAGTATAGCATCCCTTCGAAAGCTTTCAAACATTTTTCCCACAATAGAGGTTAAACTTACAGGTCCATAGTTTCCGGGGTCACTTTTTGACCCATTTTTAAATATTGTCACCACATTTTCTATGCGCCAGTTCTGTGTAACAAACTTTGTCACTATAAAATCCGTGAATATTAAAAATATTGGCCTGTCTGTTAGGCTAAGTTCACACTTGCATTGTATAATCCGTTACTCTGATCCGCTTTTAGATCAGAATAAGGATAAAAACGCATCCATTAAAAATCCCATTAAAGCGTTTTCCAGCCCATAAAAATTGATAGCCTATCATCAGGATAGCCCATCAATAGCTGATGGGTCGGGGTCCGACTACCGGGACCCCTGCCGATCAGCTGCTTTGAAGGGACTGCAGCGCTCATACGAAAAGGCTGCAATAGCTATGTATCGCCACTAAATGTGTCGTACATTCACAGTGAGCAAGAAGAAATTAAGGGGAATCGGCGCTCGTACCCCTACAAAATGAGCACTGTGGCCCCTTCAAAACAGCTGATTGGTGGGGGTCCCGAGATTTGGACCATGACCAATCAGCTATTGATGGCATATCATGAGGAAAGGCCATCAATTTTTATCGGCTGGAAAATCCCTATAAAATCAATTGGATTTTTAATTGCATCCGCTTGCGTCAGTTATATTAGTCATCCGTTTTTTTTTTTACGGAGATAAAAGTGGAGTGCACAAGACTTTTTATCTGTTCAAAAAAACGGTTGTGTAACGGATGGGTTATTTTTGTCATTGGTGTCGATGTAAAACGGATTGCTATCCGTTATTTTGATTTCAATGGGATTTTTAACTGATCAGTTTTTATCTTCATTCTGATCTTAAAACGGTTCAGAGTAACGGATTATACAACAAAAGTGTGAATTTAGCTTTATTGTACTAAATTCCTTTAGAGCACGGGGGTGTTTGCGACCTGGACCCGGTGATTCGTCTATTTTAATCCTTTTAAAGCAGCTCTGCATTTCTTCCTGGGTTAGACAGGTGACATTTAATGTAAAGTTTACTTTTATTTCTCTGTATTTCAAGCCCCCCTTTTTCGCATTTTTTTAAAATAAAACAATGTAAACAAAAATATATGTGTCATTGCTGCGTCCGAAAAAAGTCTGAGCTATAAAAATATAAAAAAATTTAAAAACGTCATGCTGTTTTTTGGTCAACTTACCTTTCCAAAAAATTTGAAAACAAAGTTGTATGTAATGGTACCAATAAAAACTGCAGCTCACCCCAAAAAAATAAGCCCTTGATACACCTCCAAGTTATGGATCTCAGAATATTGCGACACAAAACTTTTTTTTAACAAATTTGTTTTTATTATTTTGTTAATGCAGTAAAAATAAAAAAGAACTATTTTTAATTTGGTATCGCAGTAATCCTATTGACCCGCAGAGTAAAGTTAACATGTCATTTTTATGGCACGAGGAGTGCTGTTAAAACTAAGCCCAAAAAAAACAATGGAGGAATTCCTGTTTTTTTTTTATTCCACCCCCAAAATTATTTTAAAACGTTTCTTAATACATTACAAGCCCTCATACGGCTATGTAGACCAAAAAATACAAAGTTATGGCTCTTGGAAGACGGGGAGTAAAAAATGAAACTGTAAATAGGCTCGGTCTCCTTAAATACTATAATTGGCTTGGCTCATATTCCATGTATCTTAAAGTGATAATGCAATTTATGAACCATCAGAACTCCTATATGTGCAGTACTTTTATTGGAATAAAGATTTTGGTCCATGTTTGTTTTACTGTGAAATGCACTTTGAGAATATGAATGATCCAAATACTCTGTAAATCATTCAACAAGATTTGGAGCCAAACCATTTATACATCCCTTTAAGGCAACGTCAAGACATAATGGCATTTGGCGCAAATCTGCAGTGATTCTATGGCAAAATCTACATGTGTTACATGGGTGATTGTGCTCTGGATTTACTGCGGATTTCACCCTATACATTGCAAGGGTGAAATCGGCTGTGAAACGTAATGAGCATACTTCAGAAGAATATTTAAAGGTGTGTCCCAACACATATACATATATACTTCACCACTCAGACGCTCTATGGATAAGACACAGCTGGGTACGTGTACACACGGGGAAACTGGACAACGTTTGCCTCGAAGGAGTAAATGCAGCAGATGGAAAACAGCCCTGTGTGTACAATATTCTGTAGAAGGTAATCTGAGCCCAGTGGTTCTACCTCCAACAACGTGTCTCAGAGTAGAAAAATGGCCCTATCTCAGGCTAATAGAAAATTGTGATAGTGCAGTATTGCCACACACTATTTGAAAGCAAAAAGGTACATTAATATACACACAATAAGTATGATAAAAATCTGCATATAAAATACCAAACAGCAGCTCGAACCTGGGTTTTGTCCTATTTCGACTTCTATCGGGGCATGTTAGGCATGTCTTTCCCATGTCTTAAATAGCCATCACAGACAGAATGCATTACAGAGTGCTCATTTAGGATCTTTAGACATTACCAAAACAATAAAACGCTTCAACAATACACATAAGAACTGCAATTCATGCAGGAAGTTTATTAAACAAAAATATATAAATAAAAGGACCCATGATACCTAAAATTACAATATACCGCTTGAAAACAACATGTATACAAATAGGTTCCTCTCCCTATTAACCCCTTAATGACCAGCCTATTATAGACCTTAATGACCAAGCAATTTTTTACGTTTTTCCATCGTCGCATTCCAAGAGCTATAACTTTTTTATTTTTGCGTCTACATAGCTGTATAAGGTCTTGTTTTTTGCGGGACAAGTTGTATTTTTTAATAGCACCATTTTGAGGTACATATTATTTATTGATTAACTTTTATTAACTTTTTTTGGAGGGGAATAGAAAATTTTATATAGTTTTTGTATGTTTTACTACTTTTACACAGTAAAAATGCTTTTTTTTTCAAAATGATTTGTTTTTGTGTCTCCATATTTGAAGAGCCGTAACATTTTTATATTTTCTCCGATGCAGTTGTATGAGGGCTTTTTTTTTGCGGGACGACTTGTAGTTTTTATTGGTACCATTTTGGAGTAGATGTGACTTTTTGATCACTTTTTAATCACATTTTTTTAAAGTCAGGATTCACAGAAAACAGCAATTTTTCCATCCTTTTTTTATTTAATTGTTCACCGTGCGGGTTAAGTAATGTAATAGCTTTATAGTCGGGGTCGTTACGGACGCGGCGATACCAAATATGTGTAACTTTTTTACTTTATTTTGTTTTTTTAATACTAAAGCAGTTTGTAAGGGGAAAAAGTGGGTTTTTAATTTTTTTTTCACATTTTTTTAAAATTAACTAGGGGACTTTAATATGCGATTCTGCGATCGCTATTATAATACACTGCAATACTTCTGTATTGCAGTGTATTATGCCTGTCCGTTTAAAACGGACAGGCATCTGCTAGGTCATGCCTGCGGCATGATCTAGCAGGCATTCGCTCCAGGCAGACCTGGGGGCCTTTATTAGGCCCCCGGCTGCCATCGGAGACACTGACACTCGGCGATCTTATCGCCGGGTGTCAGTGGGATGAGAGGGAGCTCCCTCCCTCTCTCCAAAACCACTCAGATGCGGTGCTCGCTATTGAGCACCGCATCTGAGGGGTTAAACGGGTGACATAGATACTAATATCGATCTCACCCGGCAGAGCAGAGACGCCCCCAGCCCTCAGCTGCATCTGGCAGCTGAGAGCAGGGAGATTTGACAGCTCCCTGCTCTGTTTACTTATTCCGATGCCGCGACCTAAAAAGTCTATGGCATCGGAATAAGGCCCGTTAGTGACCGACGTAAAAAGACTATGGGCCGGTCACTAACTGGTTAATCCCATCATTTAATGTAAAGCTGTAATGCATTCTGTCTGTGATGGCTATTTAAGACATGGGAAAGACATGCCTAACATGCCCCGATAGAAGTCGAAATAGGGCGAAACCCAGGGTCGGGCTGCTGCTTGATATTTTATATGCACATTTTTATCATAACTATTGTGTGTATATTAAAGTACCTTTTTGCTTTCAAATAGTGTGTGGCAATACTGCACTATCACAATTTTCTATTAGCCTGAGACAGGGCCTTTTTCCTACTCTGCGACACGTGGTTGGAGGTAGAACCACTGGGTCCAGAAACCCAGCGGAGTCTCGTGTCCAGTGAGCGCCTGAGCGGTGGAGTATATATGTATATGGACTAATTTCTTAAAGTTGCGAGGACTCTTAACTTTTTAACCTTCACCTGCTCCGTTCATCTACTCCTGATCTGCTGTTTGTTCTTAGTATTTCTTAGTATTTATCATATCCTGAGTCCCAACACAGTATGATATTGTCCGTACTGACTGCAACGTGTACGTAGTAGGTATGATCAGACCCATTTATTAATGTATTCAAACATTTCCAGGAGGAATAGCAAAGGAACAGCACAATGCACAGTCCTAAGAAAGTATTTACTAAAACAGACCGGTCAGGAGAGGTGACAGTTCCTCTTTCAACAAATTTTGCCTTGACCCAATTTACAATTAAAGGGTGTAGTTACCTCTGAACTCCATTTTACACTTAAAGGGCTATTACAGTTTTAAAAAATAAAGTTGATTCTTTGTATAATGAAAAGTTATACCATTTTCTGTAGGAAACGTGATTGTGATTGTTTACTTCCACTGGATAAAAATGTATGGAGATCATTGTGATGTCCGCTCATGTGCGTGGTTTGTTACAGAACCGTTATCAGAGCTTGTAATGAGCTGAGAACCTGTGATCATTATGTGACCAGGAAAGATGTGTATTTGTGCATTCTGATATATAAGTTTTCTTAATACATACATTACAGAGGCCCCTGCCTATCTCATAGATTTAATGCATGATAAGAACGCAGAGATCCGAAAAGTATGTGATAACACCCTTGATATCATAGCGGTAAGTTAGCTTTCATATTTTACCTGTATATCTAAAATGTTTGTCTTTATATGTTAGTATTTTTTATTTTTAAAAGAGAAATGTGTAAAATGATATATTGTGTTGGAAATCAGAGGTATCTACGCATATTTAGACCGTTACTTTGCTAAAGTTGCAAAACAAATGTGTGCCAATAATACATAATTGTTCTCTACCCAAGTTTTTGTGGTATAATGGATTTAAACAGTCTGTCAGCACTTTTGAGCTCCCAAGCTGCCTAAAACCGCTAAGGTGGAAAGCAGTATAACCGTACCTATGTTGCCAATGATTGTCCTTGAATAACTGGTAAAACGTAGTTGTTTTAGTTCACGCACTTTATGCAAATGATCTGCCGAGAGTCTGGCGTATCATGAAGTATCTGCATTGTGAGCTGAAAACCCTCCCTCTTCTGTTGATTGACAGGTCTGCCTCTCCTCTGCGTTATACGCCGCTCTCCCCTAATCCCTATGATGCAGAGGAGAAGCAGACCCGTCAATCACCAGCCAGGACGCTTCCTGGACTCTCAGGAGCTCATTTGTATGCGGCGTGTGGCCTAATAAAACGACTTTTTAAAAGTTAAAGAAGGACAAACATTTACAACCTATTATGTCTGTTGATCTATCTAGTGATCTAAGCAGTTTGGGGGGCTCAGAAGTGGTGACAGACTCCCTTTAAAAATCAATGGTTATGCTTTTTCCATATAGGAATATGATGAAGAATGGGCAAAAAAGATTCAGAGCGAGAAATTTAGATGGCATAACTCTCAATGGCTTGAGATGGTGGAAAGCCGTCAAATGGATGAAAATGAGCAATATCTTTATGGAGATGAACCCATTGAACCATTTATCCACGAAGGAGATATACTAGAGAGACCTGACCTGTACTACAGTGCAGGTGAGATGCTGTCGTAATGCAGACTATAGTTTACATTTATTTTCAAACTACTGTATGTTCAGACTATGCTTGTATATTAGCAGTATGCAGTGGCGTAACTACCGCCGTAGCAGCAGTAGCGGCTGCTACAGGGCCCGCGGCATGAGGGGGCCCGTGTCGCCCGCCGGCACGGGCCCCCACCATGGCCGGAGGCTCGGCTAGCAGCCGCTATGGCTGCTACAGCGGGACGCCACTGAACACTACGGCAGAGCAGGGAGGTATCTCCCCGCTCTGCCATTAACTGGTTCCCGACCGCTGGCTGTATTTTTACGGCCAGCGGTCAGGGACGGGTCCTTAAAACCCGAGCCATAGACTTTCTACGGCTCGGGTTTTAACTTGCTGCCCGCGCGATCGGGCAGCTGAATGTCGGGTCTCTGGCTGTCAGTGACTGCCGGGGACCCTGAGGAGAGGATAGAAGCAGCTTTCGCTGCTTCTGTCTTCTCTGATCACTTGTACACAGCGCTGAATGCGCGCTGTGTACAGGAATACAGACAGCAGCAGCGGCGCTGTCTCTATTCCTCCCGGTGATCATGTGACTGGTCACATGATCGCCAGGTGCCGTTAGTGGCAGACTGTTGCTGGGTCTTACTAGACCCAGCACAGCCCTATTAGTGACAATCGTCACTATGAGAAGGCTGATTTCCCCTGTAACTGGGGCTGCTGTGCAGCTCCAGTTACAGTGGAAAAACATGGTGTAAAAGAGAGAAAAAAAATATATAAAGTTCCCCAAAGGTCTTCTTTGACCTTTGAGGAACAGACCATAGTAATAAAAAAATAGTAAAGTAAAGTTCAAAAAAAATTTAAATAATAAATATACATAAAATACCCACCCCCAAAAAAAAACGTTCCCCCCCCGCCAATCATTGCTGTAACGCTAGCGCTGGCCCAATTACCCTAATATAGACATGTAATATATTAAAATTTACGGTAGACAATGACGGTCACAAATAAAAGGTCTATTTTAGGGTAAAATTATGTTATTACCCAAAAAAAATAGCTGAAATGTAAAAAAGCTTATTTTTTTACTATTATTTTCAAACTTTATGAATAAAAATTCTAAAATAGCAAAAAAGGTGTGTATAAAAATGATAAAAAATGAAACCTGCATGGTCTACGGAAAAAACATCGCAAAAATCACGTAGTTAGCCCGACAAATAAAAAAGTTATAGCCATTTAACTAACACGTGCTAAAAATGGCTAAACGGTGTCTGGTCCTGAAGGCGCAAAACAGAGCAAAAGACATGTATCCCCTCTCCACAGGATCTCCACAGAACATGTATCCCCTCTCCACAGGATCTCCACAGGAGAGGGGATACATGTGTGATCGCTGGCAGCGATAGGGGGAACAGGGGACTGAAAGTCCCCTGAACTTCTCCATGACAAACCTCGGACTTCCGGGGTCTGTGTCGGCAGCTCCGTAGAAATGAATGGAGCGCCGGTCGCTCTTGTGCGCATGCGTGACCAGCGCTCCTTTCATTTTTATTGAGCTGCCGACACAGACGCCGGAAGTCAGAGGTTAGTCATGGAGAAGTTCAGGAGACTTTCAGTCCCCCGTTCTCCCCATCGCTGCCAGCGATCACACATGTATCCCCTATCCTGTGGAGATCCTGTGGAGAGGGGATACATGTATTTTGTAGGACACACTGTAGGTCGCATTTTTTTGGGAGGGGGGACGCTGTATGGCGTTCCCTACAAGGGGGGGGAACGCTGTATGGCGTTCCCTACAAGGGGGGGGAACGCTGTATGGCGTTCCCTACAGGGGGGGTGGCTGTATGGCGTTCCCTACAGGGGGGGAGCTGTATGGCGTTCCCTACAGGGGGGGCTGTATGGCGTTCTCTACAGGGGGGGGGGGCTGTATGGCGTTCTCTACAGGGGGGGCTGTATGGCGTTCTCTACAGGGGGATGTATGGCGCTATCTACAGAGGGGGGGCTGTATGGCGTTAGCTACAGGGGGGGGCTGTAAAAAAGGCACAATCTACAAGGGGGGGGGTTGTGTGACACCCAGGGGAGGGGGGGCCCCAGTCAAAAGTTTGCTATGGGGCCCAGTCTTTCCTAGTTACGCCCCTGGCAGTATGTTATATGGGCAGCAATTCTCTAACATACCCCGAATTTCTCCCATCACTCTCTCTGTTCGCAGAAAACTGTCCTACTGTCCCCTGTCTTACTGCTCCCTGGTCTATTATTGGAACTATTCCTGCTTGTAATGGGAGAGATTACTATCGTTCAATTAACGCAGAATTCCTATTTTAGCAAAATTTCAGTTTAGTCAAATTTACAGTTTTTGTTTCCTATCCCCTCTTTTCATATGAAACTTGCTCTCGAAATTCTGCCAGTTGTCCTAGGAACCATTGACTAAACTATTTTAGCTTTAGTAATGTAGTCCTGGAAATTAAGTAAAGCAAAGTATTTCCAGTTTCCGATCCTTTTTTTGTACAGTGCTGTGAGAAAGTATTTTCCCCCTTCACAATTTCTTCTATTTTTCCATATTTGTGACACTTGAATGTTCAGATCATCAAACGACTTTTAATATTAGACAAGGAAAACACAAAATGCTGTTTTTAAATTATGATTTAATTTTTTGAAGGAAAAATGCTGTTCAGCCCTACCTGGCCCTATGTGACGGAATCTGCTTTTGACAGGAGGATACAGCTTATATGTGTGCAGGATACATAGTAGCTGTATCTTAAGTATAAAAAGTTTTTAATAAAACATTTAATCAAGCATTGATTTATTAAAAAGAAAAAATTTCGATTCAAAGGTTTACATAGCCTTTAAAGCCTCTTTATAAATCCCAGAAAACCCCATTTGAATAAATTCACTGTGGTTTGTTACACAATAAAACGTAAAAACTCCAAGTTTGGTGAATAATTTTAAATATAAATACAGTCTTTGTTAACTCAATGATGTATTGTATAGTTTAACCCCTTCCTGCCCTGTGAGGTACATTTACGTAATGGGAACTGTACAGTTCCAGCGAAATGACAAATGTACGCCACTGCGATGGTGCATGCACAGGAGATCTGCCCATGACATCACTTGCCGGCACTGGCTGTGTATCACAGCCGACACCTTGCTCTAACAGCTGGCACAATCCCTTAGATTTTTAGTGGTTTACAGAGGGAAGGGGGCTCCATCTGCCCCCCACGAGCAACATGCCAATGCTGTGGGTTGCTGTGGCAGCCACGGGCCTAACAATGGCCTCTTGTCTGCCATCGGATGCCTGTTAGCGTTAAGCTGGCAGGCATATAATATACTGTAATACCAAAGTGATGCAGTGTATTATATCAGCGTTCAAATGATCGCATAGTCTAGTGTTTCGTGGAAGTCAATGGCTCAAAATATATTAGACTGAAATTTAGACAAGTCCAACAGACTCTCAGGCCAGGCACTTTATCCAGCATCCTAATCAGGATATTTCATGCCGATATATATCGAGAGAGGAGAAGAAAACACACAGACGCTGCTGATATGCTCAAAATACTCCTCTGAAGGTTTATTTCCAAACTCAAACTACAGTATAATACTATCATTCAGAAGGGTTGTAGGCTTGAGGTTAACCAATCAGAGACAATGTGACAATAATTCTTATTCAGCCAATTACAGACATACGATACATTCCAGATACATCATTATAATTCTTCAGACATCAGGTTTGCAGGTGGCCTTATCTCTCATGGGCAGAATGTTCCCGTGGAGATGGGGGAGGCATTCCCACAAGCATATTTGCCACCCTCCCATCTCACTCCCTGTGCCTTTTCTGCAAGCTTCGTATGGGAGCCAAGGTCAAAGATAAAACATACGAAATCAACATTACTGGCGTTAAAGGAACAATGTCTTTCTTATTCACTACAAAAGAACCAAGATGGGAACTCCAGACAAGATGGCTGCTGCACGAAACTAAATCACTTAAACATTATTATAATCACTTTCACATAATACATATCTTAGTAATTCGGCATCCCGCTTGATAATTCATAATGTAATTTCATACAGGGAATATAAGCAAATAAACCATCCTTCACACTAGTTTCCTAGTGGGGCTACAAAAAAGTTCAAAAATTAGTATCGCCACATATGTAATGTCTCATAATATAATATTTTCATGTTATTTAGTGAATGCCATAAAAAAAGAATAGTTGCTTTTTTGTTTTGTTTTTTGCTGAAAACTGCTTAAAAAGTCGTATTTATTCCAAAATGGTACCAATGACAACATCAATTCATTCCGCAAAATGCAAGCTCTCACACAGCTACATCTTCGGATAAAATAAAAATGTTTGTGTCTCTGAGTATGGCGACACAAAAACATATATTTGTTTTAGTAAAAAGTAGTAAAACATAAAAAAAACTATATCAATTTGGTATTGCCGTAATCGTACTAACCCGCAAAGTAAAGTTAACCTATTATTTATACGTGAACGCCATAAAAACAAAACCAAGGAACAATGTCAGAATTGGTGTTTGTTTTTTTTCTAGCCCCTTCCAAAAATACACTTTATGTACCCCAAAATTGTGCTATTAAAAAATACAACTTGTCCCACAAAAAAACAAGCCATCATATGGCTATATAGAAAAATAAAAAAGGTATGTCTCCTGGAATGTGACGTTGAAAAAACAAAAATCACCATGTTCTGAAGGCCAGAATAGGCCGTGTCCTTAAAGGGGATAAAGATTACATCTTCATATGGGGAACGTGGCTGTCATACATAAAGAAAGCAGTGATGAAATTTATAGTGTGTAAACATTTTTAGACATTTGTGTCATTTCTCCTAGAAGGACTGATGCCATCTGAAGCTGCCGTGAGTCCAGACTTCTTCAATGACTATCAACTTCAGAATGGGCAGCACTCATTTAGCACGGGGTAACCATTTTTTTCTTTGTTTTCTCTTTGCAAGTTTTTACCACTTGGCTTTATGTAATTGCTAAACATTTCTAAATACATAGCATGCATGACATGTCAGTATGAGTTTTTTTATTTTATTTAGTGTGGAGTATTATAGACCCCACATGCACTGTGGCATTTTTCCCATCTCCAAAAGTTGTGTGTGTGTGTGTGTATCCATATCCATGTATAAGCTTGTTTTGAAAAGCTTTTTTGTTTTTTTTCTACTTGGGGTTCAAATGTTAATTTTTGGAAAATAAAATAATTCAAAATAGTGCCATACAAAAATACAGCTGTGTACCTCTTGTCCCATCCGTGACTTGGTTGTGTGTGACCTTTGATGGAATCAAGGGTGAGATTTGAGGCATCAAGAATGTATTGGGTTGTCTGCCACTGATCTAGACAGTCATAAGTTTTCCCAACACGTACATTTACGGAATATCGCTAGGATTAGTGATGTCCTGACTGTCACGACCCTCAAAAATGAAGTGGCTGCAGGGCTTAGTCATTAAGTCAGCATGGTTTCCCTCAAGTGATCATGAGAGCATCTGAAGGGGCGTAAGGCTTTGAAAAGCCATTGTAGTGGTGTCCCAGTGGTCAAACCCTTACCGATCAGAAATTTATGGCCCATATCCTATTATTATGCTTTAAATTAATGTTCTGAGAGAACCCATTTCAACTATTTACAATATAATACAAGCCACAGAAAAGCGCCAATGGCATTATACGCCAAGATAAATGGGACCTTAAAGGGGTTGCCCAAAGAACTACTGCTTATAACCCTGATAAATAGATATAAACTCACTTACCAATAGTGATGAATTTCAACTTGTGTCCAGCATCGCCAAACAGAACCCTGGTCACGTGATGCCAGAAGCTCAGTAGTTTCAACCTACGGATGTAGTCATCTTTATCTTGACTGTGATAACTTGCTGCAGTGTGATATCATAAAAAAAAAGCCATTGAAGAACTCAAGATAAAGGTTCTTTCTACTGTGTATTTAATGCGTTAAAAGTCAAGGTAAAGATGGCTACATCTGTACCTGGTGACACGCCAACGCAGCAACACGTGACCTCTACCGGCTTCCTACTGTTGTTGGTGTCAGCGCGTCATCAGACATGTGACCTAAATGGGCCGGCTTAGGAAAAGAGCAGTAACAGTGCCAGCCACCTTAGTCACATGTTCTAATTCCTTCCGGTCTCTGCAAGAGAGTAGTCTAGTGTATGTGCAGTATATCTGTGCGTTCATGAATCAGGACATTATCTCTTACACGGATTGTGCATGCTCCATATCTCCCAGCTAATAAAATAATAGATTTATTATTGCGGTCATTAACCCCTTCCCGACATTTGACGTATCTATATGCCAAAGTTGGGTAGGGGAAGTATGGAACGGGCTCACGCGATCCCGCTTGTTTAACTCATTAAATGCCGTGGTCAATAGCGACCGCAGCATTTAAATAGTTAGAAAGAGGGGGGTGACCCCCTCTAACAGCTCATCGCGCCCCCCGCAACGCAATCACGGGGGGCGATGGTTGCTACGGCTGCCTGGGGGCCTAATGAATGCCCCCAGGTCCGCCATCTTTGTGCTCCTATTAAGCCTGTCAGAATCACAATATACTGCAATACATTAGTATTGTAGTATATCGTGCAAGCGATCTAACGATCGCTGGTTGAAGTCCCCTAGGGGGACTAATAAAAAAAAAGTAAAAATGAGTAAAATAAAGTGTTTTTTTTAATGTAAAAAAAAAAATGTAAAGTTCAAAAACCCCCCTTTTCCCATTTTCCCCCTAGTGCATAGTAAAAAAATAAATAAACATAATTGGTATAGCCGCGTCCATAAAAGTCTGAACTACTACAATATATAATTATGTAACGCCGTAAAAAAATAATAATTGTTAAACGCCAGAATCTTCCACAATAAATGAAATGAAAAAGTGATCAAAATGTCACTTGTACCCCAAAATGGTATTATTAAAAACGACCGCTTATCCCGCAAAAAATAAGCCTTCATATCACTTAACCGGTAAAAGTTATGGCTCTCGGAATTTGGCGACACAAAATACATTTTATTTTTTACTCTTAGGTTTTTACGTGTAAAAGTAGTAAAATATAGAAAAAAACTATATATATTTGCTATCGCCATAATCGAATTGACCCACAGAATAAAGTTAACATGTTGTTTTAATTGCACAGTGAATTCCGTAAAAACGACGCGCAAAAGATAATGGAGGAATCGCTGCTTTTTTTTTTCATTTTTCTACAGCACAAATATTTTTTTTCCCATTTTTTTGTATATTATATAGCACAATAAATGGTGCTACGAAAATCGTCCCGCAAAAATCAAGCCCACATAGGACTATATCAACGGAAAAATAAAAAAGTTATGGCTTTTGAAAGGTAGGGAGGAAAAAACTAAAATGAAAATCTCAAAAAGGGCTGCGGGGAAGGGGTTAAGGGGAAGTACGGAGGGCTCACGGGCTGTGTAATAGAATATGGGGCGGCCCCCTCCGACGTACCATCAGCCCCCCCTATGACGCAATTGCGGTGCGACCATGGTCATCATGTCAGCCTGGGGGCCTCATAAAGGCCCCCAGGTCTGCCATCTTTGTACTTCTATGAAGCCCTCCGGCAGGGCTTCATAGGAGAGTCTTAGAAATGCGATATACCGCAATAAACTAGCATTTCAGTATATCATGTAAGCCATCCAACAATCGCTGGTTCAAGTCCCCTAGGGGGACTAATAAACAAAGTAAAGAAAAAGTTAAAGGGTTTTTTCTTTAATGTTCCAAAAAAAATTATTAAAAGGTATCGCCGCATCCATAAAAGTCTAAACTATTAAAATATAACGTTAGTTATCCCGCTCTGTGAAAAGCGTAAAAAAATTATAAAGCACCCAAATTGCGGTTTTTTGGTCACCTTAGCTCCCCAAAAAAAATGGAATAACAAGTGATCAAAAAGTTTCATGCACCAATAAAAACTACAGCTTGCCTCACAAGAAATAAGCCCTCATATCGCTCAATCGGAGGAAAGTTTAAAACGTTATGTCTCTTAGAAAATGGCAACAAAACAAAGGTGAAGAGTGGGAGAAGAGGGTTGCATTGACAATCCAACACAATGGGCAGCACTTTGAACACATTTTATAAGTGGTCAGAAACTTGTAAATAACTCATGAAAGAATAAAGTAACGTTAAAACTAAGCACACCATTGTTTTTTTTGTGAACTTCTCGATAAGTTTGATGTGTCACATGACCCTCTTCCCATTGAAAAAACTAAAGTTGGATACAAAATGGCCGACTTCAAAATGGCCGCCATGGTCAACACCCAGCTTGAAAAGTTTCCCCCCTCACATATACTAATGTGCCACAAACAGGAAGTTAATATCACCAACCATTCCCATTTTATTTAGGTGTATCCATATAAATGGCCCACCCTGTACATCAAAGTGTTTATTAGATTAGGTAGGAGATATGGAAGTTTTAAATTGCTGACAGAGCCTCTTTAAGTCGGCAGTTTGTTGGCTAATTACTTTTAACCCGTTAGTGACCGCCAATACGCCTTTTAACGGCGGCCACTAACGGGCTTTATTCTGATGCATATGCCTTTTTACGGCACTGCATCAGGATAAAGTAAACAGAGCAGGGAGCGTCAAATCTCCCTGCTCTCAGCTGCTAGAGGCAGCTGAGGGCTGGGAGCGTCCCTGCTCTGCCAGGTGAGATCGATATTAGTATCGATATCACCCGTTTAACCCTTCAGATGCGGTGCGCAATAGCGTGCACCGCATCTGAGTGGTTTTGGAGAGAGGGAGGGAGTTCCCTCTCTCTCCCACCGACACCCGGCGATACGATCGCCGAGTGTCTGTGTCTCCAATGGCAGCCGGGCGCCTAATAAAGGCCCCCAGGTCTGCCTGGAGCGAATGCCTTCTAGATCATGCCGGAGGCATGACCTAGCAGATGCCTGTCCGTTTTAAACGGACAGGCAGTAATACACTGCAATACAAAAGTATTGCAGTGTATTACAATAGCGATCGGAGAATCGCATATTAAAGTCCCCTAGTGGGACTAGTAAAAAAGTTTAAAAAAAAGTTTAATAAAGTTAATTTTAAAAAAAATGTGAAAAAAAATTAAAAACCCAGCTTTTCCCCTTACAAAATGCTTTACTATTAAAAAACCAAAATAAAGTAAAAAAGTTACACATATTTGGTATCGCCGCGTCCGTAACGACCCCGACTATAAATGTATTACATTATTTAACCCGCACGGTGAACGGCGTAAAAAATGTAATAAAAAACTATGGAAAAATTGCTGTTTTCTGTGAATTCTGACTTAAAAAAAATGTGATAAAAAGTGATCAAAAAGTCGCATCTACTCAAAAATGGTACCAATAAAAACTACAAGTCTTCCCGCAAAAAAAAAGCCCTCATACAACCGCATCGGCGAAAAAATAAAAAACGTTACGGCTCTTCAAATATGGAGACACAAAAACAAATAATTTTGAAAAAAAAGCGTTTTTACTGTGTAAAAGTAGTAAAACATACAAAAACGATACAAATTTGGTATCGTTGCAATCGTAACAACCCGCTGAATAAAGTTATTGTGCTATTTATATCACACGGTAAACGGCGTAGATTTAAGACGCGAAAAAGAGTGCCGAAATTTCAGGTTTTTTTCTATTCCCCCCCCCAAAAAAAGTTAATAAAAGTTAATCAATAAATAATATGTCCCCCAAAATGGTGCTATTAAAAAATACAACTTGTTCCACAAAAAACAATACCTTATACAGCTATGTCGACGCAAAAATAAAAAGGTTATAGCTCTTGGAATGCGACGATGGAAAAACTTAAAAAATGGCTTGGTCATTAAGGTCTAAAATAGGCTGGTCATTAAGGGGTTAAAAGCACGCTGCGATTCCCTGGACCAAGCTGTTATTGTGAGTACTTGATCCTGCTAATGTGATATAGAACTGAAATAATGATGTTCTGGTCACTAAGAGGGCAAAAATGGCACCAAACGTAAACGCCAGGTTCCCAAATTCAGAAATACACACTTTTCTCCTTCCTATAGAAATAAAACTCAAAAAGTACAGCAAGAAACAACAAACTAAATTTAAAGCTATATAATTTCCAGTCCAGGCACACTTTTATACTGCATATCCATGAAATGGATGCCCTATCCAGAATGCCAATTCCCGTGCCATAATATGCCACTATCATGATCATGCAGGATGAAGGTTTCTAAAACCCACAAAAAAAAAAAGATTCTTGTCTTCCATTGTTTTTCACTTTCTGCCCTGTCTCTATCTGCTCTTACACTTAACCAAAAACAATATTTGTACCCAGCGATTTTACACCCATGTATTGATGCCAAGAGGGAGGGACTGGTTTAGAACATTAATAGGAAATCTTTGTTATGGACTGTAATGGCTATGTCAGTCAACAAATAACCTGTACATATTTAGTATCATTATACTCTATACTAGATTTGTTATACCAACTACATTAGTGTGTGAAGTGAATGTATTCAGGTTGAATTATTTTCCAAATGTTGGTCAATTTTTCCTTTTATATGATGCTGGCAAACCAAAAAGATAGTCGTTCCAAATTGATTTAGTAGGAAAGGTCAATATGTCCCGCAGAAAAGAAAACTTTTTGATAGACTATGAAAAAATAAAAAATATTCATCTTTTAGAATGCATAATTTCAAAACATTTTAATGACCTTTGGTCTTGAAGGGGTTAAGTAAACTGCAAAATAATGTTTAACCCCTTCCCTCTTTGGCCACTTTTGACCTTCCTGACAGAGCCTCATTTTTCAAAGCTGACTTGTTTCAATTTATGTGGTAATAACTTCGGAATGCTTTTACCTATCCAAGTTATTCTGAGATTGTTTTCTTGTGACACATTGGACTTTATGTTACTGGCAACATTTGCTCGATACATTCAGTATTTAATTGTGAAAAACACCAAAATTTAGCGAAAAGTTGCAAAAATTAGCATTTTTCTAAATCTAAATGTATCTGCTTGTAAAACAGGCAGTTATACCACACAAAATTGTTGCTAATTAACATCCCCCATGTGTCTACTTTAGATTGGCATCGTTTTTTGAACATCCTTTTATTTTTCTTGGACGTTACAAGGCTTAGAACTTTAGCAGCAATTTCTCACATTTTCAAGAAAACTTCAAAAGGCTATTTTTACAGAGGCCAGTTCAGTTGTATAGTTCAGTGTTTATATTAGAAACCCCCAATAAGTCACCCCATTTTAAAACCTTCACCCCTCAAAGTATTCAAAACAGCATTTAGAAAGTTTCTTAACCCTTTCACAGGAATTATAGCAAAGTAGAGGTGAAATTTAGTAATTTTTTTTTTTTTTTTGGTAGAAATTCATTTTTAATCTATTTTTTTGTAACACAGAAAGTTTTTCACTGACAGCAAGCCGATTAGGCTCCGCCTCCCAGCGGGGCCTAATCAGCTTCCGTAATGGCAGAGCAGCATCGGCAGCCCTGATTGCATGGCGATCTGCTAGTAACCCCTTCGCTGCATCGAAGGGGTTAATGGCAGGGATCGGAGCTAGCTCTGGTTCCTGCCGTTACAGGTGGATGACATACAGCTGACATCCATCGCTGATGATGTCTCAGCTCCAGAGCCGGCGCCATCCTGCCGTCGGCTACGGAATCTTTCAGGCTCAGCCACCGGGCGGGTCCTGGTAGGCTTCCGTGCTAGGCATACCGGGACCCCAGCAATTTCATTGATGGGGTTCCGATGAGCTGCAAACAGCTTAAATGCAGCGATCGCGTTTGAGCGCTGCATTTAAGGGGTTAATGGCGGGGATCGAAGCTAATTTCGGTCTCCGCCATTACAGACGGATGTCAGCAGTAAGATACCGCTCACATCCGGCGATGGTGGCACCGACTCCGCTTCTGAGCCAGTGTCCACCATTTGTCGTATGGATACGGCAAAATGTGGGAAGCACTAGCTTTCCATGACGTATCCCTACGACAAATGTCGGGAAGGGGTTAATGGTGGACATTCACTTTTATCTTTTGCTTCTATATAATCAAGAAAAGGATAAACCCACTTGCTGTAAGCCAAGCTGATTGTAGGTTTTTACCCTGTGGAACCATACAAATACATTACACTACTCGTAACTTCCGACAAAGTTACGTCAGAAGTTTTGATCGGTGGGGGTTCTGATTGAAATGGGCAGAAGTGCTTAGCCAAGCGCAGAGTTTCTTCAGCTGTAATGGGATAACTTCAACTCTTTTCAGCTCTTTTTGGAAAGACGGAGTAAGCTGAAGGCTGGTTTATGTACTTCTATGAGTCCGTCTTCAGCCAATCCCGCATCTCAGAGTATAGCTGAAGTTATACCAAGACAGCGATTCTTGGGGTTCTCAGCACCTGGACCCCACCGATCGAAACTTCTGACATGTCACTATGACATGTTGAAAGTTTTTCTAAACCACAGTCACTCTTTAAGTTGCTGATGCCAAAAGCGATAGGATTGTCTGTCAGTCAAGCTGGCAAACACCCTAGGCTTATAGGGGAAAAATAGATTGTCGGGATTCAATTCTTCCTTGAACAGTTACCAAAGCCATCAATTATATAATCCACGGCTTGCGCAAACTATCTACATTATCCAGAATTATACCATAGAGGTACTGTTGTAGCCCTGCCCTATCTACTTTGTACTCAACACCAAGGGCCCGGCCATAGTTAAATCGCAGAGACTTCTATTGCCAAGGCAAATATGAGAGGAGTCATAGGACGCCATGACCGATATCAAATCATTTAACTTTTGCTACACGCTTTATATTAATTTGTGTTGAACATTTTTTAAATAATATTGAAATTATTTGAAAGGTATTTTTTTTAAAACATAAAAAACTGCAGATTTAGATTTCATTGGTTCCAACTGATTTTCTATGACCGACCTTAAAACCGGCTGGATATTTTTTCTTTTCCTTTCTGTTTTATTATCAGAATGAATTTTCCTTCCAGGAAGTAGCCAGAGGGGTTTATTTGGCTTTCTAGCTTGAACAAGCTTTGATCTCATGGCTCTGTCACTTCTCGAATTACATCGCTCCTTTTCACCGCAGTTAATGAGAACTAAATTTCCTTCTTTTTCACCACTCGCATGCTGTGAAATGTTCAGCCACTCAGGTCCTTAAAGGCTAAAAATGTAAAGCTCAAAAGCAGTGTCCAGTTTTGATGATGTTGTCTTTGTAATTTATTTTATTTCTCCGCCACCTCCCCTCCACCTTTTTACGGGACCCACTTTATTAAAGATAAGTGGTTAAAAGGCAGCATTTGTGGAAAGATTTAAGACCCTCACAAAAATAAAGGGCTCATAACTTTTGTTTAATGCCAACATTGGGAATTCTAAAATGAAAGCTAATTCATGTGGGGGTTTTTGTTTTTTTTTGCTTAGTGTTTTTTAAATGTTCAGCCTTTCCTGTACAATGCATTAAGGGATTACTTAAACTGGCTAAGCCGAATGTATTCATGTGTACTTGTAATTGGATCAACAGATACGGTTACCTAAAGTCTATCTAAAGATTTGTGTGGAAAAGATTCATGCAATTCAGTGAAAAGTCACTAAGTGCAGACCTTACATGGTTCCCTATTTCAGAAGCCCCGCCATTCACTTTGCAATTAATTTCATGTTTAGCTGTAGAAGAAATACTATATTTTCATAACACATAAAGGCAGAATTATCAGAACTGGTACAAATAAAAAATGGAGGGGTTTCTCATAGCAACCAATAAGGTTGCTTCTTTCATTTTCAAAGGGGCCCCTGAAAAATGAAAGCTAGAATCTGACTGGTTGTTATGGACAACTGCTTTACTGTTTTGTCCGCAATTACAAACCAATTCACTTCTATTGACCACGGACATCTTCCTGTGTATTTACGGGAAGGTGTCTGGGCCATAGAAAGCCTTCGCAAAAGAAAGGACATGTCCTATATTTTAATTTTTACGGACCGTGCTCCCATACGAAAATGTGGGTGACTGTCCGTGGTCGTCGATTTACATTTATGTATTAAAACCCGCCAAGAATGGCAAAAATCTTTAAAAAAGAACTTTTTTTTCTACTTTTAACTCCACATGGAACATATATATTCAGTCTATTGTTTATCTATGTTATTAAATTTGTTTTACCCTTTGTCTACTAGATTTTGACCACAGTTTTTAACCCTCTTTGTCACTTTTTGGGTATATCACAATGCTTTAGAAAATTACGGTATGTTGTTTTTCTAAAATTGAGTAGTTACTTATTTTTATGCACCTAGCCAGTTTGAAAGAGCACTGGAGGTGCTGGAATGATGGAAAAACCCCAGAAATTGCCGATTTTGAAAGCTATACCCCTCAAAGAATTTATCTAGGGTGTGGTCACTTTTTTAACCCCATCGTTTTTTTTGCAGAATCTTGTGAAAAATAAAATTCTAAATTTTTTCACAAATGCCTCATTTATAGGACAGATTTTTCAGACAAAAAGCATGCAAGTGAAGAAAAGCACCTCAACATTTATTAGACTATTTTTTCTGAGTTTAGAAATACCCCCAAACTGGCCCTAATCTGCTATTGCTGGACATATGGCAGGGCCTGAAAGTATTGGAACACCACAAGGATTTTGAGGCCTTATTTTACTTGGATGATTTTTAGACACGTCATGTTTGAATAGGCCTGAAATATTGTGCAGATACTACACCATATTACAAATCCTAGGTATTCATCTAGGGGTATAATGAGAATTTTTCGTTTTGTTATGGGGATGTTCAATTTTTAAATGGCGAAACGGTATGATAAATGAAAGGGACGAGAATTGTACATGAAAGGGACAGATGAAAATAAAATTTAGTACTCCAGAGTGGTGTGGTATATCCTGGTATTCAAAGTATGTCCCCTCATGACCAGTGCTCCTGTAAATTACAAACGAGTTGTACAATAACATTTGGATAAAGTACACCGCCAGTTTTTTGTACCAAATTTTAGATTTTTGCATGGCATTGTACCGCTTCAGCATCTGGTCAGATAGATGCATTCCCCCCATAAATGTATTAAATGTATTATACGCCTGGATACACAGGCAGTGACGTGGTGATTGATGTTGACAAGGGAGCAGGTGGCATCATGGATTGATGTCAGCATCAAGGCATCTTTCTTGTCCCTGAATTTAAAAAAGAGCACCCTGCTCTTCCCAAGCTGCAGGGTTTGGCTTAGAAGGGTCTTTGGGAGGTGCCTTTTATTTTTGCGGACTGTCCCACACGCCACCGTTTTCAAGTCACTTGAACGGGGGTACACTCGTGTACCAGTTGTCAATGTACAGGTAGTACCACTGATCAAGCAGTGGATGCAGGAGGTCCCACGCAATCTCTCTAGTTGTGGTCAGGACGGCTCAATGTGACTGTCCTTCCCTCCCAACTCACATAACTTATACATTTTAATCCCATACCTGGCACGCTTGTTGGGAAAATACTGCCTGAATTTCACCCTTCCATTGAAATGCACCAGGGACTCGTCGATGGCAATTTCTCTTCTAGGGGTATATGAAGAGGAACATTTTTTGACCAAATAAGGGGTCTAATTTTAAAGAGGCAGTCGAAATTGGGGTCATCCAGGGGGGGGGGGGGGCACTGGGAATTCTCTTTGTAGTGGGTACATTTTTGAATTTCCTCAAAATGAGCCCTGGGCATTGTGGTGCGGTATAAGGGGCAGTGGTAGGGAATATCAGTGGACCATTAGGCCCTCACCAATGACTTCTTAGTTAGGCCCATATTCAGGACAAATCATCGGTACTGCAGCATTTCTGCTTTGTTGGTGTGATGTCACCTGTATAGCCTGGCATAAAAAGTACGGGGGTTCTCAGCAATAAATTGTTGAACACAAAGATTCGTCTTTTCAACAAGGCTTTCAGAAAAGAAGAGCTGGAAAAATTATATTTCTGACAGCCCTGCTGTCTGTACTTACACTCCTGCAGCAGCAGTAAAGTCTGGTACTTGGGGGGTGTTGGAGGCAACCATTTACAGTGAAGGAAATAAGTATTTGATCCCTTGCTGATTTTGTAAGTTTGGCCACTGTCAAAGACATGAACAGTCTAGAATTTTTAGGCTAGGCTAATTTTACCAGTGAGAGATAGATTATATAAAAAAAAATACAGAAAATCACATTGAAAAAATTATATATATTTATTTGCATTGTGCACAGAGAAATAAGTATTTGATCCCCTACCAACCATTAAGAGTTCAGTCTCCTCCAGACCAGTTACACGCTCCAAATCAACTTGGTGCCTGCATTAAAGACAGATGTCTTAAATGGTCACCTGTATAAAAGACTCCTGTCCACAGACTCAATTAATCAGTCTGACTCTAACCTCTACAACATGGGCAAGACCAAAGAGCTTTCTAAGGATGTCTGGGACAAGATCATAGACCGGCACAAGGCTGGAATGGGCTACAGAACCATAAGTAAGACGCTGGGTGAGAAGGAGACAACTGTTGGTGCAATAGTAAGAAAATGGAAGACATACAAAATGACTGTCAATCGACATCGATCTGGGGCTCCATGCAAAATCTCACCTCGTGGGGTATCATTGATCCTGAGGAAGGTGAGAGCTCAGCCGAAAACTACACGGGGGGAACTTGTTAATGATCTCAAGGCAGCTGAGACCACAGTCACCAAGAAAACCATTGGTAACACATTACGCCGTAATGGATTAAAATCCTGCAGTGCCCGCAAGGTCCTCCTGATCAAGAAGGCACATGTACAGACCCGTCTGAAGTTTGCAAATGAACATCTGGATGACTCTGAGAGTGATTGGGAGAAGGTGCTGTGGTCAGATGAGACTAAAATTGAGCTCTTTGGCATTAACTCAACTCGCCGTGTTTGGAGGAAGAGAAATGCTGCCTATAACCCAAAGAACACCGTCCCCACTGTCAAGCATGGAGGTGGAAACATTATGTTTTGGGGGTGTTTCTCTGCTAAGGGCACAGGACTACTTCACCGCATCAATGGGAGAATGGATGGAGCCATGTACCGTCAAATCCTGAATGACAACCTCCTTCCCTCCACCAGGACATTAAAAATGGCTCGTGGCTGGGTCTTCCAGCATGACAATGACCCGAAACATACAGCCAAGGCAACAAAGGAGTGGCTCAAAAAGAAGCACATTATGGTCATGGAGTGGCCTAGCCAGTCTCCAGACCTTAATCCCATCGAAAACTTATGGAGGGAGCTGAAGATCCGAGTTGCCAAGCGACAGCCTCGAAATTTTAATGATTTACAGATGATCTGCAAAGAGGAGTGGGCCAAAATTCCATCTAACATGTGTGCAAACCTCATCATCAACTACAAAAAAGTCTGACTGCTGTGCTTGCCAACAAGGGTTTTGCCACCTAGTATTAAGTCTTGTTTGCCAAAGGGATCAAATACTTATTTCTCTGTGCACAATGCAAATAAATATATATAATTTTGACAATGTGATTTTCTGTTTGTTTTTTTTTATATAATCTATCTCTCACTGGTAAAATTAACCTATCCTAAAAATTCTAGACTGTTCATGTCTTTGACAGCGGCCAAACTTACAAAATCAGCAAGGGATCAAATACTTATTTCCTTCACTGTAGGTGCAGGTGCAACCTGAACGCTAAACCGACTGCGAGGAGGTTCCTCTGAGTCATTTGAGGAGGAGGACACCGCAAAAGCGGATCCTACATCACTCACACACTGTGTCCGATGCGAGCATCTCATATGCCTCTTCTGCAGTGTATGTTCTGCGGGCCATTTTTATCTTATATGTACAGAAAATGTATATATGTATAATGTATTCATACTAATGAATACTGTATCTATATGTATAATATAGAATTTTATTTTGTTTTTTTACATCAAACACGAACTACACTAATATTTATTTTATGACCCTAAAACTGACTAACTTACACTGACAAAAAAACGATGACTAACGGACGCTGACTGACAATCACACACTGACCGACGCTGACTGACAGACGGTCTGACACTGACTCACGCTAACTAAATTGACACTGACTAACAATGACTAAACACTTTTTAATGTTTTATGATTTAAAAAAAATAATAATAATGAAAGCTCCCTTATACAATGTGGAGAGGTAGGGGAGTGATCACAGTGGGGGAACTGTGATCAAGGGGTTAATTGGGGGTACTTGGCACTCTCTGAACAAACCACTCTCAAGACAAACGATACAGCCTGTCGTAAATTTTCACTGTACGGTCTAACCAATTGGAGCCATCACCGACAAGGGACCACTCTGATTGGTTACTTTTAGTATGCCTGGAGACAAGGACAGTCCCTGGTAGCAGTTAACTGCCGCTACATTACAGCACCGCGTGGCGGTTAACTTTTAAAGTGCGGATGTAACTGCACGTCTAGGTGTACGATGTTACTGCTCACCTGCACTTGCAGTTACGTCAAGGTGCGGGAAGGGGATAAATAATTTATAATTATCATAGTTCAGGCATTTATAGACATGGCGTACCAATTGTGTTTCGTTTATTTTACTTTTTTACAATATGTTAGAGGGTAAATATTTGTTTTTGTTTTTTTTTAAACATTTTATATTTTTTTGTACATAAAAAAAACTATTTAGCTCTTTTTTTTTTTTTTCAACTTTTTTTTTTCTTTAGTCCCCCTAGGGGACTTGAATTAGCGATCGTTGGATCGCTTGCATGATACACAGCAATACTAATGATGTATTGCAGTATATTGTGATTTTAACAGGCTCCTATCAAGCCCAGACCTGGCGGCCTTCATTAGGCGTCCAGGCTGCCATGACAACCATTGGCATCCCGCAATCGCGTTACGGGGGGAGGGGCGATGGGCTGCCAGAGGTAGCTGGTTCCCTCTTTCTTACTGCTTAGATGCCGTGGTTACTTTTGACCACGGCATCTAAGGGGTTGAACGAGCGGTATCCCACTCATTACAGAGAAGTGTCAGCTGTTTCATACAGCCGATACCCACTTAGTATGGAGTGGTTTCAGCCCGTGAGTTCGCGCTATACTTCCCCCTAAAGTAAGTATACGTCAAATGTTGGCAAGGGATTAAGGTATATCGTAAAAATGTACTGAGGCAGCTCTTTCTTGATAAATATGTTGCCTTATAAACTGAATATTCTTTTAAGCATACCAAAACCTTAGAGGTGACTTTTCAGAATTAAAAAGCAACTGTCATGTAACGTCTATGAGGCTGTAATTGGACTGACGAGGAAAGCTGATCACACCCAAAGGTGCTGAGCGCTTCTGCTGCTTCATTTCAGGAATTGTGTAGGTTCTCAGCACCCTGACCCACGCGGATCAAAACTTCTGATATGTTTCTATTACATATCAAAAGTTTTCTGAAAGTGCAGTTACTCTTTAAAGCGTACTTAACTTTTTAAGTGACTTTTCAGAAGAAGCTGCCATATGTGTGTGCATGAGGAATAACACTATTTTTGACTTGTATTCTGCATTTTTTAGCAGTTTTCCCCACTTTAGGCTCTATCTCTAATTCTCAGTTTTCTTAGCTAGTGGGTGGAGCCCAACTTCTATCATGTCTTCTATACACTGCACACAAAGAAGAGAACATCCTGGTCCCCTATCTCTATCTATCACATCTATATAAAAGCTGCAGCAGCATGGAGGAGATCATACAGAAGTAATAAGCAGTGTAGCTGAGAGTGCATCACTGGGGTGAGACAGTAACACTTACAAGGAAGCAGCAGCACATCTGTCTGTGTCTTTCTCATCCTGCTTCTTCCCCCCCCCCTCCCCTTTCCATAGACTTGTATGGGCAGTGTTTCTGTGTCTCTTTCTCTGTCTGCTCTCTCCTCCAGCTTTCCCTTCCTTTCTCCATAGACTTCTATGGGTAGTGTGTTTGTGTCTCTCTCTGCTCCTGCTCCCCAATCCTCTCTTCATAGACTTCTATGGGAAGGCTGTGAAGAGACACCCCCTCCCTACTTCCTGTAGTCTGTCTCCTCTGCTCTGTAATTAGGAACTGATTTTGCTTGACAACAGGGGGTGGACAGCAGATCACAGGAAGGGAGACACCTAGTGGCAGTAACTTCACACAATTTACATGGATAAAACAACAAAATTTTAACAGTAAGTAACTGACAAAGTTGATCTATATCAGGTATACTTTTAGATTAGCATAAATTGGTTGAAAAGTTAGTGTCTATTTAAGCTGTCCTGTGTGTATAAATTATATGACATGTATATGGCATTTTTCACCAGTTTTCCTCCTCAGCCGGCTCTATCTGTAATTTTTCCTTGTGCTAGGGGGTTGAGTCTAGCTGCCATGAGATCCTGCTACCCTATCTCTATCACACGCAAACATGGACGCATCATCAGCAACATGGAGAGCATTCCACAGCCGTAATGAGTGTATTAGTGATCCCTTATGCATTTTTACGTAACATGTACACCCAATTTAGCGGTATCTTCCCACAAATGGACGTCCAGTGGCGTAACTACCGCCGTAGCAGCCGTAGCGACTGCTACGGGGCCCGCGGCATGAGGGGGCCCGTGTCACCCGCCGGCACGGGCCCCCACCATGGCCGGAGGCTCCGCTAGCAGCCGCTATGGCTGCTACAGCGGGACGCCACTGAACACTACGGCAGAGCATGGAGGTATCTCCCCGCTCTGCCATTAAACAAAAGACATGTATCCCCTATCCACAGGACAGGGGATACATGTGTGATCGCTGGCATTGATAGGGAGAACGGGGGACTGAAAGTCCCCTGAAGTACTCCATCACAAACCTCGGACTTCCGGGGTCTGTGTCGGCAGCTCCGTAGAAATGAATGGAGCGCCGGTCGCGCTTGTGCGCATGCGTGACCAGCACTCCTTTCATTGAGCTGCGCAGACGCCGGAAGTCAGAGGTTAGTCATGGAGAACTTGGGGGGACTTTCGGTCCGCCGTTCTCCCTATCGCTGCCAGCGATCACACATGTATCCCCTATCCTGTGGATAGGGGATACATGTCTTTTGTCTTTTCACACTGTAGGTCGCTGTATGGCGTTCCCTACAGGGGGGGGGGCTGTATGGCGTTCCCTACAGGGGGGCCTGTATGGCGTTCCCTACAGGGGGGGACTGTATGGCGTTCCCTACAGACCCCCCCCTGTAGGGAACGCCATACAGCCCCCCCCTGTAGGGAACGCCATACAGCCCCCCCCCTGTAGGGAACGCCATACAGTCCCCCCTGTAGATAACGCCATACAGTCCCCCCTGTAGATAATGCCATACAGCCCCCCTGTAGATAACGCCATACAGTCCCCCCCTGTAGATAACGCCATACAGCCCCCCCTGTAGATAACGCCATACAGCCCCCCCTGTAGATAGCGCCATACAGCCCCTCTGTAGATAGCGCCATACAGTCCCCCCTGTAGATAACGCCATACAGCCCCCTCTGTAGATAGCGCCATACAGCCCCCTTTGTAGATATCTACAAAGGGGGCTGTATGGCGTTATCTACAGGGGGGGCTGTGTGTGGCGCTATCTACAGGGGGGGCTGTATCGCGTTATCTACAGGGGGGACTCTGGCGTTATCTACAGGGGGGCTGTGTGTGGCGCTATCTACAGGGGGGCTGTATGGCGTTATCTACAGGGGGGGCTGTAAAAAAGGCACTATCTACAAGGGGGGGCGTTGTGTGACACCCAGGGGAGGGGGGCCCCAGCCAAAAGTTTGCTATGGGGCCCAGTCTTTCCTAGTTATGCCCCTGGTTACGTCTATTGGATGGCGCGGGCAAAAGACCTATGGCCACATTATATGCAGCGGGTGCAAGCTGTAGTACCTCTGATCCTGGTCGTTTAATTGCCTAGATGCCGCGGTATCTAGGTGGAAAGATAGAGTAAGAGGGCTCCCTCTGTCACCCATCCGCGCCTTGCAATTAAATCTCGGGTTGCCAATGGATTACCATGCCTGCCTGGGGAATAACAAACGCCCCTAGGCCTGCCTTGGTTGTATGGTTATTAGGCCATGCTGAAGGCACAGCCTAATAGATTGCCTGTTAGTTTGTTACTGACAGGCAATAATGCTTTGGTATACCAAAGCATTATAGAAGCAATCAAGTGATTGCATTGAAAAGGTGCCTAGTGGGGCTAAAAATTGAAGTTAAATAA
Source organism: Rhinoderma darwinii (assembly GCF_050947455.1). Taxonomy (NCBI): domain Eukaryota; kingdom Metazoa; phylum Chordata; class Amphibia; order Anura; family Rhinodermatidae; genus Rhinoderma; species Rhinoderma darwinii. Next base: position 66,663,692 of record NC_134693.1, on the reverse strand, counting down.
AGTTTATTTAAAAAAAATTACAAAAGCGTTCACTTTAAATAAAATAAAAAACACGTTTGTGATAAAAAGCGGTTTTATTTTGAAAAGTAAAAAAAAAATACACACACTGTATATAGCGTGAACCGTAACGACCCGTATAATGTTCTTCAATCCGCACAGTAAATGGTGTAAAAAAAAAACAAAACAAACAAAGGCAGAATAGCTTTTTTTCTTGCCCTTCCAAAAATAAAAATAAAAGTTAACCCCTTGGCACCGCAACCATTTTTGTTTTTTCCTTTTTGATTTTTCCTTGTGGCATTCCAAAAGGTTGTGGTTTAATGTACTAAGAAACTGAAAAAATAGTGGTAGAATGGGAAAATAACGGATTACACCATTGTTTTTTGGGTTATGTTTTTACGGCGTTCACCGTGTGGTAAAAACGACGAAGTGTATTGGAGTGTATAGTACTTTTAAACGGCTCCTATTATGAGCAGCCTTGGTAATAGGAGCAGAAAGATTGCACATATGCGGGGGGCTGTATCAGGGTTCCACAACAACCATCAACACCCTGCGGACGTGGGGGATGGGGCTGCGGCGAAGGGCGGACAAATGGGCCCGTCCCCTCTTTCGAAAACGGCAAAGATGCCGCGGCAGGGATCTGAGTTATCTCCTATCATGGTCGTTGCAGGCCCCTGAGCCTGCTTACATTCCCTCTTGGCGGCTGTGACGTACTGTTACGTCACATCTAGCCAAGGTGGTTAATCAATCATTTAATTTAAATTAGTTTGATTTAAAAATGTCTGATCCGGAAAAATAAAAAGTCATGGCCTTTGTAGTGTTGGAACGTAATATTTTTTTCCCCATGAAATGTGCTTTTATTGTGCAAAAGTAGTAAAAGATTAAAAAGTACATATTTGGTATCGTACAAACTCATAGAATAAAGGTAACTTGTTATTTATCCCGCACAAAGAATTTCACTAAATTTATGATGCAAACAATGGCGGAACTGATGTTTTTTTCCCATTCTTCAGAAAGAGTTAATAAAAGTCAATAAGTTATATGTACTCCAAATACAACTAATATCTAAAAAAAAAAAACAATCCTTCATACAGCTATGTCCATGGAAAAATACAAAAGATATGTCTCCCGAAATGTGACCACACAAAAATAAAAAATAAATCCTGCAGTACTGAAGGTCAAAATAGTCTCGGCCTTGTAGGGGTTAAAGATAGATTTGATGATTACTTACATTACCACTTTTCCTATTTTTAGTAAACAAAAATAAAATGTGGGATCAATAATGTGAAAGTGAAGCCATCCCACTTGGTAACATGAAATTGTGAAATGAATGCCATATATTCCTACTGCTCTGAATCTGACATGGGAATTTGTGTTGTGACCTTTCTTTTAAGACATTCCTCTATCATATAATAGTCGATGTTCTCACGGGAAGACTATTTCTAAATTAAAACAGATGATTTTCTAGCAAAACCATAATGTTAACATTAGCCAGAACACTGATTCAGAAATAATATTGCATTTCACGCACAAAGCAATAAAAAAAGTGTCTGACTGCTACAACTGGATCTACCGAACACATACTTAGCAGCACAAACCGAGTCCCCGGCCTACATTAATTACTGAATTTACGCCTGATTTGGTCTGATTTTGGCAGACAATGTAGAGGTTAAAAAGTCGGATCTAAAATTTCGTTAACATTTGCGGCATTTGTCTTCTCGCTCCAAAAAAGGAAACAAGCGAACCAGTGGGTGTGGACAGACTGTAAACGTACTTTGACGACCCTTTCCAATGTCATTGGTGCCAAGTACGCCAATATTACTCAATGTGGGCCACTAACTTGAATTTAACACTAGACTTATTGGCAAATAATGCACAATTGCGGTAGGGCAGAAAGTTTTTATTGACGCAACCAAAGGACAGCTGATTAAAAAACAATATTCACTCATTGCAATGGTCATGGTTTAATAGAAGGACCTGTAGGTTCATTGAAGTTGGGAAGTCCCAGTTTGCGGACCACTGATGTAAATGTATAAAACATTTCTATCTATGGTATGGAGGGCTGGGCCACAATGGCTGCCAGCGAGAGATGAGAGAGGGAGGGAGGATGGAGTATCTTTATATAGAGACACAGACATGGCTGGCTGATGAGATATTTGCCCCATGGCACACCAGAAGTAGCTTCTTTGTATATCAGAAACTAAAGAGCCCGGCCATGTGATGATCACACAGGCACAGGGTTTGTTACAAGACCCGGCTCTGATAACTGTACTGTGGGGGTAGAGACAGACGTAGGTGCCCCTGTCCGGCCAAGGTGCCACGCCGACATGCAGATTAACTGGAAATCACTGAGATTTTCTAATGATTGGTAAAACGGGAGTTTTGGCCGCTACGTGAATCCCTACCCTAACTTGTCGGTATCTGCGTGATCATCACATGATCAGAACAATAAAGGTTGAATGACTCCAAGCAGAGATCATGAAATCGGGAAAGTATACTGAAAAATTTTATTATGTTTGTGTTTTCAATTCGATATTCCATGTTTGAAACGTCTATACTTGGCTTTGGAGTTTACGGCAACTTTCTTCATGACATAGATCTACGGAAGGAACGATCATTGCACAACTATCGAGGAGTAGTCGGCAGTTCTGTTTTACATGACATGGTTGTTTTTCTAGCTATTGGCAGACTATTACTTTTTTTTATCATTTTTTTTACACATGGTTCTAATGAATTTCTGTATGTGACGCTCATAGTGGCACACCCTTGCAAGCGTGGATTTCAAGTCTGTTCAGCCTGGAACTAAAAATGCTACTTAAAGAGATTGTATGAGATTAGAAAAACATGGCTGCTTACTTCCAAAAGTTGGGCCGCTCTGGTCCATGGGCTGTGTCTGGTATTGCAGCTCATTCCCATTCAAGTGTATGCGGCTGAGATGAAATATCAGAGGGCGATTCCTAGTATTTAGAGCAAAAGTCAAATCTTTGCAATAACACCACTGCTTATACATGAAAACGCTGCTTTTTCTAAGTTAAAAATGATAATATTGCTATATATGTACACGTTGTTGAATTAGGGCCTGTTCACATCACCGTTGCCCTTACGTTGAGGGGTTCCGTCGAAAGTTTTCCCTCAGGTTAACCCTTTGAACAGAAAAGCCAACTGAAACCTCAGCTTCCGTTTCCCTCACCATTGATCTCAATGGTGACAGAAACGTTGCGAATGGTTTCCGTTTGTCACCGTTGTGACAGGGTTCTGTTGTTCTTGACGGAACCAATAGCGCAGTCGATTGATAAACAGAAGTCCAACGCTGATGTGAACAGGCCCTTATAAAGTACTTTCTGGCAGTTTTCTAGAACACAATGTGGAGGCATGTTGAACATTTAGATGATCTGCACCTCACATGTGTTCCCTCTAGACATCTTGTCTGCAGACCCCTCCCAGAATATAAACATGCAGCAAGTTCAGCTGCCACTCCGGGAAGGTCACAGATCACTGCATCAGCCGGGGTAATCCAAGAACTTTTAAGTGCCACAGCATCTCAAATGAAATTTACTCTGACAGGGCTGGCAAGCCAGTGGGAAAAAGAAATATTTGTGCTTTTAGAAGTCCACATGCAAGGTCCTGCCAGTATTACCGAGGCCTGGAAGTGATTTGAGCCTTTAAAAAAAAAAATCATTACAAAAGTGCAGAGGTTTTGCTCACATATTAAAGGTTCTAAAAGCTCCTGAGCACAGCAGGGGTTTAGTTTAAATGTGTTGCCCGTGTTCTTGTTAGTTCAGACCGACCCCGTCCCTTTAAGATAACAATAACAGTTTGTGAAGCCGTTTGGGAGCATGACCGTTGATTTGTGTATCCAGGTTCTCACGTGAATTCGTTGCTTGTTTACGCTATTTATGTCACTTTTTAAAGAATTTGTGTGAATTGAAGTTCTAGCAGATTTGCATTATACAGATATCTTGTGCAGCGATAATAGTCTTTGTTCATGAAGTCAAATGAAGGTTATTCTCCGAACGTGAGCAAAAGGCGTCATGCACACGGCCGTAGTTTTTAACTGCAATTACGGATTTGTAATTGCGGATAAAATACTGTCAGCCACGGATACCTTCCTGTATATTTATGGGTGTTTGTCTGGCCGGTAGAGATGATCCGCTAAAAATAGGACATGTCCTATTTTTTGCATTCACGGACCGTGCTCCTAATGCAGTGGACACTCCGCGGCCCATCCGTGCAGTATTTACTGGCCATAAATACTGCACAGTCGTGTAAATGTGGCCTAAACTGTGTCACCTAATTTATTAAAATACGGTAATCATTAATGCCATATCCATAAAATCCTCGTTATATTTGTTCTGCTCTTTACCTTTAATAGCGTGAAGTTGGTGGGAATCCCTTTCTTGGGGTGCCCGTCATTGTCCAAATAAAGCAGGTCTTGTTACTCAGTTAACCCCCGGACCTCCTCAGTGCTTCTCAGATATTTTTGTAATTGGGAAGTCAAAATTCTGATAGAACAAAATGATGTGCAGTTGTACAAGTTTAAATTAGAATAAATCGGCCTGTCGTGAAACGATATATAAAAACGGACGCTCACAACACAGAACATAGAGCTCAAATTGGCCGAATTGTAACTATAATGTAGCAATGGTCAATGAATATGGACTTGTGCATTAACAATTTCAATATAAATTACACTGACATGCTATGGTAACTCCATTTTATGATTTTTTATTTTTTTATCCCCACAAAATGAAATTGTGGTTGTCTGACTCTACATTAACATCGTTGAATCAGTTGAACAAAAATAACAGAAACAAGAAATATTCTTGCTGTTAAGATGCTGTTTATCCAGTACTGAGTTATCTTTCTTTTTAATCAATATTCAAGAGTGCCATCTTGTGGATAAAGGCTGCATTGCATATATTAGTCTATACCTTGCAATGATGTAACTAAAATACATTAACTTTAGTTTTATCCAGCCCTTGAGTCATATATTATTAGGCAGCGCTTATTATTATTATCATATCTGTCATGTATTATATTTTCCTGCTATTGCTAATATGCGTTTTCTGTGTGAGTAAACCTCCGATTGTGGCATACAGTAACACGTCCTTTTTTTTTTTCCTTCTAGTATTGGTGTTGATAATTTTGGACAATCCGCTGCCATTCCTGGTAGACCTCCAACTGCATATGGCTATCGGCCAGATGAACCTTACTACTATGGACTTGGAGCGCGATAATTGCAGATCAAACATAATCCTAATTCTAATAATGAGGCTGAATTCACATCAGCCTCAGGAAAAGCATGTCTCTAGTCAGTATGAGAAATAATATCTGTGGCTTTCATGTGCAGTTCCTTTGGGGACTTTAGTAATAGTATTTGATAAGCTATGACTTATGGCCTCGCTCCTATACAATGTGTTACTTTAGGCAATGGGAACAGACAAATGGTTTGGATTGGGGAAACTCCAGGAAATAAGTCCTGTATGTTAGGAAGCATTGTGAATGTTTATTGTGAAACTAAATGTCCTCAAGTGTTATTCATACCTTATTTATATTTAATTTAATAATCCTACAACAGCATGTCCTCCGATATTTCAATCTTTTCACCTAGCTCGTGGCATTTAACTCATTTTAAACAAAACTTCAGTGTGAGTTTTATTTATAGATGCAGATATAGCAATGTGTTATGTAAAAAAAAAATGCATTCATTAATTGTATCAACTATGACTTTAGTGCATAGAATGGCAATATGGACTGACATCGCGTAACACTACACTGCGCCGCCATAACATTACAACCACCTGCCTAATATTATGTCGGTCCCTTCGTGTGCCAAAACAGCTCTGACCATCGAGTCATGGACTCCACAAGACCTCTGAAGATGTACTTGGGTATCTGGCACCAAAATGTTAGCAGCCGATCCTGTAAGTTGTGAGGTGGTAACTCCAGGGATCAGACTTGTTTTCAAGCACATCTCACCGATGCTCGATTGGATTGAGATGTGCCGAATTTGGTAGACAAGTCAACATCTTAAACTCTTTGTTCATGTTCCTCAAACCATTCCTGGCCATTTTTTGCAGTGTGGCAGGGCGCATTATCCTTCTGAAAGAGGCCTCTGACATTAGGGAATTCTTTTGCCACACAGGGGTATACTTTGTCTGCAACAATGTTTACAGAGGGGGTACATGTTAAAGTATGATTCACATGAGTGCCAGGACCCAAGATTTCCCAGCAGAACATCACACTGCCTTCGCTAGCTTGCCTTCTTCACACACTGTATCCTGGTGCCATCTATTCCCAGGTAAGCGACACACAGGCCACCTTCTTCCATTGCTCCATGGTCCAGTTCTGAGGCTCACAGGCCCATTGTAGAGGCTTTCATTGTAGAGGCAAATGAGCCATAGTAAGGGGATGCTTGGAGGGTCGCTTTAATGCTAACTATCACAGCTAATGACCGAGCAATTTTTTAAGTTTTTTTCTATCGTCGTATTCAAAGATCTATAACTTTTTTATTTTTGCGTCGACATAGCTGTATAAGGACTTTTTTTTTGCAGGACAAGTTGTATTTTATAATAGCACCATTTTGGGATACATATAATTTATTGATTAACCTTTTAATAACTTTTTTAGTGGTGTACTGGAAAAAAAACCAGAAATTTCGCCATTTGTTTTGCGTCTTAATTTTACGCCGTTTACCGTGTGGTATAAATAACATAATAACTTTATTCAGCGGGTCGTTACAATTGCGGCGATACCAAATTTATATGGATGTTTTTATGTTTTGCTACTTTTACACAGTAAAAACAAATTTTTTTCAAAATTATTTGCTTTTGTGTCGCAATGTTTTAAGTGGCATAATTGTTTTCTTTTTTGACCGATGCAGCTGTATGAGGGCTTTTTTTTTTGCGGAACGACTTGTAGGTTTTATTGGTACCATTTTGGAGTAGATGCGACAATTTGAGCACTTTTTATCAAATTCTTTTGAAGGCCAGATGAACAGAAAACAGCTATTCTGGCGTTGTTTTTTATTATATTTTTTACGGCGTTCACCGTGCGGGTTAAATAATGTAATCATTTTATAGTTGGGTTCGTATCGTAACGGACGTGGCGATACCAAATATGAGTTACTTTTTTCCATAAAGTATTTTGTAAGGGGAAAAAGTGGGTTTTTTATTTATTTTTTTACTTGGGACATTTATTTATTTCAAACTTTGTTTAACTTTTTTTTACTTTATTTTTAGTCCCACTAGGGGACTTTACTGTGCAGACTCTTGATCGCTATTATAATACACTGCAATACTTCGGTATAGGAACCTGTTAGGTCATGCCTCTGGCACGGCCTAACAGGCAATTACTAAAGGCACAACTGGGGGCATTTGTTTGCCATAGAACCCATCGGCACCCCGCGATGCACGCGGGGATGTCTGTGGGATGAGAGAGGGAGCCCCCTCCCTCTAAAATCACTAAGATGCGGCGCTCGCTATTGAGCTCCGCATCTGAGGGGTTAAATATGATCATACTAACAGCCCGGGCTTCAGCAGCACCACGCACGATGCGGGGAAAGTTGACGTAGAAAAGCATCGCTTCAAAAGAACTACCCTCAACGGTCGACGTAAAAACACTATACGCCGGTCGTTAAGGGGTTAAGGGTCACTTCCTGCCACTATTGTATATGATTTAGCCCAGCAGGGCAATTAGCTAAGTAAACTACTACTACAATCACTTAATTACTTTTGTTTACATACAGCAGCCAATCTGAAGAGACCCAGACCAAGTAAAAGTGTGTACTGAACCAAAGATGAGACAGGAGGTGGATCTCAGACTCCCTATAGGCACTGTAGCTAAGCTGTAGTCCTAGATCACAGATCTTTGTTCTAAGGGTATGTTCACACGACAGCGTCCGTAACGGCTGAAATTACGGGGATGTTTTCAGGAGAAAACATCCCCGTAATTTCAGCCGTAACGGCATGTGCAGGCGCTGGAACGCCGCGTCCATTACGGACGTAATTGGCGCTGCTTTTCATTGGAGTCAATGAATAACGGCTCCAATTACGCCCCAAGAAGTGACAGGTCACTTCTTTGACGCGGGCGTCTATTAACGCGCCGTCATTTGACAGCGGCGCGTAACTATACGCCTCGTGTGAACAGACAAACGTCAGCCCATTGCTTTCAATGGGCAGATGTTTGTCAACGCTTTCAAGCCGCATTTTTCGGACGTAATTCTGGGCAAAAACGCCCGAATTACGTCCGTAATTAGTGTGTGTGAACATACCCTAATGGTGCTCAGCTCAAAAACAGTAAGCAGTGAGAAAAATAAATAGCAGGTAAGCAGGTCACACTCTCAAAGCTTAAGGGCCATACAACGCTTCCTGGGATTTGCCAACTTCTACCTGCTGTTCATCCCCAACTTCTCGTCATTGACACCCCCATCTCTACCCTCACAAAAAAGGGTATGAATGCCAAATTGTGGACTCCGGAGGTAGAAGCCGCAATTGAGACCTTAAAAAAAAGCCTTTACGTCAGTGTAATGAATCGGGGTAGGGAGACGGACAGGTGAGCCCTAATCTACCTGCAACTCAGTCCCTGCCTACTTGCACGGCCCGTCCTAAGTGACGGCGTACAATTGGGCGACGGTCCCTACGCTCAGTAAATGCAAGACAGACAACACAAGACAAGGGCACACAAAAGCAAGGGGGGGTTGGGGCAGTTGCCCTCGGAAACACTGTGAGCAACAGGCAGTGGTGAACGAGCCGAATCACCCAGGGGAGTACGTAGTAGCAAAATAAGAGCAGGAGAATAGTCGGGTAAGTCAGGGTCAAGTAAGTAACAGTGGTCAACGGGTGAATAGCAGGAATCGCAGAGCCAGGAAACCAGACAATCACAGGCAAGGAGCATGCTGCAAGTGAGGGTATAAATAGACCAAGGGCAGGAGCTAGAACCGTCAGGCCAGGCTGTGATAGGTTCTCCCTCTCCTCAGCCTGCAAGCCTGAGTGGTAACAGATCGCGTCACTCACAGACCTTGGAGCTGATGAGGGCTGATTAACCCCGGGCGTCGACACAGAACCTGTGTCTGGAAAACCCTTTACAGTACCCCCCCCCTTTTATGAGGGGCCACTGGACCCTTCCTAGGTGGGCCTGGTTTGTTGGGGAACCTAAGATGAAACTTCCTGAGATATATACCGGCGTGAACATCCCGGGCGGGTACCCAAGTCCTCTCCTCAGGCCCGTATCCTCTCCAATGGACCAGCTACTGGAGGGAGCCTTGGACCATCCTGCTGTCCACAATCTTGGCAACCTCTAATTCTACCCCATCCGGAGTAAGAACAGGGACCGGAGGTTTCCTCGATGAAGGCAAGGACGGGGAGCAGCTTTTCAAGAGGGAGGCATGGAACACGTTGTGTATCTGAAAAGACGGGGGTAACTCCAGCCGGAAGGAGACAGGGTTGAGGACCTCAATGATCTTGTACGGCCCAATATACCGGGGAGAAAATTTCTTGGATGGAACTTTAAGGCGCAAATTTTTAGAAGACAGCCACACCAGATCCCCGATCACAAATAAGGGGTTAGTTGAACGTCTTTTATCTGCCTGAGTCTTTTGGATGTTCTGCTATGCCTCAAGGTTCTTCTGAACCTGGGCCCAGACAGAATGTAGATGTCGTTCATCGGGATTGTTGGAACCACCAGGTGAAACAGAGGCGTACTGTGAATTAAACCCAAAATTACAGAAGAAGGGGGAGACCCCCGACTAGGTACTGACCCGGTTATTAAGGTAAAATTCGGCGAGGGAAATGAAGGAGACCCAATCATTTTGACAGTCTGAGATAAAACACCTTAAGTATTGTTCTAGAGACTGATTAGTCCTCTCAGTTTGGCCATTAGTTTCAGGATGGAAGGCCGAGGAAAAGGACAGATCAATCTCCAGCTTCTTACAGAAAGCTCTCCAAAATAATGAGACAAATTGTACCCCTCTGTCAGACACAATAATGACCGGGACCCCCATGGAGACGCAGGATGTGTTTGACAAACAAGGTAGCTAACGTCTTGGCATTGGGTAGTTTTTTGAGGGGTACAAAGTGGCACATCTTACTGAAGCGGTCTACTACAACCCACACCACCGACTTGTCCTGGGATGGAGGTAGATCGGTGATAAAATCCATGGAGATATGGGTCCAAGGTCTCTGGGGAATGGGCAAAGAACATAGTAAGCCCGCAGGTCGGGACCTGGGAGTCTTAGACCTAGCACAAATTTCACAAGCGGCGACGTAGGCCTTAATGTCTTTAACCCCTTAAGGACGCAGCCTAGTTTTGGCCTTAAGGCTCAGAGCCCATTTTTAAAATCTGACATATTTCACTTTATGTGGTAATAACGTCGGAATGCTTAAACCTATCCAAGCGATTCTGAGATTGTTTTCTCGTGACACATTGGGCTTCATGTTCGTGGTAAAATTTGGTCGATATATTCAGTGTTTATTGGTGAAAAATTGCAAGATTTAGAGAACATTTGGAAAAAATAGCATTTTTCTGAATTTTAATGCATCTGCTTGTAAAACAGATGGTTATACCACCCAAAATAGTTACTAGTTCACATTTCCCATATGTCTACTTTAGATTGGCATCGTTTTTTGAACATTCTTTTATTTTTCTTGGACGTTGCAAGGCTTAGAACCTAAACAGCAATTTCTCATATTTTTAAGAAAATTTCAAAAGCCTTTTTTTTAAGGTACTTCTTCAGTTCTGAAGAGGCTTTGAGGGGCCTATGTATTAGAAACCCTGCTAAAACACCCCATTTTAAAAACTAGACCCCTCAAAGTATTCAAAACAGCATTTAGAAAGTTTTTTAACCCTTCAGGCATTTCACAAGAATTAAAGCAAAGTGGAGGTGAAATTTGCAAATTTCATTTTTCTTGCTGAATTTCAATTTTATTCATTTTTTTTTCTGTAACACAGAAGGTTTTACCAGAGAAACACTACTAAATATGTATTGTCCAGATTCTGCAGTTTTTAGAAATGTCCCACATGTGGCTCTACTGCGCTCATGGACTAAAACACAAGCCCCAGAAGCAATGAAGCACCTAGTGCATTTTGAGTCCTCTTTTTTTATTAGAATATATTTTAGGCAGCATGCCAGGTTTGAAGAGGTGTTGAGGTGCCAAAACAGTAGGAATCCCTGAATAGTGACCCCATTTTGGAAACGACACCCCTCAAGGAATTTATTTATGGTTGTTGTTACCATTTTGACCACACAGTTTTTTCACAGCACCTATTTGAATTGGGCTGTGAAATTAAAAAAATTTCATTTTTTCCAATAAGATGTAATTTGTGATCAAAATTTCTTATTTTCACAGGGAACAAAATACCCCATTTTGTTGCCCAATTTGTCCTTAGTGCGGCAATACCCCATTTGTGGTGATAAACTGCCGTTTGGGCCCATGGGAGGGCTCAGAATGAAAGGAGCGCTATGTGTTTGTTGGAGTCCAGATTTTGCTGGATTGGTTTTCGGGTGCCATGTTGCATTTGCAGAGCCCCAGAGGTATCAAAGCAATGGAAACCCATAGAAGTGACCCCATTTTGGAAACTACACCCCTCAAGGAATTCATTTATGGGTAATGTGACCATTTAGACACCATAGTTTCTTCACAGAACTTATTTGAATTGGGCTGGGAATTTTAAAAAATTATATTTTTTCCAATAATATGTCGTTTTAGCTAAAAAATTCTTATTTTTACAAGAAATAAAATACTACATTTTGTTGCCCAATTTGTCCTGAGTGCGGCAATACCCCATTTGTGGTGATAAACTGCCGTTTGGGCTCATGGGAGGGCTCAGAAGGAAAAGAGCGCTATTTGTTCTTTGGAGTCCAGATTTTGCTGGATTGGTTTTCGGGTGCCATGTCGCATTTGCGGAGCCCCAGAGGTATCAAAGCAATGGAAACCCACCAGAAGTGACCCCATTTTGGAAACTACACCCCTCAAGGAATTCATTTATGGGTGTTGTGACCATTTTGACCCCATAGTTTTTTCACAGAACTTATTTGAATTGGGCTGGGAATTAAAACAAAATTAATTTTTTCCAATAATATGTAGTTTTGGCTGAAAATTTCTTATTTTCACAAGAAATAAAATACCCCATTCTGTTGCGCAATTTGTCCTGAGTGCAGCAATACCCCATTTGTGGTGATAAACTGCCGTTTGGGCCCATGGGAGGGCTCAGAACGAAAGGACCACCATTTGGCCTACTGGGGATTTTCTCGTGCGAAGTCATGTGTGCAGAAGCCCCAGTACAGTTGAAACCCGCAAGAAGTGACCCCGTTTTAAAAACTACACCCTTAAGGCATTCATCTAGAGGTGTAGTGAGCATTTTGACCGGAGAGATACACCCCATAAACTGTAATGTGGGTTCTCCCGGGTATGGCAATACCCTCAATGTGGCTGTTATCAGCTGCTTGGGCACACAGCAGGGCTCAGAAGGGAAAGATAAGGGGGGATAAGCTGTGCGGAGTACATCAGGGTAAGTAGAATTGGGGTAAATTATAAAACAAGGGATGTATGATAAATTTTAAAACACTCTTTCATACAGAGCTCTGGTTTTTCGGGACACGCGTTACATTGATATATTGTGTCCTCCCTTATACCCCTCTTATAGCAGACTTTGCACCTCTTTTGACTTTTTCACTTCTTGCCAGTTTGGGGAACTTCTCCTGGAAAGTGTTGCCCTGGTACGATGTGTGTGGCCCCGCTTCCAGAAGTACTGGGTGCCCCCCCCCCCTTCCTGGTCCCTAAAGATTAGGTTCTTGATAATCACCTCTTGAAATTCCAGGAAAGTTCCCCTCTGGCCTGTACATCGACGTAGCACATACACATTGTACAATGCCATCTGTATGATGTGCACGGCCAGCTTCTTATACCACACCGCATGGCGCTGTAGGGCTTCAGGACTTGATCTAACAAGTCCACCCCTCCCATGTACCTATTGTAGTCCAGGATGCAGTCTGGTTTAGGGGTCTCTGTACTGGTACCTCGTACCGGTACATGGGTACTGGTGTGACACCTCTCTTGTCCTTGTACTTGACACACAATATGTTGCTGCTAGAATGTGCCCTGCGCTCACCCCTTCTTGTTTGCCCTGCAGAGTCTTAGGGAGGCCTCTCAGATTTCTTCTAGCAGTGCCGCATGCCACAGGACTGGAAGCGAGGCAGTTGAAGAGTGGGACGCCGGTATAAAAATTATCCAGGTAGAGGTGGTAACCCTGGTCCAGCAGTGGATGCACCAAATCCCACACTATTTTTGCATTAACTCCCAGTAAGGGGGGGCATTCTGGGGGCTGAGCACTGGTGTCCTTCCCTTCATATATCCTAAACCTGTAGGTATACCCTGATGCACTCTCGTAGCTTATACATCTTCACGCCATACCTTGCCCTCTTACCCGGCAGGTACTCACGGAATTGAACCCTCCCTTTAAAATCCACCAAGGACTCATCAATAGAAATACACTTCTCGGGGGTGTATGCTTGGGAAAACCGGGCACTGAAACGGTCTAATAGGGGTCTCCGTTTATACAAACGGTCAAAACTGGGGTCATCTCGGGGTGGGCACGGCTCATTATCAGTATGATGTAAGAAGCCAAGTATTGCCTGATTTATTTATTTTTTTAGGTTACAGTTCAGTTCTGAAGTTGCTTTGATGGACCTATATATTAGAAACCCCTATCAAACACCCCATTTTAGAAACTAGACCCCTCAAAGTATTCACAACAGCATTTAGAAAGTTTATGAACCCTTTAGGTGTTTCACAGGAATTTAGAGCAAAGTAGAGGTGAAATGTACATTTTTTTTTTTGTCAGAAAATCCTCTTTATACCATTTTTTTTATAACACAAAAGGTTTTACCAGAGAAACGCAACTCAATACTTATTGCCCAGATTCTGCACATTTGAGAAATATCCCACATGTGGCCCTAGTGCGGTAATGGACTGAAGCACCGGCCTCCGAAGTAAAGGAGCGCCTAGTGGATTTTGAGGCCTCCTTTTTATTAAGCACCATGTCCGGTTTGAAGAGGTCTTGTGGTCTTGTGGTGCCAAAACAGTGGAAAACCCCCATTTTGAAAACTAGACCCCTTGAGGAATTCATTGCAGTTTTCATGGGGTGCATGTGACTTTTTGATCAGTTTTTATTCTATTTTTAGGTGGCGTGGTGACTAAAAAACAGAAATTCTACTATTGTTTTTTTAATCTATTTTTTTTACAGCGTGCACCGTGCGCTATAAATGACATATTCACTTTATTCTGCGTGGCGATACGATTACGGCGATACCGGATGTTTATAGGTTTTTTTTATGTCTTATGGCGTTTGCACAATAAAATAGTTTTTGTAAAAAATCATTTACTTTTTGTGTTACCTTATTCAAAGAGCCATAACGTTTTTATTTTTCCATCAAGAAAGCCATGCGAGGACTTATTTTTTGCGTAACGAACTGTAGTTTCGATCAGGACCATTTTTAGGTACATGCGACTTTTTGATCTCTTTTTATTCCATTTTTTGGGAGGTGAAGTGACCAAACAATTGTGATTGTGGTACGGTTTATTATAATTTTCTTTTACGGCGCGGGATAAATAATGAAATAATTTTGTAGTTCAGGCCGTTACGGACGCGGCGATACCAATTATGTAAAGTTTATTTGTTTGTTTATATATTTTTATTAATAATAAAGGACTGATAAGGGAAAAGGGGGGATTTTTACTTTTATTACTTCTAAAACTTTTATTTTCTTATTTTTACACACCTTTTTTTAACTTTTTTTTAACTTTATTACTTTGTCCCACTAGGGCACATGAGGGCAGGAGGCCCTGATCGCTATTCTAATACACTGCACTACATACGTAGTGCAGTGTATTAGAGCTGTCAGCTACTCACTGACAGCAAGCATAGTGGGTCCTGACTTCGTCAGGACCCACTATGCTTCCGTCGATGGCAGAGCCGGACGCCATTGTTTGGTGTCCGGTTGCCATAGCCACCATCGCCTGCCGCTATCGCGTAGCAGGCTGGCGATTGTAGCTTAACCCCTAAAAAGCCGTGATCACTATTGAACACGGCTTTTAAGGGGTTAATCAGCGGGGACACAGCGATCGGTCCCCGATGTAGGAGCTGTGACAGCTGCTGTACGAGACAGCAGCTGTCACAGCTCCTGCATGTGTCGGGAGGACGGCCGAAATGGCCGTTATCCCCGCGACGTAATAGTCCGTCGCTGAGCGCTAACGATACAGTTAGCGCGACGGATTATTACGTCGCTGAGCGCGAAGGGGTTAAGCAACCCAGGCCACCAATAGGTTCTAGAAATAAGGTGCTTGGTACCCAGGATGCCTGGATGACCAGACAGTGCAGAGTCATGATTCTCCCTAAGCAACCTTAGCCGGAATTGCAGGGGAACAAACAGCTTGTTCTCAGGAAGGTTCTCGGGAGCAGAACCTTGATCAGCCGCAATTTCAGAGACTAAGTCTGAATTGACGGAGGATATGATTATACCTGGGGGCAAAATACAAGCGGGGTCCTCCTCAGGAGGAGGGCTAGCCATGAAGCTACGCGACAGAGCATCAGCTTTAATATTTTTTGACCCAGCCCTATAGGTAACCACAAAGTTGAATCTCGTAAAAAACAACGCCCATCGAGCTTGTCTCGGCTTTAGCCTCCGGGCAGATTCTAGGAAAACCAGATTCTTGTGATCATTAAGGACCGTTACCTGGTGCCTAGCCCCCTCCAGGAAGTGGCGCCACTCTTCAAATGCCCATTTAATGGCTAGGAGTTCGCGGTTGCCAACGTCATAGTTTCTCTCGGTGGAGGAGAACTTCCTGGAGAAGTAGGCACAGGGACGGAGATGGGTGAGAGACCTAGTACCCTGGGACAAAACAGCACCCACTCCCACCTCGGAGGCGTCAACCTCCACGATGAATGGCTCCATTTGATTAGGCTGAATCAGCCCCGGGGCAGAGACAAAGCACCTCTTAAGGATCTCAAGAGCCTGGACCGACTCCGGAGGCCAGTGGAGGAGATCAGCACCTTTACGAGTGAGGTCCGTAAGAGGCTTAGCGATGACCGAGAAGTTAGCAATAAATCTCCTGTAATAATTAGCAAACCAAAAGGAAACACTGTAAGGCCTTCAGGGAGGCAGGGCGGACCCATTCTGCCACAGCCGGAACCTTGGCAGGATCCATGCGGAATTCGTTAGGAGTGAGGATTTGGCCCAAAAATGGTATCTCCTGCACCCCAAACACAAATTTTTCGGTTTTTGCAAAGAGTTTGTTTTTCCCAAGGGCCTGGAGCACCTTTCTGACATGCTCAATGTGGGAGGACCAGTCCTTGGAAAACACAAGTATATCATCAAGGTACACTACAAGAAATACCCCCAGGTAATCTCTTAAAATCTCATTTATGAAATTCTGGAAGACCGCGGGAGCATTGCACAACCCAAAGGGCATGACGAGATATTCGAAATGACTTTCGGGTGTATTAAACGCAGTCTTCCACTCATCCCCCTCTCTGATCCGGATAAGGTCATAAGCCCTCAGAAGATCGAACTTAGAGAACCACTGGGCCCCCTGAACCTGATTGAAGAGATCAGGAATCAAAGGAAGGGGATATTGGTTCCTTACAGTGATCTTATTTAAATTTCGGCAATCTTACTCTCTATGAGGAGGTAACTCTTTTGAGGCCCTTTTAGAAAAGACATCAGCGAAGTCCTGAATAAACTCAGGTAGAGTGATCACCTCCTCAATGAGAGAAACCAAATTAATAGAAAAACATGACGTCATGCATTCATTACCCTATTTAGTAAGATCACCAGTATTCTAGTCAAAAGTGGGATTATGCGTCTGCAACAAAGGGAGGCCTAAAATCAAATCGGACAATAACCCCTGCATCACTAACACAGAACACTGCTCCAAATGAATGGAGCCAACAATGAGTTCAAAAACAGGGGTATGCCTCATAAAATAACCATTGGCAAGCGGTGTGGAGTCTATACCCACTACCGGGACCGGTTTAGGCAAATCAATTGGTGGCATAGCTAGAGACATAGCAAATTCCACAGACATAATATTAGCAGCAGACCCTGAATCCACGAAGGCACTCCCGGTGGCAGACCTACCATCAAAAGAAACCTGAAAGGGAAGCAAGATTTTATTAGGCTTCATATTTACGGGAAATATCTGTGCGCCCAAGCGACCTCCCCGATGGTCACTTAGGTGCGGAAGTTTTCCAGCTGCTTATTCTTGCGCCTGGGACAGGAGTTCAATTGATGCTTGTCATCCCCACAGTAGAAGCAGAGACCATTCCTCCTGCGGAAATCTCTACGGTGTTGGGGAGACACGGAGGCCACGAGTTGCATCTGTTTATCCGAGTTCTCCATGGAAGAACGAAGCAACGGAAACTCTGGAGCCATCATAGGGGAGCCAAAGGTGAAGGCACCAGATCGTTCAAGTCGTCGTTCCCTGAGACGTCGGTCAAGACGTACCGCTAAAGCCATAGCCTGAGCTAGAGAGTCTGAGGAGGGATAGCTAACTAACAGGTCTTTCAGGGCATTCGACAGACCCAATCTAAACTGGCACCTCAAGGCAGGGTCATTCCACCGAGAAGCTACACACCACTTCCTAAAGTCAGAACAGTACTCCTCAACGGGTCTCTTACCCTGACGTAAGGTCACCAGCTGACTCTCGGCCAAGGCAGTCTTGGCAGTCTTGTCAGTCTCGTCATAGATGAGCCCGAGAGCAGAAAAAAAAAGGTCAACAGAAGAAAGTTCATGGGCGTCAGGAGCCAAGGAGAAGGCCCATTCCTGGGGGCCGTCCTGGAGCCGGGACCTAATTATACCCACTCGCTGGCTTTCAGAACCTGAGGAGTGGGGTCTTAATCGGAAATAGAGTCTACAACTCTCCTGAAAAGAGAAAAAGGTCCTCCGGTCCCCTGAGAACCAGTCAGGCAACTTGAGGTGGGGTTCAAGGGGTGAGGTGAAGGGCACTACCTGGGTAGCATCACGCTGGTTGAACCTCTGAGCGAGGTCTTGGACCTGTAGGGAGAGACCCTGCATTTGCTGAGCCAGGGCCTCTATGGGGTCCATAGTAGAGTCAGGGACCAGGGTACGAAAAGGTATGGGGCCTGTGATTATGTAATGAATCGGGGTAGGGAGACGGACAGGTGAGCCCTAATCTACCCGCAACTCAATCCCTGCCTACTTGCACGGCCCGTCCTAAGTGACGGCGTACAACTGGGTGACGGTCCCTACGCTCAGTAAGTGCTGGACAGACGACATAATGCAAGGGCACACAAAAGCAAGGGGAGGGTTGGAGCAGTTGCCGACGGAAACACCGTGAGCAACAGGCAGTGGTGAACGAGCCGAATCACCCAGGGGAGCACGTAGTAGCAAAATAAGAGCAGGAGAATAGTCAGGTAAGTCAGGGTCAAGTAAGTAACAGCGGTCAACAGGTGAATAGCAGGAATCGCAGAGCCAGGAAACCAGACAATCACAGGCAAGGAGCACGCTGCAAGTGAGGGTATAAAAAGACCAAGGGCGGGAGCTAGAACCGTCAGGCCAGGCTGTGATAGGTTCTCCCTCTCCTCAGCACCTGTGTCTGGCAAACCCTTTACAGTCAGCACCTATTCTTCACCATCCTAATGTGTCCCTACAGTTTTCTTTAGGGATGGACGCTTCCTCTGTTGGTGCAGGTGCACTGTTGTTCCAGAGAGGTTCTTAAGGCAAGACTGTGGTATGTGGCTACTATTCCAAACTGTTTTCCTCCGCAGAGCGCAACTACTCGATTGGGGATCGGGAGTTACTGGCCATCAAGCTGGCCCTGCAGGAGTGGAGACATCTACTGGAGGGCGCAGTCCAACCTATCCTGATCTTCACGGATCACAAGAATCTGACCTATTTACAGACGGCTCAACGGCTCAACGGTTGAACCCTCGTCAAGCCAGGTGGTCTTTGTTCTTTGCTCGGTTCCAGTTCGAACTCCACTACCGACCTGCCGACACGAATGTGACGGCCGATGCCTTGTCTAGGTCATTTGAAATAGAGTACACTGTGGCGTCCCCAAAGAATATTATCGACCCTTCCTGCAGGAAGAACTTTTGTATGTCTGGCTGAGAGAAGAAGAATCCTTCACTGGGGTCACAGTTCCAAGCTGGCAGGTCACACGGGTGCCCGTAAGACCCAAGACCTAATCGCCCGTCAGTTCTGGTGGCCCACGCTGCCCAAAAACGTCATGGACTTTGTCTCCTCCTGTACGGTGTATACAGCAAACAAAGTTGCCCACTCCAAACCAGCCGGTCTGCTCCAACCACTGCCTGTGCCCGATGCCCCCTGGCGGCATGTTGCTATGGACTTTGTCACAGATCTGCCTCTCTCTGCGGGATGCAGTGTGATATGGGTGGTGGTGGATCGATTCTCTAAAATGACTCATTTTGTTCCCCTGACTGGTCTGCCTTCTGCTGCTCGACTGGCTGACCTCTTCATACAAAACATCTTCCATCTGCACGGCTTGCCTCTGCATATTGTCTCGGATCGTGCGGTCCAGTTCATCTCGAGGTTTTGGAGAGCTCTCTGCGGCCTCCTCGGTGTGAAGTTGGACTTCTCTTCGGCCTATCATCCCCAGTCCAATGGGCAAGTCGAGAGGTTTAACCAGATTATGGAGAACTATCTACGTCACTTTGTTTCCAGGCGATTATAGTTCTCCTATAATAACCATACTAGTGAGTCCACCACCTCCAACCCGTTCTTCATAGTCTATGGCCAACATCCTCAAATACCTCTTCCCGTCTCTACTATGTCCCAGGTGCCTGCAGCTGACTCGACCTTCAGGGACTTTCTGCAAATATGGCAACAGACCCGATAGTCTATTCTGCTTGCAGTTGACCGCATGAAGAGAAAGGCAGACACTAGAAGACGGGATCCTCCTCAGTTTTTTCCAAGTACGATGGTTGTCCTCAAAGAATATCCGGCTGAGGGTGACGTCCTGCAAATTGCCTGCCTTCTCGATCCTGCTACAAATTAACCCCGTCTCTTACAAACTGCGGCTGCCTCCTACCCTCAAGATCCCTAACTCCTTCCATGTGTCCTTTCTGAAGCCCGTGGTCCTGATCCGCTACTCTAGGACTCCTAGTTCCGCAGTGGCTCCTGGCGGCTCGTCAGGGACTTTCGAGGTAAGGGAGATTCAAGAAGGTGGGAGGAAGGACGTTTTATTTGGTGGATTGGAGGGGATTCGGTCCAAAAGAGAGGTCTTGGGAGCCAGAGAAGAATATCGATGCCCCTGTCCTCAGGAGGAAGTTTCTCTCCCGCTCTGGCCTCAAGAAGAGGGGGTATAAGAGGGGGGATACTGTAACGTCTATGGCCGCGGTCCGTCGTTCTAACTTACCCCTCGACGACCGCGGCCATGGACATCCTGCTGCTGTGCTTCGTCATCCCCCTGTGAGGTGCCGGCACCGACTTCCGGGTATCGAGACTGTCTCCCGGAGGGTGCGCGCGCGCACTCGTGCCTGCTTTTAAAGGGCCAGCGCGCGCATGAAATCATCATCAACTCACATGATTTCCTGGACTATAAGAAGGCCCCCGCCCTTCAGATCCTCGCCTGAGCGTTGTTGTTGTTTCCCAAAGTCTGTCTTGCAAATGGTCTCCTAAGTGTCTTCCAGCGTCCCAGTGTTCCCCGTACCTGTATCCTGTTTCCCATGCTATCCAGTACTATCCAGATCTACTGCCATTCTGAGCTGTTGTCGTGCTGTGCTGCATTTCCGCGCCTGCTCTGCTACTCCACGCCTGACGTCTACCTGCCACCTGGTCCCAGCCGAGCCTGCCTTGCTACTGTCTACATTGCCTCAGGTAACCTTTCTGGACTATTGACTCTGTACCATACCTGTTTGGCCATCTGCCATCCCGCTACGCGGTAGGGCCCAGTGGGTCCACACCCCACATCGTGACAATATTGCCACGAAATTTGCCTCAATACTTCTTGCATGCACAGCCTGTATAGAATACCCCCACAGCATCTTGATGAAATTTAGATATGGGCTTTTACTTGGCCATTCAAGAATCCTCCATATCTTTTTTCAGCCATTGGTGGATTTACTGGCATGTTAGAGTCATTGTTATTTTACCAGGTCCACTGACATCTGATCTTCAAACTTCTGAGAAAAGGTCTCACTTTTTTCTCAAGCACCCAATGGTACAATGAATAATTCATTGTAGATTCTATAATAGCTGCCCAGGCACCGATACAGCAAAGCAGCCCAAAACCATAACATTACCACCACCATGATTTATAGTTGGTATCAGGTTCTTCTTGTAAAAGGTTTTTTTGCCAAATATGTTTTCTGGCACTATAGCCAAATAAGCCTTGTATGTCCAGAGCGCATTGATTCATGTATGTTCTTGCTATACAGCAAAGGTTTTCTCATGGCACAACTCCCATGTAGACCTATTTTGTGCAGTCTGTTTCTTATGGTAGACTCATGCACTTTGACATCAATAGTGGTGAGTGCTACCCATAGATCCCATGATGAAATTCTGGGGTTCCTAGAGACTTCTTTATGCATCCTAAATTATGCTCTTGGGTGTAACTTCCTGGAACAGCTGGGTTTGTTTAAAATCTTATTTACTTGTAGATGATCTTTTAATTGTTCACCAATCTTTATAACATCTTCCCACTGCAGCCACTTTTGACCTTCCTGACAGAGCCTCACTTTTCAAATCTGACGTGTCACTTTATGTGGTAATAACTTTGGAATGCTTTAACCTATCCAAGCGATTCTAAGACTGTTTTCTCATGACACATTGTACTTTGTCAGAGGTAAAATTTGGTCGATATATTCATTGCTTGTTTGTGAAAAACACCAAAATTTAGAAAAAATTTGCAGCCTTCCAATTATTATATTATATTTTAGGCACCATGTCAGGTTTGAAAATGTTTTGTGGTGCCAAAACAAAGTAAACCCCCCCCCCCCCAAAAAGGCCCCATTTTTGAAACTACACCCTACAAGGAATTCATCTAATGGTGTATCAAGTATGTTGACCCCGTGAGTGTATCAGAGATTTTATTAGAATTTGAACGTGAAAATAAAAATTGAATAAGATGTTGTTTTAGTTAAAAAAATAATAATAATTTCCACGAGGAATAAAAGGAAAAAATCCCCCCAAATTTTGAAAAGTAATTTCATCTGAGTACGGAAATACCCTATATGTGTTTATAAACTGCTGTTTGGGCACATGGTAGGGCTCAGAAGGGAAGGAGCGCCATTTGGCTTTTCGAGCTCATATTTTGCTGGATTCGTTTCTCGGGACCATGGCTCATTTTCAAAGCCCCTAAGGTACCAATACAGTAGAAACTCCCCAGAAGTGACTCCATTTGGGAAACTACATAGAGGGATGTAGTGAGATTTTTGACCCCACAGGTGTTTTACAGATTTTATTAGAATTGGGCAGTGAAAATAAAGAATTAAATATGTTTCAAAATAAGATGTAGCTTTAGCTCCAAATTTTTTCCTTTCTCAACAAATAAAGGAGAAAAAGAATGACAACATTTGTAAAGCAACTTCTCTAGAGTATGTAAATACCCCATATGTGGTCCTAAACTCCTGTTTGAGCACATAGCAGGGCTCAGAAGGAAAGGAGCGTAATTTGGCTTTTGGAGTGTAGAATTTGCTGCTATGGGTTTCTGGGCGCAATGTCGCATTTGCAAAGCCCCTGATGGACCAAAACAGTGGAAACCCCCCATAAGTGTCCTAATTTTGGAATTTACACCCCTTAAGGCATTCACCTAAGGGTGTCGTGAGCATGTTAACCCCACAGGTGTTTTCCAGAAATGAGTGTGCATTGGATGTTTCAGAGTAAAAATGTCCATTTTTCCATAGATATGCCATTTCAGTTCCCAATATGTTGTAGGGTTATCACGATACCTGAATTTGTACTTTAATATTGATACTTTATGTAGTACTTGGATTCTCTATACCAAAACGATATTTGAGGATGGAATCATTTTTTTATTTTTTTTTCCTCTTTGCATCCCAGCGTTCATAACTTTTTTTATTTTTTGCCCGACTTATCTGTATGAGACTTTGTTTTTTGCGAAACTAGTTGTACTTTATGAAGGTGCAATTTTTTGGTTCCTTTACATAATCATTTAATTTATATAGATATTTATTTTGGAAAAAATGCAGTTGTTTGGTTTTTTTACTGCATACACCGATCATCATAATTGACACTATAAAGTGGTATGTGCAGGTTATTGCGGTCACAACGATACCAAATATGTGTATATTATTTTATGTATAGGAGCTTATATTTGAATATATTTTATTTATTGTAAATATGCATTTGTGTATTTTAATTATTTTTAAAGATTTTTTTTAATTTTAACATTACTTTTTTAAATTTGATTTTTTTAGATTTAATGTACTGGCATACATCTATATGCCAGCACATTAGCCTGTGTACTACACAGACAGTTGTTAGGGCATACCTAAGTATGCCCTAACAACAGGAAATACGTTCAGACAGCCCCTGGGGTCCTTCAATGGACCCTGGGCTGTTTGTCCATATAAGGTATGTCCCTCAATCCTTTCACAGGGATTCCCCACTTCTCATTTTCCCTTTGAAGCATTCAAGGGGATAACGGCAGAGATCAGAGGTTTCTCTGATCTCTGCAGTTAGAGCAGGGCTGTGGCTGTGTATTACAACCATTGCCCCGCTCCTGGTCACCCTTGCGCGATCAGCATGATATGATGTGGCCGGTACTGCAATAATGAGTGGTGCGGCGGGCACATAATGCAGAGAACATGTTTTGCAATACTCTCGCCAGGTTCTCTGTCTTCAGAGCTGACCACATCACATCATGCTAGTCACTAAATTCATGTACTACAATATTAAGCTGTGCGGCTGCACAGCTTGGTATCGAAATACATGAATTCATCTTTTTGAACCGTTTGAGGGTGCACAGCATCTAAATAGTATTGATATTTTGATGCATTGTGCAACCCTAATATGTTCTGCCCAGCTTGTGCCACCATAAAAACACTGCTCTCTAATTATTATGCTGTGTTTCCCGGTTTTAGAAACACCCTACATTTAGCCTTAATCTTTTGCCCGGACATATGACAGGGTTTAGAAGGGAAAGAGTACATGCGGATTTAAGGCCTAATTTGTCGATTTACAAAGTATTGGTTCACAATTACAGGGCTCTGATGTGAAATAATAAAAGAAACCGCTTAGAACTTATTAAGGGGAGTAGTGAGCATTTTGACCCCACAGATGTTTTCCAGAAATGAATGCACTACTGTTGGTGCAAACTAAAAATTTACGTTTTTTCCCCAGATATTCCATTTCAGTGGCATGTTGTGCCCAGCTCGTGCCACTGGAGTCACACACCCAATTTTTTTTTTAAAAGGGTTCTCCTCAGTAACGCGATGCCATATATGTGGAAGTACACTGCTGTTTGGGCATGCTGTAGGGTTCAGAAGGGAGGGAGCCCCATTTGGCTTTTGTAGCACAGATTTTGCTTGGTAGTAGTTCTGTTTGGGTTTTACTGGTATTTCAGTTCATAATATGGGGGCATATGTAAGCTGGCAGACTACATCAGGGCATAATAAGAGGGTATCATAATGGGTAAAAAAATAATAAAATAATCCACGGATGTTTTTTACATTTTGAAGCAATCCCTTCGGCACAGTCCAGTGTCGCACTGATAAATGGTGTTCTTACCTATCCCCCTTTTGGTCCACACTCTGCACCTTTGCAGTTTGGGGAATTTTGCTGGGAAGTGTTGCCCTGGTATAATACGGGCACCCTCGCTTCCAGCAGATATGTGTGGTCCCTCCCCTTCCTGGTTCCCAAATATAAGGGCCTGATAATCGCTTCTTGAAACAGAAGAAATGTTCCCCTCAGGCCTGCACATCTTATTCTTTCTTTCCTAACTTATGGGAGCCATAACTTATTTTATTTTAAAATTAAAACATACTTTCATGTTTTATTCTACATACCTCTGACAACTATCAAGCTTGTTTTTATCATATTTTAAATCACTTTGAAAGTATGTTTTACTTACATTTGTTGACACAAATCAGGTGACCTTCACTATTTAAACTTGCACTGGATGCTACTCGACACGCTTGAGAAAGGGGGAGGACCCCCGAAATGTCGCACCAGGCGTAATCCAAACGCCGACTGACCTTCCACGTGGGTCTCCGCTGAAGTTCCTCAGATTTCAAGCCTGGAAAAAGTGATGTCTCACCAGCTCATCTGAACCAAAGGACTTCATCATATGGGGTGATATCTTTTTTGCACTTTTACACTATTGCTATAGTGTTTTTGTATTCCACTATTTATACAAAGAATATACCTTTTTCAACTTCAATAAGTTGTTGTCTCTCATTCTTATACGTGCCTGCATTCTTATACGATGCTTGGACCTCACTATTGGCCATAGTCCATGAAAACGTTTTTTTAAATTACCTCAATTTCTTTTATCTGGTCTTCTAAAACCAGTACATTATTAAAATATGTAAAAAAAAAAATCAATTGTTGCTAAACCAGAGATCAATGAAGCCAGAGAAATGCCTGTACAGTTTATTACATCTGCCTCGCCAACAACTGGGGGTGGCGCGTCACAGTTTAAGAAGCGCTGATCTAATGTATCCCATTGACTACAATGTGGCGCCCATCGAGGGCAATAGAAACCTGCTGAAACCATAATTCTGGTATAAACATAACTTGTATTCTACAGCATTAAAACATAGTGAGAGTATAATTCTAAATGAACGCATTAATACCCACGATGGCCAAATTGCTATACCTTTTTATTTTTCGATTATTAAAGTGATCCAATCTATTGTTATAAATCGTACAAATTTTATACTAAAATAGCTGTCACCTTCTTAGAAATATTAGCCTTTTATTGCGTGAATAACACTAAAAACCCATAACCCTAAGATAAAGACAGCCGTTTTGCTCTACCATTTTGCTCTACCATTTTGCTCTACCAGTCTCCACGGCAAACAAAGGGGTACAGAAGTATCCTTCCTCCCTCCTGTCCCAGGAATAAATGGCAATCTACGCTGGTAACTGAGTGCTCCACACTCCACGTCCGATCAGATCTTCCAAGAATATTTTCTCGGGAGGCATACTGTAGTGCAATAACGCCTTCACCCAGTCTCAAAGAATATTAATTATACTCGCAAACATACCGTAGATTAAAATTCAGCATATATATTTAAACAAATTCATAGGTAGGTTGACAATTTTGTTTTTTGGAATTGGCTGTTTGTTTCCATAGGCATCATAGTTACATTGTTTTAGTGGACCTTAGTTCCATACAGTTGTAGCCTGTTAGTGCGAACATATTAGAGAATCTGTCAGCTTTCTGGTTATAATCTTTAATTCTGGAGCAATTGCGGTGTCTAAAGGCCCTTTTATACCGGCCGATAAGCGGCCGGTGCAGCGAGCGTCTCGTTGATCAGCACTCGTTTGTTCCTGTCACGTGGAGCTATGGATGGGGATGAGCGTTCGTTCTCCGATCACTTGTCCCCATACATTATTATCATGTCGGCAGCGCATCTCCCTGATTACACAGGGAGATGTGCTGCCGACAACAAAAATATTTCACTTTTTTAAACAAATACGACCAGCAGATGATCGAACGTTTGCTCGTTCATCTGCTGCTCGCTGCCGTGTTTACATAGGGCAATTATCAGCAACGAGCGTTATATGAACGCTTGTCTACCTGATAATCGCCCAGTGTAAAAACCCCTTATTGTCCTGCACGGGTTTCCCGTGCAAGCTGGAGCGGGTGAGCGGGTGCTCGGCTGTCTTATGACAATCGCAAACATGCTGTGGTCAATAGCGTCCACATCATCTTAGTTGTTTACAGAGGGAGGGCGCTCCCACTATCACCATATAACAAAGGTCCCCAGGCCTGCCTTGACTATATTAAATACCTATAGCTGAATGTGAGGACATATCACACCTCCACTGAGGGAAGAATAACACCAAATACAAATTGTATCTGCAAAAATATATAAATCCTTTATTACATTAAATCATAAAAACATATTGGCCATCAGGACCTAAAATACAACAGACAATTTAAAATACACTGGCATAGAGAAAAGAAGGGCTATTCAAAAAATAACATGTACACAAAAGTGCTGTATATACAGCAGCAATACGGGTCATTTAGTCAAACAAGCTGTGTGTATATAGTATGAGGAACTCTGCAAACCACACATAAGGTTCAGACACCCATGTCATCACACAACAACATGAAATAGACCCATCAATATATGCACAGGGATGGCAGCAAACAAAGTACAGTGTGTACAAAGCTAAATAGAGAACAGGAAGTCACCATGAATAAAAGTACGGTCCCTGAACCTATACCAACCCAGGTGTAGTATGAATAACCCAAAAGTGAACTCCACGCCAGGAGCCCCGACGCGCGTTTCGCGGTAGCTTTTACAAGGGGTACTGACAGGAAGAGTAGTTGATGTTATAAATATGCTGAAAAAATGCCTTGACTATATGCCTATTATGCAGTGCCAGAGACATGGCCTGATAGATTTCTTGTCAGTTTTACACTTAAATTGCTTGTTAGTTTTACACTTGTCAGTTTTACATTCAAAAGATCACATAGTGAAGTCCCCTAGTGGGACTGGAAAAAGTATTAATTAATTTGAAATAAAAATTAATAAAAAAAGTGAACAGTAAAAAAAATTATTTTTTTCTATAAAAAGTGGTTTTATTTTGTGAAACTGTAAAAAAGAAATAAAGATAGACATATATGTTAATACCTCGATTGTAATGACCCGAACAATAAAGTTAACATTTTATTTAAATTGCAACGTGAACACCGTCAAAAACAATGGCGGAATTGCTATTTCATTGCCCCCCCCCCAGGAATAACAAATTAATCAATAAGTCCCATGTGCCCTGATATGATACCAATGAAAACGACATCTTATCCTGCAAAAAAACAAGCCCTCATATGGCTACATTGATTGAAAAATACAAAAGTTATGGCTCTTGAAATGGGACGTTGCAAAAACAAATAATTTTATTTAAAAATTGTTCTTATTGTGCAAAAGTGGTAAAACATAAAAAAATCTATACATATTTGGTATTATCTTAATCGTACTGACCCATAGAATAAAGTTAACACATTATTTAAGCTGTGCGGTAAACGGCATACATTTTAAATGCATAGAACATTTATGGAATATCAGTTTTTTTCTATTCCCAAAAAAGTAAATAAAAGTTAATCCAAAAATTATATTTTCCCCAAAAATATAACTCATCCCACAATAAACCTCAATAAGTCCTCATACGGCTATGTCAACGGAAAAATAAAAAAATGTATTGCTCATTGAATGCATCGATGGAGACACTATAAATATTTCTTGGTCATTAAGGCCTAAAATAGGATGGACATTAAGGGGTGAAAGCAATAAATCTGTTTGTGTCCACTGGTTTGTGGTAGCTTTTTGTCAATATTTAATTATTCTCAATATAGACTGTGACATACAGGAATTAGATACTAGTATAGCTTGCTGAGTGGGTAAAAGTAAAGGAAACATTTATATTAGCTAAAAAAAAAAACTAAAAAAAAACATTGTTCGGAGTCCACATCCCCCTTCCAAATAAAGAAATGTCTAAAAACAATTAATTGTTGTTAGGGAAAAAATAAGCTCTTCCCATTCACCCATATATTGAATGGCGTAACTGGGTGCGTACCTGGACCAGCTTCCCCTAAAGCTCCATTGGATAGGTTATCAGTTGTTCGGTAGTGGACAACCTCTTTAAATCATACCACTATACCAGATTAAATATTACCTGCATACTGTTGCTGAACGCAACTCACTATTATAAGACCAATATTACCAATAATAAAACAATAAAAGGTCCAAATAATACCGCCACACCATAACCACACAGTGACTGAATAATATCCCCAATACTGTTAATTAATAATACGCCACACTATAACCACATAGTGACTGAATAATATCCCCATAGTGTTACTGAATAAAAAACACTATACAAAGACCAATATTACCAGCATATAGTTGTAGATGTCAGTTATACATGGGAGCTCTGCAGACAATATAAGTGATTACAGCACATTTATATCCAGTGACTCACAGGTGATGTTTTCTCTGATTAGAGTTGTTCACTTTCCCTTTTTTTTCCATCCGGCCCAGACCACTGTGACAACTTATTCCAGCCACCTCTCGTCTCTGCAGAATTTGACACACAAGCATGTTGGTTTCTCTCTTTTCCAGCATCCTCCCCACCTATACCACATCCTCTAAACAATCTCGTAATTCACTTGCCCCAGATGGTAATAATGATCCTTTAGTGCTTGACACAATAAAAGTGCCCCATAAGTAACCATGCCCCCACAGTGATAATGCCCCTTTGTGATCCCTGTATATAGTGCCACAGCATCCCCTGTAGATAGAGCCACATGCAGCCCCGTGTAGGTAGCGCCACTCAGCACTTCCCCTTGTATATAGTGCCATACAGCCCCCTAGTAGATAGTGCCATGCAGCCCCCCTTGTATATAGTGCCATGCATTCCCCCCTTGTATATAGTTCCACACAACCCCCCCCTTGTATAGTGCCACACAGCTACCCTCTCCCTTGTGTATAGTGCTACACAGCCCCCTCCCTTGTATATAGTGCCACACAGCCCCCCTCCCTTGTTTATAGTGCCACACAGTCACCCCTTGTATATAGTGCCACACAGCTTCCCCATCCCCTTGAATATAGTGCTACACAGCTCCCTTTGTATAAAGTGCCACACAGCCCCCCTATTGTATATAGTGTCATACAGCCCCCCTTGTATATAGTGCTACTATAGACAGCCCCTTTGTGTATAGTGCCACACAGCCCCTTCCCTTTTATATAGTGCCACACAGCCTCCCCCTCCCTTTTATATATAGTGCCACACTGCCCCCTCCCTTTTATATAATGCCACACAGCCCCCTCCCTTGTATATAGTGCCACACAACCACCCCCTTGTATATAGTGCCACACAGCTTCCCCCTGCCCTTGTAAATAGTCACACAGTCCCCGCTTGTATATAGTGCCACAAAGCTCCCCCTCCCCTTGTATATAGGGCCACACAGCCCCCTTGTATATAGTGCCCCACTGACAAATTTAAATGGTCCTTAGATTTTAATTTTCTTTCCACATACAATCCGCAAATTATACTTTTACAAGAGACTAATTTACTTGGTCCCAAATTGCGAGCTCAGGCGCGCCCTTGGGTCAGCCACAGTTCTCATACTTCTTATTTCAGTTACTCCTTTGGGTTCTCTTTGCTGGTTCACAAATCTCTACAATGTGAGGTTACATCTGTTAAGATAGACCACAGGGGGAGATTCATAGTGCTGTTATGCTAGATCCATTTTACATATTTTCTTATAGTCAATGTCTATAATCCTTTCCCGGCCACTGTCCAATTACTCACTGACATAATGATGCTGGTAACCGAGTTTGGACCTGCTCCTCTTCTACTCCTCGGGGACTTCAATCTTTTGCTGTGCTCTGAATTAGATAAACTGGGGGTAGTCCCGGGTTGTGGTTCCCCCTGGCTGACTGGGCCGCAACATCTAATTTATGGGAATTTTGGCGGGCTCAATACCCTCATTCTGTAGCTTACTCATGCCATTCATCCACCTGTACTTCCTTTTCCTGAATTGACTTGGCGTTTGTAAATGACCCCTCTTTAGTATATGTGGTAGATACATTGTACCTCCCTTAGGATTATCGGACCACTCTCCCCTTATGGTCACTCTGGGATTCACTGAAATTGCCAAACGTAAGATCTGGAGAAAGAGTACCCTTTGGCTCTCCTGTGCTGAAGTTGCAGCCTCTTTAGAAATAGAAATTACAGTCTGGAACACTAATTCAGGTCTGACAGATAGCAATCTTCAAAGCATATATTAGAGGGGTGGTTATACGGTCAATCTCCTCGCATACAAAAAGAACTAGCTAAACATCGTAGAGTATTGGAGGCTGAACTGGTTCTGGCAGAGGAGGAATATCTCAGGACTAAGGACCACTTGGCCTTTACTACCTTTCCAGCAACACAACGTGAATATACCCTCTTATTAACTGACTTCAACAGGAAGAAAACTTTATATTCCCAGCAGAAGGTTTTTGAGCAGGGAGAATAAGACAGGTCTTTTGCTGGCTTACTTAGCCCGAGAGGACACCGCCCTGAACCCCATTTTGGAAACAACCTCTTGTACTGGGATGCTTGTTAGTAACCCCCTGGCCATCAACGATGTCATTGCTAAATTTTACTCCGATTTATACACCTATAAGGTTCCAAATAATCCACCTGACCTAGAAGCATACTTAGACACTATTATTTTCCCCACCTTGGATAGTGAGGATGTTCATTTTCTGGACCTTGATCTGACTTTAGAGGAGATTACAGAGGCTATTAGCTTCTTTCCGGACAGGAAAACCGTGGGTCTGGATGTCCTGCCTATAGAGTGGTATAAATTGCATGTTGAACTGATTGCCCCTCATTTACGTAATCTTTTCCAATCCTTCGATGCGAATAATACCCTCCCCCTTCTACGAGCAAGGTCCTTATAGTGCTGATGCCCAAGCCACGTAAAGATCCTAAGGAATGTGGCTCTTACCGGCCTATTTCACTCCTTAATTGTGATATTAAAATATTAGCCAAAATTTTGGCGATGCGTCTCCCAAAAAAATTATTTCTCATCTTATTCATCCACACCAATCTAGTTTCAGGCTAGGGAAGGCCACAGATTTTAACCTTCAAAGGCTATTTACTAACATATCGTCTACTGTAGGGTTGGTTAGCTCCAGAATTGTTACCTCTTTAGTCCTTGAAAAAGTGTTCAGCTCGGTAGAGTGGTCTTATCTGTGGTCTGTACTAGGCAAATTTGGATTTGGACCCAGATTTATCAGACGGGTGCAGTTATTATACTTCCAACCTATAGCATGTGCGTCTGTGTCCCCAAAAGCCCCAAAGCCTAGAGGTTTCTCTGATCTCTGCAGTTAGAGCAGGGCTGTGGCTGTGTATTACAACCATTGCCCCGCTCCTGGTCACCCTTGCGCGATCAGCATGATATGATGTGGCCGGTACTGCAATAATGAGTGGTGCGGCGGGCACATAATGCAGAGAACATGTTTTGCAATACTCTCGCCAGGTTCTCTGTCTTCAGAGCTGACCACATCACATCATGCTAGTCACTAAATTCATGTACTACAATATTAAGCTGTGCGGCTGCACAGCTTGGTATCGAAATACATGAATTCATCGTTTTGAACCGTTTGAGGGTGCACAGCATCTAAATAGTATTGATATTTTGATGCATTGTGCAACCCTAATATGTTCTGCCCAGCTTGTGCCACCATAAAAACACTGCTCTCTAATTATTATGCTGTGTTTCCCGGTTTTAGAAACACCCTACATTTAGCCTTAATCTTTTGCCCGGACATATGACAGGGTTTAGAAGGGAAAGAGTACATGCGGATTTAAGGCCTAATTTGTCGATTTACAAAGTATTGGTTCACAATTACAGGGCTCTGATGTGAAATAATAAAAGAAACCGCTTAGAACTTATTAAGGGGAGTAGTGAGCATTTTGACCCCACAGATGTTTTCCAGAAATGAATGCACTACTGTTGGTGCAAACTAAAAATTTACGTTTTTTCCCCAGATATTCCATTTCAGTGGCATGTTGTGCCCAGCTCGTGCCACTGGAGTCACACACCCAATTTTTTTTTTAAAAGGGTTCTCCTCAGTAACGCGATGCCATATATGTGGAAGTACACTGCTGTTTGGGCATGCTGTAGGGTTCAGAAGGGAGGGAGCCCCATTTGGCTTTTGTAGCACAGATTTTGCTTGGTAGTAGTTCTGTTTGGGTTTTACAGGTATTTCAGTTCATAATATGGGGGCATATGTAAGCTGGCAGACTACATCAGGGCATAATAAGAGGGTATCATAATGGGTAAAAAAATAATAAAATAATCCACGGATGTTTTTTACATTTTGAAGCAATCCCTTCGGCACAGTCCAGTGTCGCACTGATAAATGGTGTTCTTACCTATCCCCCTTTTGGTCCACACTCTGCACCTTTGCAGTTTGGGGAATTTTGCTGGGAAGTGTTGCCCTGGTATAATACGGGCACCCTCGCTTCCAGCAGATATGTGTGGTCCCTCCCCTTCCTGGTTCCCAAATATAAGGGCCTTGATAATCGCTTCTTGAAACAGAAGAAATGTTCCCCTCAGGCCTGCACATCTTATTCTTTCTTTCCTAACTTATGGGAGCCATAACTTATTTTATTTTAAAATTAAAACATACTTTCATGTTTTATTCTACATACCTCTGACAACTATCAAGCTTGTTTTTATCATATTTTAAATCACTTTGAAAGTATGTTTTACTTACATTTGTTGACACAAATCAGGTGACCTTCACTATTTAAACTTGCACTGGATGCTACTCGACACGCTTGAGAAAGGGGGAGGACCCCCGAAATGTCGCACCAGGCGTAATCCAAACGCCGACTGACCTTCCACGTGGGTCTCCGCTGAAGTTCCTCAGATTTCAAGCCTGGAAAAAGTGATGTCTCACCAGCTCATCTGAACCAAAGGACTTCATCATATGGGGTGATATCTTTTTTGCACTTTTACACTATTGCTATAGTGTTTTTGTATTCCACTATTTATACAAAGAATATACCTTTTTCAACTTCAATAAGTTGTTGTCTCTCATTCTTATACGTGCCTGCATTCTTATACGATGCTTGGATCTCACTATTGGCCATAGTCCATGAAAACGTTTTTTTAAATTACCTCAATTTCTTTTATCTGGTCTTCTAAAACCAGTACATTATTAAAATATGTAAAAAAAAAAATCAATTGTTGCTAAACCAGAGATCAATGAAGCCAGAGAAATGCCTGTACAGTTTATTACATCTGCCTCGCCAACAACTGGGGGTGGCGCGTCACAGTTTAAGAAGCGCTGATCTAATGTATCCCATTGACTACAATGTGGCGCCCATCGAGGGCAATAGAAACCTGCTGAAACCATAATTCTGGTATAAACATAACTTGTATTCTACAGCATTAAAACATAGTGAGAGTATAATTCTAAATGAACGCATTAATACCCACGATGGCCAAATTGCTATACCTTTTTATTTTTCGATTATTAAAGTGATCCAATCTATTGTTATAAATCGTACAAATTTTATACTAAAATAGCTGTCACCTTCTTAGAAATATTAGCCTTTTATTGCGTGAATAACACTAAAAACCCATAACCCTAAGATAAAGACAGCCGTTTTGCTCTACCATTTTGCTCTACCATTTTGCTCTACCAGTCTCCACGGCAAACAAAGGGGTACAGAAGTATCCTTCCTCCCTCCTGTCCCAGGAATAAATGGCAATCTACGCTGGTAACTGAGTGCTCCACACTCCACGTCCGATCAGATCTTCCAAGAATATTTTCTCGGGAGGCATACTGTAGTGCAATAACGCCTTCACCCAGTCTCAAAGAATATTAATTATACTCGCAAACATACCGTAGATTAAAATTCAGCATATATATTTAAACAAATTCATAGGTAGGTTGACAATTTTGTTTTTTGGAATTGGCTGTTTGTTTCCATAGGCATCATAGTTACATTGTTTTAGTGGACCTTAGTTCCATACAGTTGTAGCCTGTTAGTGCGAACATATTAGAGAATCTGTCAGCTTTCTGGTTATAATCTTTAATTCTGGAGCAATTGCGGTGTCTAAAGGCCCTTTTATACCGGCCGATAAGCGGCCGGTGCAGCGAGCGTCTCGTTGATCAGCACTCGTTTGTTCCTGTCACGTGGAGCTATGGATGGGGATGAGCGTTCGTTCTCCGATCACTTGTCCCCATACATTATTATCATGTCGGCAGCGCATCTCCCTGATTACACAGGGAGATGTGCTGCCGACAACAAAAATATTTCACTTTTTTAAACAAATACGACCAGCAGATGATCGAACGTTTGCTCGTTCATCTGCTGCTCGCTGCCGTGTTTACATAGGGCAATTATCAGCAACGAGCGTTGTATGAACGCTTGTCTACCTGATAATCGCCCAGTGTAAAAACCCCTTATTGTCCTGCACGGGTTTCCCGTGCAAGCTGGAGCGGGTGAGCGGGTGCTCGGCTGTCTTATGACAATCGCAAACATGCTGTGGTCAATAGCGTCCACATCATCTTAGTTGTTTACAGAGGGAGGGCGCTCCCACTATCACCATATAACAAAGGTCCCCAGGCCTGCCTTGACTATATTAAATACCTATAGCTGAATGTGAGGACATATCACACCTCCACTGAGGGAAGAATAACACCAAATACAAATTGTATCTGCAAAAATATATAAATCCTTTATTACATTAAATCATAAAAACATATTGGCCATCAGGACCTAAAATACAACAGACAATTTAAAATACACTGGCATAGAGAACAGAAGGGCTATTCAAAAAATAACATGTACACAAAAGTGCTGTATATACAGCAGCAATACGGGTCATTTAGTCAAACAAGCTGTGTGTATATAGTATGAGGAACTCTGCAAACCACACATAAGGTTCAGACACCCATGTCATCACACAACAACATGAAATAGACCCATCAATATATGCACAGGGATGGCAGCAAACAAAGTACAGTGTGTACAAAGCTAAATAGAGAACAGGAAGTCACCATGAATAAAAGTACGGTCCCTGAACCTATACCAACCCAGGTGTAGTATGAATAACCCAAAAGTGAACTCCACACCAGGAGCCCCGACGCGCGTTTCGCGGTAGCTTTTACAAGGGGTACTGACAGGAAGAGTAGTTGATGTTATAAATATGCTGAAAAAATGCCTTGACTATATGCCTATTATGCAGTGCCAGAGACATGGCCTGATAGATTTCTTGTCAGTTTTACACTTAAATTGCTTGTTAGTTTTACACTTGTCAGTTTTACACTCAAAAGATCACATAGTGAAGTCCCCTAGTGGGACTGGAAAAAGTATTAATTAATTTGAAATAAAAATTAATAAAAAAAGTGAACAGTAAAAAAAATTATTTTTTTCTATAAAAAGTGGTTTTATTTTGTGAAACTGTAAAAAAGAAATAAAGATAGACATATATGTTAATACCTCGATTGTAATGACCCGAACAATAAAGTTAACATTTTATTTAAATTGCAACGTGAACACCGTCAAAAACAATGGCGGAATTGCTATTTCATTGCCCCCCCCCCCCCAGGAATAACAAATTAATCAATAAGTCCCATGTGCCCTGATATGATACCAATGAAAACGACATCTTATCCTGCAAAAAAACAAGCCCTCATATGGCTACATTGATTGAAAAATACAAAAGTTATGGCTCTTGAAATGGGACGTTGCAAAAACAAATAATTTTATTTAAAAATTGTTCTTATTGTGCAAAAGTGGTAAAACATAAAAAAATCTATACATATTTGGTATTATCTTAATCGTACTGACCCATAGAATAAAGTTAACACATTATTTAAGCTGTGCGGTAAACGGCATACATTTTAAATGCATAGAACATTTATGGAATATCAGTTTTTTTCTATTCCCAAAAAAGTAAATAAAAGTTAATCCAAAAATTATATTTTCCCCAAAAATATAACTCATCCCACAATAAACCTCAATAAGTCCTCATACGGCTATGTCAACGGAAAAATAAAAAATGTATTGCTCATTGAATGCATCGATGGAGACACTATAAATATTTCTTGGTCATTAAGGCCTAAAATAGGATGGACATTAAGGGGTGAAAGCAATAAATCTGTTTGTGTCCACTGGTTTGTGGTAGCTTTTTGTCAATATTTAATTATTCTCAATATAGACTGTGACATACAGGAATTTGATACTAGTATAGCTTGCTGAGTGGGTAAAAGTAAAGGAAACATTTATATTAGCTAAAAAAAAAAACTAAAAAAAAACATTGTTCGGAGTCCACATCCCCCTTCCAAATAAAGAAATGTCTAAAAACAATTAATTGTTGTTAGGGAAAAAATAAGCTCTTCCCATTCACCCATATATTGAATGGCGTAACTGGGTGCGTACCTGGACCAGCTTCCCCTAAAGCTCCATTGGATAGGTTATCAGTTGTTCGGTAGTGGACAACCTCTTTAAATCATACCACTATACCAGATTAAATATTACCTGCATACTGTTGCTGAACGCAACTCACTATTATAAGACCAATATTACCAATAATAAAACAATAAAAGGTCCAAATAATACCGCCACACCATAACCACACAGTGACTGAATAATATCCCCAATACTGTTAATTAATAATACGC
This sequence comes from Rhinoderma darwinii, assembly GCF_050947455.1. Taxonomy (NCBI): domain Eukaryota; kingdom Metazoa; phylum Chordata; class Amphibia; order Anura; family Rhinodermatidae; genus Rhinoderma; species Rhinoderma darwinii. Next base: position 66,626,318 of record NC_134693.1, on the reverse strand, counting down.
CACACTATAACCACATAGTGACTGAATAATATCCCCATAGTGTTACTGAATAAAAACCACTATACAAAGACCAATATTACCAGCATATAGTTGTAGATGTCAGTTATACATGGGAGCTCTGCAGACAATATAAGTGATTACAGCACATTTATATCCAGTGACTCACAGGTGATGTTTTCTCTGATTAGAGTTGTTCACTTTCCCTTTTTTTTCCATCCGGCCCAGACCACTGTGACAACTTATTCCAGCCACCTCTCGTCTCTGCAGAATTTGACACACAAGCATGTTGGTTTCTCTCTTTTCCAGCATCCTCCCCACCTATACCACATCCTCTAAACAATCTCGTAATTCACTTGCCCCAGATGGTAATAATGATCCTTTAGTGCTTGACACAATAAAAGTGCCCCATAAGTAACCATGCCCCCACAGTGATAATGCCCCTTTGTGATCCCTGTATATAGTGCCACAGCATCCCCTGTAGATAGAGCCACATGCAGCCCCGTGTAGGTAGCGCCACTCAGCACTTCCCCTTGTATATAGTGCCATACAGCCCCCTAGTAGATAGTGCCATGCAGCCCCCCTTGTATATAGTGCCATGCATTCCCCCCTTGTATATAGTTCCACACAACCCCCCCCTTGTATAGTGCCACACAGCTACCCTCTCCCTTGTGTATAGTGCTACACAGCCCCCTCCCTTGTATATAGTGCCACACAGCCCCCCTCCCTTGTTTATAGTGCCACACAGTCACCCCTTGTATATAGTGCCACACAGCTTCCCCATCCCCTTGAATATAGTGCTACACAGCTCCCTTTGTATAAAGTGCCACACAGCCCCCCTATTGTATATAGTGTCATACAGCCCCCCTTGTATATAGTGCTACTATAGACAGCCCCTTTGTGTATAGTGCCACACAGCCCCTTCCCTTTTATATAGTGCCACACAGCCTCCCCCTCCCTTTTATATATAGTGCCACACTGCCCCCTCCCTTTTATATAATGCCACACAGCCCCCTCCCTTGTATATAGTGCCACACAACCACCCCCTTGTATATAGTGCCACACAGCTTCCCCCTGCCCTTGTAAATAGTCACACAGTCCCCGCTTGTATATAGTGCCACAAAGCTCCCCCTCCCCTTGTATATAGGGCCACACAGCCCCCTTGTATATAGTGCCCCACTGACAAATTTAAATGGTCCTTAGATTTTAATTTTCTTTCCACATACAATCCGCAAATTATACTTTTACAAGAGACTAATTTACTTGGTCCCAAATTGCGAGCTCAGGCGCGCCCTTGGGTCAGCCACAGTTCTCATACTTCTTATTTCAGTTACTCCTTTGGGTTCTCTTTGCTGGTTCACAAATCTCTACAATGTGAGGTTACATCTGTTAAGATAGACCACAGGGGGAGATTCATAGTGCTGTTATGCTAGATCCATTTTACATATTTTCTTATAGTCAATGTCTATAATCCTTTCCCGGCCACTGTCCAATTACTCACTGACATAATGATGCTGGTAACCGAGTTTGGACCTGCTCCTCTTCTACTCCTCGGGGACTTCAATCTTTTGCTGTGCTCTGAATTAGATAAACTGGGGGTAGTCCCGGGTTGTGGTTCCCCCTGGCTGACTGGGCCGCAACATCTAATTTATGGGAATTTTGGCGGGCTCAATACCCTCATTCTGTAGCTTACTCATGCCATTCATCCACCTGTACTTCCTTTTCCTGAATTGACTTGGCGTTTGTAAATGACCCCTCTTTAGTATATGTGGTAGATACATTGTACCTCCCTTAGGATTATCGGACCACTCTCCCCTTATGGTCACTCTGGGATTCACTGAAATTGCCAAACGTAAGATCTGGAGAAAGAGTACCCTTTGGCTCTCCTGTGCTGAAGTTGCAGCCTCTTTAGAAATAGAAATTACAGTCTGGAACACTAATTCAGGTCTGACAGATAGCAATCTTCAAAGCATATATTAGAGGGGTGGTTATACGGTCAATCTCCTCGCATACAAAAAGAACTAGCTAAACATCGTAGAGTATTGGAGGCTGAACTGGTTCTGGCAGAGGAGGAATATCTCAGGACTAAGGACCACTTGGCCTTTACTACCTTTCCAGCAACACAACGTGAATATACCCTCTTATTAACTGACTTCAACAGGAAGAAAACTTTATATTCCCAGCAGAAGGTTTTTGAGCAGGGAGAATAAGACAGGTCTTTTGCTGGCTTACTTAGCCCGAGAGGACACCGCCCTGAACCCCATTTTGGAAACAACCTCTTGTACTGGGATGCTTGTTAGTAACCCCCTGGCCATCAACGATGTCATTGCTAAATTTTACTCCGATTTATACACCTATAAGGTTCCAAATAATCCACCTGACCTAGAAGCATACTTAGACACTATTATTTTCCCCACCTTGGATAGTGAGGATGTTCATTTTCTGGACCTTGATCTGACTTTAGAGGAGATTACAGAGGCTATTAGCTTCTTTCCGGACAGGAAAACCGTGGGTCTGGATGTCCTGCCTATAGAGTGGTATAAATTGCATGTTGAACTGATTGCCCCTCATTTACGTAATCTTTTCCAATCCTTCGATGCGAATAATACCCTCCCCCTTCTACGAGCAAGGTCCTTATAGTGCTGATGCCCAAGCCACGTAAAGATCCTAAGGAATGTGGCTCTTACCGGCCTATTTCACTCCTTAATTGTGATATTAAAATATTAGCCAAAATTTTGGCGATGCGTCTCCCAAAAAAATTATTTCTCATCTTATTCATCCACACCAATCTAGTTTCAGGCTAGGGAAGGCCACAGATTTTAACCTTCAAAGGCTATTTACTAACATATCGTCTACTGTAGGGTTGGTTAGCTCCAGAATTGTTACCTCTTTAGTCCTTGAAAAAGTGTTCAGCTCGGTAGAGTGGTCTTATCTGTGGTCTGTACTAGGCAAATTTGGATTTGGACCCAGATTTATCAGACGGGTGCAGTTATTATACTTCCAACCTATAGCATGTGCGTCTGTGTCCCCAAAAGCCCCAAAGCCTAGGGTTGGTAGGGGAGACAACCTTGGGTAAAGGAGGACTTCCGTCTAAATTATCATCCCCGTGACCATAGTGTCCGGCGAGAAAACACATCGGGTCTCTGTGTATCTGGACTCTGGATCTGCTGCTAATTTCATTCATAGAGACCTGGTGGATCGTCTCCAATTGCCAATTACTGCTCTGGAGAGGCCGTTGGTGGTTGCATCTGTGAATGGACTGCCTCTGCCGGACCCAGTTATTGCTGTGACCAAGCCGCTGAGGTTCCAAGTAGGAGCTCTCCACTCCGAGCTCCTCTCTTTCTTTGTCTTGTCCAAAGCCGTTAACCCTGTGCTGCTGGGCCTGCCTTGGCTATGACCACATGCCCCAGTCCTTGACTGGAACTCTGGAGAGGTTCTCCAGTGGGGCCCCCGAGTGTCACAACCGTTGCATGGTACAGATTCGTTTGGCTCAGCCTCCTCTGTCTTATTCAGTGGCAGGTATACCTGGTCATTATGCTGCATTTTCAGACTTCAGCAAGAGGGAGGCGGAGACGCTGCCCCCACACCGGGCGTGTGACTGTCCTATCAAGCTGATTCCTGGTGCATCCCTTCCCCATGGTAGGGTATATCCTCTCTCCTTGCCAGAGACTCTGTCCATGTCCGCGTATTTTAAAGAGAACTTGGAGAGGGGCTTCATATGGAAGTCTTCCTCCCCGGCAGGGATGGTCCCCTGCATCCTTATATCAACTATCGGGGTCTCAACCAGATCACGGTGAAAAATAAGCATCCGTTGCCACTGATCTCAGAACTGTTCGATCGTATACGTGATGCCAAGATTTTTGCCAAACTAGACCTGCGTAGGGCTTACAACCTAATCCGGATTCACTGGGGTGACGAATGGAAGACTGCATTTAACACCCGTGATGGACACTATGAGTATCTAGTAATGCCCTTCGGCCTGTGTAATGCTCCCGCGGTCTTCCAGGAGTTCGTTAATTACATTTTCCGTGACCTACTCTATGTTTGTGTTGTGGTCTATCTTGATGACATCTTGATTTTTTCTCCAGATCCTATGACGCATCAGAGACATGTCCATCAAGTTTTGCTGCAGTTAAGGAAGAATCGTCTGTACGCCAAGTTTGAGAAGTGCGTCTTTTAAAAAGATGCTCTACCCTTCCTGGGCTACATTGTCTCGAATAGAGGTCTCAAGAAAAGGTAAAGTCCGTCCTGAAATGGCCAAGCCCTCAAGGCTTGAGGGCCATGCAGCGCTTTCTGGGATTCGCCAATATTTACAGACAGTTTATTCCAAACTTCTCCTCACTGACATCTCCTATCTCTGACCTCACTAAGAAGGGCATGTATGCTAAGGTGTGGACTCCTGAGGCAGAGTCCGCATTCAATAGCCTGAAGAGTGCCTTCACGTCAGCCTCTATCCTCCATCATCTAGAAGTTTCTCTACAGTTCTCGTTGGAGGTGGACGCATCCTCTGTCGGTGCTGGTGCACTCCTGTTCCAGAGAGGTTCCAAGGGCAAGTCAATGGTATGTGGATATTTCTCTAAGCTCTTCTCTTCCGCAGAGCGCAATTACTCGATTGGGGATCAAATTGGCCCTGGAGGGGTGGAGACATCTACTTAGGGCGCAGCTCATCCCATCCTAATTTTTACGGACCAGAAGAAACTCACCTATCTTCAGATGGCCCAATGGCTGAACCCTCGTCAGGCCAGGTGGTTGCTGTTCTTTACCAGGTTCCAGTTTGGGCTCCATTATCACCCGGCCGACAAGAATGTGAGGGCCGATGCCTTGTCCAGGTCTTTCGACACAGAAGACACCAAGGAGATTCCACAGAACATTATAGATCCGTCTTGCATTGTCTCTGTCAATCCCCTGCAAGTTGGGGACATTCCTCCAGGGAGGACTTTTGTGCACCTGGCTTACCGAGGGAGAATCGGGCAATGAGAATCTAATTGCCCGTCATTTCTGGTGGCCCACGCTGCCCAAGGACATTATTGAGTTTGTTTCTTCCTGCTCTGTGTGTCCAGCTAACAAGGTCGGTCACTCCAGACCTGCTGGCCTGTTCCAGCCATTGCCTGTGCCCGATGCTCCCTGGCAGCATATAACTATGGACTTTGTCACTGACCTGCCTCTCTCTGCTGGATGCAGTACTGTCTGCGTGGTGGTGGATCGATTTTTCGAAGATGGCCCACTTCGTTCCTCTGACCGGTCTTCCTTCTGCTCCCCAACTGGCCAAGCTTTTCATGCAACACATCTTCCGCCTGCACGGCTTGCCGCAGCATATTGTGTCTGATCAGGGGGTTCAGTTCACCTCGAAGTTCTGGAGAGCCCTCTGCGGACTCCTTGGTGTAAAGTTGGACTTTTCCTCGGCCTACCATCCTCAGTCCAATGGTCAGGTCGAGAGGATCAATCAGATCTTGGAGAACTACTTACGCCACTTCATCACCCAGCAACATGATGACTGGGTGCAGTTGCTCCTGTGGGCTGAATTCTCTTACAATAATCACACCAGCGAGTCCAGAAGGAATACTTCGTTCTTTATTATTTATGGCCAACACCCAAGAATTCCTCTCCCGGTGCCTGATACCTCCGAGGTACCAGCTGCTGACCCGGCTTTTAGGGACTTTCTGCAGATCTGGCAGCAGACTCGGTCCTCCATCCTGCTGGCGGTCGACCGCATGAAATGGAAAGCGGACACAAGGAGAAGAGAACCTCCCCAATTTCTTCCTGCCATGAAGGTCTGGCTATCCTCCAGGAATATTCGACTGAGGGTGACGTCGTACAAATTTGCTCCCAGGTTCCTCGGACCCTTCGAGATCCTGCAGCAGATCAACCCTGTTGCCTACAAGCTTCGGCTGCCTCCTACTCTCAGGATCCCCAACTCCTTCCATGTCTCCCTCCTGAAGCCGGTGGTTCTGAACCACTTTACCAAGACTCCTAGCCCTGCGGTTGCCTCCAGCGGGTTGCCTAACCTTCGAGGTTAAGGAGATCTTGGAAACCAAGAAAGTGAGAGGAAAGACTTTTTATTTGGTGGATTGTCGGGGGTTCGGTCTTGAAGAGAGGTCCTGGGAGCCAGATCAGAACCCCAATGTTCCTACTCTTTTAAAAAAGTTTCTCTCATGTCCATGGCCGCGGGCCGTCACGTTCACTCACTTCCTGACGGCCGCAGCCATGGGTCTGTGAGCGCTGGCCCCAGTTTCCTCCTCAGGACACACCAACGTTCACTTCCACTCACCTTGGCCAGGTCCCGTAGGGACTTTAATGTGAAATCAGCCCATGAGTGCCCTGGACTATAAGAAGGGCCCAGCCCTTGCTTTCATGCCTGAGCATTGTTTGTCGTATTCTAGTTTGTCTAAGCAAATGGTCTCCTAGTGTTTTCCAGTTCCCAGTGTTCCCTGTTCCTGTATCCTGTATCCCGTGCTATCCTGGTCAAGTGCCGTGCTGTGCTGTCATCGTGCTGTGCAGTATTCTACACCTGTCCTGCTACACCACGCCTGACATCTGCCTGCTGCCTAGTCCCAGCCGAGCCTGTCTTACTACTGTCCGAGCTGCCACAGATACTCTATACGAACTATAGACTGTGTAATGCCTGTGGCTGCGGGCTGTCAGCTCCGTTCTCACCCTGACAGCCGCAGCCACGAGTCGGCAAGCACTGGCCCTAGCCTCCTCCTCAGGAGAAGCCAGCGCTCGCGTCTACTCACCACTGCCGGATCCCGTGGGGTGCGCGCACACGCTCAGTCATGAACTTTCACCCGTGAATACTCTGGACTATAAGAGGGGTCCAGTCCCCTAGTTCTATTCCTGACCTTTGTTGTGTATTCCTAGTCTGTCTTGCATATGGCCTCCTAGTGTTTCCTGCTCCCAGTGTTCCTTTTCCTGTATCCTATACTTGTATCCTGATCTAGTGCCGTGCTGAGCTGTTGCCATGCTGTGCTGTATTCCACGCCTTTCCTGCTTCTCCACGCCTGACATCCACCTGCTGCCAAGTTCCTACCTAGTCTGCCTTGCTACTGTCCGAGCTGCCACAGGTACCCTATATGAACTATAGACTGTGTCATGTCTGCGGCTGCGGGCTGTCAGGTCTGTTCTCCCTCTGACAGCCGCTGCCACGAGTCGGCAAGCACTGGCCCCAGCCTCCTCCTCAGGAGAAGCCAGCACTCGCGTCTACTCACCACTGCCGGATCCCGTGGGGTGCGCGCACACGCTCGTGCCCGCTCTTAAAGGGGCAGCGCGCGCACCGGAGCTCAGTCATGAACTTTCACCCGTGAGTACTCTGGACTATAAGAGGGGTCCAGTCCCCTAGTCCTATTCCTGAGCTTTGTTGTGTATTCCTAGTCTGTCTTGCATATGGCCCCCTAGTGTTTCCTGCTCCCAGTGTTCCTGTTCCTGTATCCTATACTTTTATCCTGATCTAGTGCCGTACTGAGCTGTTGCCGTGCTGTGCTGTATTCCATGCCTGTCCTGCTTCTCCATGCCTGACGTCCACCTGCCTCCAAGATCCTGCCTAGTCTGCCTTGCTACTGTCCGAGCTGCCACAGGTACCCTATACGGACTATAGACCATGACCTGCGTCCTGTTGACCAGCTGCCTTACCGCCAAGACGGTACGGCCCATGAACCCAACGTGACAGACTCTGACCTGCACCCTGTTGGCCAGTTGCTATACCGCCAAGGCGGTACAGCCCAGTGGGTCCACGAACCCTACGTGACACTCAATACATAAATACAACACCAGAACCAAGCTCAATACATAACTACAGCACCAGAACAAAGCTAAGTACATATATACAACACCAGATCCAAGTGTAATGACGGGGTGAGGAGACAGACAGGTGAGCCCTAATCTACCCGCCACTCAGTCCCTGCCTACTTGCACGACCCGTCCTAGGCAACGGCGTACAACTGGGTGATGGTCCCTACGCTCAATACGTGCACGAGAGACAAACAGACAAGGGTACACAGAAGCTAAGGGAAATGGGGAAGTGCAACAAGAGTAGTTTACGAGCAGAGTCAAACCAGTAGTGTACAAGGTACCAAACGCAGAGCAGGAGCGTAGTCAGTAAAGCCAGGGCCAAAATGAAGCTGAGGTCAATAGTAATAGCTGGAACAGCAGAGCCAGGAAACAAGAGAGATGCACAGGCAAAGACAAGAAGCAAATTAAGGTATACATAGACCGAGGGCGGGAGCTAGAACCGTCTGGCCAGGCTGTGATAGGTTCTCCCACTCCTCAAACTACCAGCCTGAGTAGTAGCAGATCGAGTCACTCTAACAGACCTAGGAGCAGATGCAGACTGATTAACCACGGGCGTCGACACAGATGCTGTGTCTGGCATATCCTTTACAGTACCCCTCCCTTTTATGAGGAGCCACTGGACCCTTCCTAGGTGGACCTGGCTTATTGGGTTACCGAGGATGGAACCTCCTGAGCAATACCCCAGCGTGAACATCCCGGGCAGGTACCCAAGTCCTCTCCTCAGGCCCGTATCCTCTCCAAAGGACCAGGTACTGGAGGGAACCTTGGACCATCCTGCTGTCCACAATCTTGGCCACCTCGAATTCTACCCCTTCAGGGGTGAGAACAGGGACAGGAGGTTTCCTCGAGGTAACCAAGGACGGGGAGCAGCGTTTCAAGAGGGAGGCATGAAAAACTTTGTGTATTTGAAAAGACGGGCATAACTTCAGCCGGAAGGAGACAGGGTTAAGGACCTCAATGACCTTGTACGGCCCTATAAACCAGGGAGCAAATTTTTGGGACGGAACCTTAAGGCGCAAATTTTTTGAAGACAGCCACACCAGATCCCCGACCACAAACAAGGGGTTAGCAGAACGTCTTCTATCTGCCTGAGTGTTTTGTATGCTCTGGGACGCCTCTAGGTTCTTCTAAACCTGGGCCGAGACTGTGCACAGTTCCCGATGAACGACATCTACCTCGGGATTGTTGGAACCACCAGGTGAAACGGAGGAGAACCGTGGATTAAACCCAAAATTACAGAAAAAGGGGGAGACCCCTTACGAGTTACTGACCCGGTTATTAAGGGAAAATTCAGCGAGGGGAATGAAAGAGACACAATCTTATTGACAGTCAAAGATAAAACACCTTAAATATTGTTCTAGAGACTGATTAGTCCTCTCAGATTGGCCATTAGTTTCAGGATGGAAGGCCGAGGAGAAGGACAGATCAATCTCCAACTTTTACAGAAAGCCCTCCAAAACAATGAAACAAATTGTACCCCTCTGTCAGAAACAATATTGACAGGAACCCCATGGAGACACAGGATGTGTTTGACAAACAAGGTAGCTAACGTCTTGGCATTGGGTAGTTTCTTGAAAGGCACAAAGTGGCACATCTTACTAAAGCGGTCTACTACAACCCACACCACCGACTTGCCTTGAGATGGAGGCAGATCGGTGATAAAATCTATGGAGATTTGGGTCCAAGGTCTCTGGGGAATGGGCAAAGAACATAGTAAGCCCGCTGGTCGGGACCTGGGAGTCTTGGACCTAGCACAAATTTCACAAGCGTCGACGTAGGCCTTAACGCCCAGGCCACCAATAGTTTCTAACAATGAGGTGCTTGGTACCCAGGATGCGAGGATGCCAGGATGGCCAGATAGTGCAGAGTCATGATTTTCCCTGAGTACCCTTAGCCGGAATTGCAGGGGAACAAACAGCTTGTTCTCAGGAAGGTTCCCGGGAGCTGAACCTTGATCAGCCGCAATTTCGGAGACTAAGTCAGAAGCAACAGAGGATATTATTATACCTGGGGGCAAAACACAAGCAGGATCTTCCTCCGAAGGAGGGCTGGCCATGAAGCTACGCGACAGTGCATCAGCTTTAATATTTTTAGACCCAGCCCTATAGGTGACCACAAAGTTGAACATAGCAAAAAACAACGCCCATCGAGCTTGTCTCGTGTTTAGCCTCCGGGCAGATTCTAGGAAGACCAGATTCTTGTGGTAGGTAAGGACCGTTACCTGGTGCCTAGCCCCCTAAAAAGTGGCGCCACTCTTCAAATGCCCATTTAATGGCTAAGAGTTCGCGGTTGCCCACGTCATAGTTACTATCAGTGGGCGAGAACTGCCTGGAGAAGTAGGCACAGGGACGGAGATGGGTGAGGGACCTGGTACCCTGGGACAAGACAGCACCCACTCCCACCTCGGAGACGTCAACCTCCACGATAAATGGCTCCATTTGGTTAGGCTGAATCAGCACTGGGGCAGAGATAAAGCACTTCTTAAGGATCTCAAACGCCTGAACCGCCTCCGGAGGCCAGTGGAGGAGATCAGCACCTTTGCGAGTAAGATCCGTAAGAGGCTTAGCGATGACCGAGAAGTTAGCAATAAATCTCCTGTAATAATTAGCAAACCCCAGGAAACACTGTAAGACCTTCAGGGAGGCAGGGCGGACCCATTCTGCCACAGCCTGAACCTTGGCAGGATCCATGCGGAATTCATTAGGAGTGAGGATTTGGCCCAAAAATGGTATCTCCTGCACCCCAAACACAAATTTTTCGGTTTTTGCAAAGAGTTTGTTTTTCCAAAGGGCCTGGAGCACCTTTCTGACATGCTCAATGGGGGAGGACCAGACCTTGGAAAACACAAGTATATCATCAAGGTACACTACAAGAAATACCCCCAGATAGTCTCTTAAAATCTCATTTATGAAATTCTGGAAGACCGCGGGAGCATTGCACAACCCAAAGGGCATGACGAGATAATAGTAAAGGGAGGAAACCTCCAGCTCACCAGTTTATTGCGTCCCTTGACTCCTCGCTCGGATCTCCGCTACGGCTGGCGGTATATGCAATGGAGAAAAAGTGGAATGATCCAGCGCTAGGGCACTACTGCCTACTCACTATTCTTTGGGATTGCGTCTCTGCATTATTTTATACATATACCCCAACAAAGATGGGAACATCGATTCCTTTTTAAAGGCATGACGAGATATTCGAAATGACCTTCGGGTGTATTAAACGCAGTCTTCCACTCATCCCCCTCTCTGATCCGGATAAGGTTATAAGCCCCCAGAAGATCGAACTTAGAGAACCACTGGGCCCCCTGAACCTGATTGAAGAGATCAGGAATCAAAGGAAGGGGATACTGGTTCCTTACAGTGACCTTATTCAAGTTCCGGTAATCGATGCATGGCCTAAGACCACCATCATTCTTCCCTACGAAGAAGAAGCCAGCACCTACCGGAGAAGTAGAGGGGTGAATGTAACCCTTGGCCAGGCTTTCCTGGATATATTCTCTCATGGCCTCACGTTCGGGACAAGAGAGATTAAATATCCTACCCTTAGGGAGCTTAGCTCCTGGTACCAAATCGATTGCGCAATCGTATTCTCTATGAGGAGGTAACACTTCGGAGGCCTTTTTAGAAAAAACATCAGCGAAGTCCTGAATAAACTCAGGTAGAGTTTTCACCTCCTCAGGGAGAGAGATAAAATTAACAGAAAAACAGGACATCATGTATTCATTACCCCATTTAGTAAGATCCCCAGTTCTCCAGTTAAACGTGGGATTATGCATCTGCAACTAGGGAAGGCCTAAAACCAAATCGGACGATAATCCCTGCATCACCAGTACAGAACACTGCTCCAAATGAATGGAGCCAACAATGAGTTCAAAAACAGGGGTATGCTGCGTAAAAAAACCATTAGCAAGTGGAGTGGAGACGATATCACCTACCGGGACAGGTTTAGGCAAATAAATCAATGGCATAGCTAGAGACGTAGCAAATTCCACAGACATAATATTAGCAGAAGACCCTGAATCCACGAAGGCACTGCCGGTGGCAGACCTACCATCAAAAGAGACCTGAAAGGGAAGCAGGATCTTATTAGGTTTCATATTTACGGGAAATACCTGTACGCCTAAGCAACCTCCCCGATGGTCACTTAGGCGCGGAAGTTTTCCGGCTGCTTATTCTTACGCCTAGAACAGTTGTTCACTTGATGCTTGTCATCCCCACAGAAGAAGCAGAGACCATTCTTCCTGCGGAGCTCTCTACGTTGTTGGGGAGACACGGAGGCCCCGAGTTGCATTGGTTCATCCGAGTTTTCCGTGGAAGAACGAAGCAACGGAACCTTGGGAGCCATCATGTGGGAGCCAGAGGAGAAGGCACAAAAACATTCAAGTCGTCGTTCCCTGAGACGTTGGTCAAGACGTACCGCTAAAGCCATAACCTGATCTAGAGAGTCAGAAGAGGGATAGCTAACGAACAGGTCTTTCAGGACGTTTGACAGACCCAATCTAAACTGGCACCTCAAGGCAGGGTCATTCCAGCGAGAAGTTACGCACCACTTCCTAAAGTCAGAACAGTACTCTTCAACGGGTCTCTTACCCTGACGTAAGGTCACCTACTGACTCTCGGCAAAGGCAGTTTTGTCAGTCTCGTCATAGATGAGCCCGAGAGCGGAAAAAAAAAGGTCAACAGAGGAAAGTTCAGGGGCGTCAGGAGCCAAGGAGAAGGCCCATTCTTGGGGGCCGTCCTGGAGCCGGGAGACAATTATACCCACTTGCTGGCTCTCGGAACCTGAGGAGTGGGGCCTTACACGGAAATAGAGTCTATGACTCTCCCGAAAGGAGTAAAAGTCTTCCGGTCCCCTGAGAACTGGTCAGGCAACTTGAGATGAGGTTCAAGAGGTGAGGTGGAGGGCACTAGCTGGTTAGCATCACGCTGGTCGCACCTCTGAGCCAGGGCTTCGACCTGTAGGGAGAGACCCTGCATTTGCTGAGCCAGGGTCTCAAGGGGGTCCATTGTAGAAGGAACCAGGGTAGAAAAGGTATATGGGCCTGTGATTATGTAATGAAGGGGTGAGGAGACAGACAGGTGAGCCCTAATCTACCCGCCACTCAGTTCCTTCCTACTTGCACGACCCGTCCTAGGAGACGGCGTACAACTGGGCGACGGTCCCTACATTCAATACGTGCACGAGAGACAAACAGACAAGGGTACACAGAAGCTAAAGGAAATGGGGCAGTTGCCCACGGCAACAAGGTGAGCAACAAGAGGAGTGAACGAGCTGAGTTAAACCAGGAGTGTACGAGGTACCAAACGCAGAGCAGGAGCGTAGTCAGTAAAGCCAGGGTCAAAATGAAGCTGAGGTCAATAGTAATAGCTGGAACAGCAGAGCCAGGAAACAAGAGAGATGCACAGGCAAAGACAAGAAGCAAATGAAGGTATACATAGACTGAGGGCGGGAGCTAAAACCGTCTGGCCAGGCTGTGATAGGTTCTCCCGCTCCTCAGCCTGAGTGGTAGCAGATCGAGTCACTCTAACAGACCTAGGAGCAGATGCAGACTGATTAACCACGGGCGTCGACACAGAAGCTGTGTCTGACAGATCCTTTACACCAAGCTTAGTACTTATATACAACACCAAAACAAAGCTCCGTACATATATACAACACCAGAACTAAGCTCAGTACATATATAAAGCATCAAAACCAAGCTTAGTACATAAATACAGCACTAGAACAAAGCTCAGTACATATATACAGCCCCAGAACCAACCTCAGTACATAAATACAGCACCAGAACAAAGCTCAGTACATAAATACAGCACCAGAACAAAGCTCAGTACATATATACAATACCAGAACAAGGCTCAGTACATATATATATATATATATATATATATATATGTGTGTATATATATATATATATATATATATATATATATATATATATATATATAAATATATATATATATATATATATATATATATACACTACCGTTCAAAAGTTTGGGGCCACCCAGACAATTTTGTGTTTTCCATGAAAACTCACACTTATATTTATCAAATGAGTTGCAAAATGACTAGAAAATATAGTCAAGACATTGACAAGGATAGAAATAATGATTTTTATTTCAAATAATAATTTTCTCCTTCAAACTTTGCTTTCGTCAAAGAATGCTCCATTTGCAGCAATTACAGCATTGCAGACCTTTGGCATTCTAGCTGTTAATTTGCTGAGGTAATCGGGAGAAATTTCACCCCATGCTTCCAGAAGGCCCTCCCACAAGTTGGATTGGCTTGATGGGCACTTCTTGCGTACCATACGGTCAAGCTGCTCCCACAACAGCTCTATGGGGTTGAGATCTGGTGACTGCGCTGGCCACTCCATTACAGATAGAATACCAGCTGCCTGCTTCTTCCCTAAATAGTTCTTGCATAATTTGGAGGTGTGCTTTGGGTCATTGTCCTGTTGTAGGATGAAATTAGCTCCAGTCAAGCGCTGTCCACAGGGTATGGCATGGCGTTGCAAAATGGAGTGATAGCCTTCCTTATTCAAAATCCCGTTTTACCTTGTACAAATCTCCCACTTTACCAGCACCAAAGCAACCCCAGACCATCACATTACCTCCACCATGCTTGACAGATGGCGTCAGGCACTCCTCCAGCATCTTTTCAGTTGTTCTGCGTCTCACAAATGTTCTTCTGTGTGATCCAAACACCTCAAACTTCGATTCATCTGTCCATAACACTTTTTTCCAATCTTCCTCTGTCCAATGTCTGTGTGCTTTTGCCCATATTAATCTTTTCCTTTTATTAGCCAGTCTCAGATATGGCTTTTTCTTTGCCACTCTGCCCTGAAGGCCAGCATCCCGGAGTTGCCTCTTCACTGTAGACGTTGCCACTGGTGTTTTGCGGGTACTATTTAATGAAGCTGCCAGTTGAGGACTTGTGAGGCGTCTATTTCTCAAACTAGAGACTCTAATGTACTTATCTTGTTGCTCAGTTGTGCAGCGAGGCCTCCCACTTCACTTTCTACTATGGTTAGAGCCTGTTTGTGCTGTCCTCTGAAGGGAGTAGTACACACTGTTGTAGGAAATCTTCAGTTTCTTGCCAATTTCTCGCATGGAATAGCCTTCATTTCTAAGAACAAGAATAGACTGTCGAGTTTCACATGAAAGCTCTCTTTTTCTAGCCATTTGGAGAGTTTAATCGAACCCACAAATGTAATGCTCCAGATTCTCAACTAGCTCAAAGGAAGGTCAGTTTTATAGCTCCTCTAAACAGCAAAACTGTTTACAGCGGTGCTAACATATTTGCACAAGGGTTTTCAAGTGAAAAAGGGCTGCGGCGGGAAGGGGGTTAAAGGGTGACCCCTCCCAACATTGAGCCATTTATTAAAAACAGTGTATTATCGTACCTAATTAGAAAAAAAGTGCTGTGCTTTTACGCAACCAAAGAAGGTTTTATTTCAACGATAAAGAGGCTCTGTCACTAATTTTTAACTGTCTAATTATAATAGGCGCTTTACTGTAGATAACTACTGTTTTGTTTTTTAAAAACTTTTATTTTTGACCAAGTTATGAACATTTTAAGATTTATGCAAATGTGTTCTTAATGCCCAACTGGGCGTTTTTTTTACTTTTCACCAAGTGGGCGTTGTAAAGAAAAGTGTATGACGCTGACAAATCAGCATCATACACTTCTCTTCATTCCAGCCCAGCTTGATCCACAGCCCAGCGTGATCTCGGGAGATCACGCTGTGACATCACTTCCTTCCACATGTCCTTCACCGGAGCGACGGAAGAGTGAACAGACATCGCCGTCAGCCATGCCAGGACGCTTATCTGAATCTGCAGCGGCTGGAGGCGATGTCTATTCAGTCTTCCATCGCTCCGGTAAAGGACACGCGGGATGAATTGACGTCACAGAGTGATCTCGCGAGATCACGCTGTGCTGTGGATCAAGCTGGGCTGGAATGAAGAGAAGTGTATGACGCTGATTGGTCAGCGTCATACACTTTTCTTTACAACGCCCACTTGGTGAAAAGTAAAAAAAACGCCCAGTTGTGCATTAAGAACAAATTTGCATAAATCTTAAAATGTTCATAACTTGGTCAAAAATAAAAGTTTTTAAAAAACAAAACAGTAGTTATCTACAGTAAAGCGCCTATTAGATTAGGTAGTAGATAGCGAAGTTATAAACTGGTGACAGAGCCTCTTTAAGACCCTACCGGTGACATTTTGTTCATATTAAATACCCTTTCGATTTCCCTCTGACTAATCGAATTTTTCTTATCCACACCCCTCCTTACAAATTTTACTTGTTTATTGCCGCAAAATGTTAAACTCTTTGGGGAACAAACATGTTATTTCTTAACTCCTATCCGCACGAGTCAGTAACTATACGTCGTTACGGGAGGTTACTTCCCGCACGAGGACGTATAGTTACTGAGTTGTTTCCGGTGCACACTGTCGGCGACAGTGTGCATCGGGAACCAGGAGGTCAGCTGTCGCCGACAGCTGACACACCACTCTTGCCAGCCAGTGGTCCTTTGCCGCTGATTTAGGCAATTAACCCCTTAAATGTGGCGATCGGTTGCGATCGCCGCATTTTAGGGGTCTCTAGCATATCGGCAGACCCCGGTCTGAAATCTCGGGGTTTGCCGATAGTTAGCATGGCAAACGGAGGCCAAACAATGGCCTCCGTGTCTGCCATGGACGGAAGTACATCAGGACCAACATCCGGCGGATCTTGATAGGCATCCTGTCAGAGTGACAGGAAGTCACTATGTTGTTCCCGATGCACAATGTCGGTGACAGCTGACACTCCAGTGTTGCCGATCAGCTACTTATCGCCGCTGATTTTGGCAATTAACCCCTTAAATGCGGCAATCGATTGCGATCGCCACATTTAGGGGGTTTGTAGCACATCGGCAGCCCCCATGCAATCGTGGGGGTTTCTGATGCTTGTGATGGCATCTGGAGGCCAGACAACGGCCTCCGGGTCCTCCATGTATGGAAGCCTATGAGGACCAGCCTCTGGCTGGTCCTCATAGACTTACTGTCAGAGTGACTGTGACGTCACACTGACAGTTGGAATACATTACACTACTAGGTAGCATAATGTATTATAGCAGCGATCAGAGCTGCAGGTAAAGAAATAAAGTGTAAAAAGTAAAAGAAAGTTAATAAAAATATTTTCTAAAAGTGTTAAAATAAAAGTAGTTTTTTTCCTATAATAAGTCTTTTAAGATAGGAAAAAAATGAAAATGGTAAAAAAAAGTACACATATTTGGTATCACCGCGTTCGTAACGACCCAAGCTATAAAACTATCATGTTATTTTTCCCGCAGGGTGAACACCGCAAACAAAATAAATAAAAAATTATGTCACCACCCCTCCCAAGATATAGAATAAAAAGTGATCAAAAAGTCGCATGTACCCCAAAATAGTAAAAATAAACGCGAAAAACAAGACCTCCCACAGATTTTTTGACTAAAAAATACAAAAGTTATGGCTCTCAGAATATGGTGATACAGAAAAAAAATAATTTTATAGAAAAATTGTTTTATTGTGCAAAAGCTGCAAAACATAAAAAAAAACTATATACATATGGTATCTCTGTAATCGCATCGACCCGTAGAATAAACTAAAACATAATTTATTGCGCACGGTGAACGCCGTAAGAAATAAAAAATGTAAAACGCCAAAATCGCTGTTTTTTGGTCACCTTAGATAAATGTAATAAAAAGTGATCAAGAAGTTGTATGTACCATATAATGGTATCAATAAAAGTTACAGCTCGTCGCGCCAAAAATAAACCCCGAGAGCGCTCAATCGACCAAAATATAAAAAAGTTATGCCTCTCAGAATGTGATGATACAAAACAATTATTTTTTTTAACAAATAGTCTTTTCTTTGTGAAAGTAGTAAAGTATAAAAAAACCTATATAAATGTGGTATCACCGTAATCATATTCAGACGCAGAATAAAACTAAGTTGTCGTTTTTACCGCATGGTGAAAGACGTATAAACAAAACACCAAAAACAATGGAGGAATCGCAGTTTTTTTCCAATTTTAGCCCCCGCAAATAATTTTTGTTCAGTTTCCCAGTACATTATATGGTACTTTAAATTGTGTCAATAGAAACTACAACTCCTCCCGCAACAAATAAGCCCTCACACCACTCTATTGATGGAAAAATAAAAAAAGTTATGGAACTTGGAAGGCGGGGAGTGAAAAACAAAAATGAAAAAGCAAAAAAGGATCCTGAAAGGGTTAATTAATTTCTAATAAAAAAACATTTATGACCACATATGGGGTATTGCCATACTCAGGAGAAATTGCTTTACAAATGTTTGGGTGCTTTTTCTCTTTTATCCCTTGTGAAAATTAAAAAATTCAACATTTTAGTGGACAAAAATTGTTGAAATTAATCTTCACGGCATAATTCCACTAAATTCTACAAAATACCTGTGGGGTCAAAATGCTAACTATAGCCCTAGAAAAAAATCATTGAGGGTGTAGTTTCCAAAATGGGGTCACTTTTGGGGGGTTTCCACTGTTTTGGTCCCTCCAGGGCATTGCAAACGCGACATGGCACTGAAAACCAATCCAGCAAAATCTGCGCTCCAAAATCTAAAAGGCTCTCCTTCCCTTCTGAGCACTGCTGTGAGTCCAAACATCAGTTTATGACCACATATGGGGTATTGCCGTAATCAGGAGAAATTGCTTTACAAATGTTGGGGTGCGTTTTCTCCTTTATTCCTTGTAAAAATGAAAAAATTATATGTTTTAGCAGAACAAAAGGTGATTTTCATCTTCACAGACTAATTCCACTAAATTCTGCATTAAAACTGTGGGGTCAAAATTCTAACTATACCCCTAGATAAATTCCTTGAGGGGTGTAGTTTCCAAAATGGGGTCACGTTTGGGGGGTTTCGACTGTTTAAGCAACACAAGACCTCTTCAAACCTGACATGGTGCCTAAAATATATTCCTAAAAAATGGAGGCCCCAAAATCCACTAGGTGCTCCTTTGCTTCTTAGGCTGGTGCTTCAGTCCATTAGGACACTAGGGCCACATGTTGGATATGTCTAAAAACTGCAGAATCAGGGCAATAAATATTGAGATGCGTTTCCCTGGTAAAACCTTCTGTGTTACAGAGAAAAAATGTATTACAAATGAATTTCAGCAAAAAAAATTAATTTGTAAATTTCATCTCTACTTTGCATTAATTCTTGTGAAACCCCTAAAGGGTTCAAATACTTTCTGAATGCTGTTTTGAATACTTTGAGTGGTGCAGTTTTCAAAATGGGGTGATTTATGCGGACTTTCTAATATATAAGGCCCTCAAAGCCACTTCAGAACTGAACTGGTCCCTGAAAAAATAGCCTTTTGAAATTTTCTTGAAAATATGAGAAATTGCTGCTAAAGTTCTAAGCCTTGTAATGTCCTTGAAAAATAAAAGGACATGAAAAAAAATGATGCAAACATAAAGTAGACATATGGAAAATGTTAACTAGTAACTATTTTGAGTGGTATTACTATCTGTTTTACAAGTAGATACATTTAAATAAAGAAAAATTCAAATTTTTGCTAATTTTCTCTAAAATGTGAAGTTTTTTACAAATAAATATTGAATTTATCGACCAATTTTTTTCACTAACATAAACTACAATATGTCACGAGAAACAATCTCAGAATTGCTTGGATAGGTAAAAGCATTCCAAAGATATTAACACATAAATCGACACATGTCCGATTTGAAAAAATCATGTGTCCACAAGGCCAAAACAGGCTGTGTCCTAAAGGGGTTAAAATGTGCTGATACGCTGTGAGACACTAGGCCTACTGTAATATTGTACAAATACCAATTCTGGTTTTTAATCTCCATAGCGTTCCTCCAACGTATTGGAGGCCACAAGTGCACTCCAGTGTGTATATAATTCCCTCATTCTCACATGAGATCTCACCCCAAACTTTAAAATCCTTTTCACGGCGATCATTAAGGGGCTTTAGTCTAGGCCGCCGTGCAGGCTGGAGCGGGTGCTTGGCTGTCAGTATTCTGCCAAAGCTAGAGGGCCTTTGTTAGGCCCCCTGCTGCCAATGCAACCCATCTTAATCTCAGCCCATCAGAGCCACCTCCCTTTATCAAACTCCTTAGTTGCCACATTGCTATTGACCACAGCATCTAAGGGGCACGCTAGCTACAAACTCAACCATTGCAGCAGGGTGCCAGCTGTATGTTACAGCTGACACCCGCTGCTGATGGAAGGGCTCAATGCTTGAGCTCACGCCATAAGGTCGCTATACATTTACAGCACTCTGCGGGAAGTACCATCCGCCAGCGCCATTAATGTATGATGTAGTACAGAAAGAGGTTAATAACCCTAGATTTCCAATTTATCAACTGTCATGAAACCAAAACCCCCTCCAGCTGGGGGCCTGTTAACACCCGAGTATAATTGTCAACCTAAATCTACCCACCCAAATCAAATTGGTGAAATAGGGTACAATCACAGGTAACTCCAGTTTCAATAGTGCAGAGGTTTCCAAACGTTCTGAGGCCGGGACCCACTTTTGGCTGAGACTTTTGTTTGGGACCTCCCACTACTATACTTAGCCCCATTTCGTCTGATGTATGTCAATATCATTCGTAGATAGATGCCGGCACTTAGCTCCATTAGAAAAATAAGTCCCTGCAACATCGAAAACAACGACAACCCGACTATGGCTGCTGATGGTGGGTCATGTGACCAGACTTGTCCATCAGAGGCATAGCTAGGGGTTTAGCACAGTGGGGGTGAAATACATCTGAGTGGGTTCCAACCCAGTGGGCCCCCCACATAGTATAATAAACCCTTTGCGGCCCCCACACAGTATAATGCCCTTATAGCTGCCCTCACACAGTATAATTCCCCTATACCTGCCCCCACACTGTATGATGCCCCACAGTATAATGCCCCTACAGTTACCCCAAAAAAGTATTAATGCCCCTATAATTTCCCCCACATAGTATAATGCCCTATAGTTTCCCCCACAGTATAATGCCCCAAAGCTGCCCCACACAGTATAATGCCCCTATAGTGCCTCCCTACACAGTATAATGTCCCTATAGTTGCCCCCCACACTGTATAAAGCCCCATAGCTGCGCCCACACAGTATAATGCCCCCATAGCTGCCCTCACACAGTAAAATGCCCCTGTAGTGTCTCTCTACACAGTATAATGCCTGTAAAGCTGCCCTCACACAGTTTAAGGCCCCATAGCTGCTCCCACACAGAATAAAGCCCCATAGCTGCCCCCACATAGTCTAATGCCCTTATAGTTGTCCCCACAGTATAATGCCCCCACACAGTATAATGCTCCTATAGTGCCTCCCTACACATTATAATGCCCCTATAGTTGCCCCCACACTGTATAATGCCCCCATAGCTGCCCTCACACAGTAAAATGCCCCTGTAGTGCCTCCCGACACAGTAAAATGCCCGTAGAGCTGCCCTCACATAGTATAATGCCCCATAGCTGCTCCTACACAGTATAATGCCCCTATAGCTGCACCCATACAGTATAATGCCCCATAGCTGCCCCTACAGTATAATGCCCCATAGCTGCCCCCACACAGTATTATGCCCCTATAGTTGCCTCTACACAGTATAATGCCCCTATAGCTGCCCCCACGCAGTACAATGCTCCTTTAGCTGACTCACATAGGATAAGGCTCCTATAGCTGCCTCCGCCCACAGTATAATGCCCCCCATAGCTGTCCCCACACAGTAAAATGCCTCCATAGCTGTCCCCATAAAGTATAATATCCCCATAAACACCATCATAGCTGCCCTCCACACAGTATAAAGTCCCCCATTGCTGCCACCTCACAGTATAATACCCCACAGCTGCCCCACACAGTATAATGCTTCTATAGCTGCTTCCACAGTGCCTAATAAAAATAATAAAATACATATCCACCTATGCCCATTCCCCCGACGGGTGGAGATCTTTCTGCTCCTCAGGTCTGTGGAGTGTGTGTATCAGTGCAGACAGGCACGATGACGTTACTACAGTGCTGAGCCGCTCACGGCATTGTGAATGCTGGAGCAAGGAGCCGTCAGCTCCTTGCTCCAGCTTTGAATTCAACTGTATCTGCGTCCTGAGGACGCAGATGCAGTTGAAACCAGGAAATCAATGAGGGGGTCGTGACCCACAGTTTGGGAAACAGTGCAATAGTGAAAAACTGACATTAACTACTTCTAAAGTATAAGTCTAAAGGTAAAGAATAAAAGACAACAATATAGTTTGCAAAAAAAGAAACCAGTGTAAACTAATGTATTTATTTAGAGCCCTTCCGGTAAAAAATCCCTTTACAAGTTATCTCTCATATACAGCGACTGTTACATAAATTGATATGTGCGAACTGTGGTCCAAGAGTAGTTAAATCTACTTTACATCGCTCAACCACTAGAGGAGGACTTATTCTTCCTGACCTAAAATTATACTACTAGGAATCACAACTATCTCAAATTACCGCTTGGAACTGTAATCCTTCTGTTGTTAAATGGATTTTATTTGAATCACTTACTACATCCCCTACTTCCCTTCGGGCACTTATGTGGTCCCCTGAACTAAAGTCTCACATATCTGGGGCTAACAATAAAATTGTCAAGCACCCTTTGACTCTTCTGCTCACATGCTCAGAAGAATTTAAAGTCAATGTGTCGCAAAATTAAAAAAAAAATTCAAGCAAGTTACTTATGTTTATTATATTTTTTGGGTGTTTTTTTTTTTGTTTCCACAAAGTGGAAACTATTAAAAACTAAATAATAATTTGACATGTTTTCCTATGTTGGCCACCAGAGGGAGCACTTCCCAGAATTGCAGCAAGGTGAATCAGGCACAGCAGCCTGACCTACAGCTGCTGTAAATGTGGGAGGGAGACTCACCCCCTCCCTATTTTTGGCTACAAGCCGGGAAAAAATGTCTTCAAATTGTCAAGCATTGTCCAACTGCCATTTTTTAAAATCTTGTACAGATGCTGGCAGAAGCCATAGAATACACCAAAAGGCTAAGGCCCCATGTACACGACCATAAAAAGTGCCCGTAATTGCGGACACATTTACTTCTATTGTCTACGGAGACCTTCTCGGTTATTTAAGGGAAGGTGTCCAGGCTGTAGCAGTGTACTACAAAAGATAGGATATGTCCTATCTTTTGCTTTTAACGTTCCGTTCTCCCATACTTTGAAAATCCGTGCCCACAATTCTAGCCTAATGCTGCTGCGTTGTATCTGGCTGGTTATGAAAATGAGTGGGACCCCAAGTCAATTTCGTCAATTATTTATTGATTTTTAAAAAAAAATTAAACTACGTGGGGCCCCCCCCCCCCCATTTTTCATAACTAGCCAGATACAATAAAACAGCCGCAGCTTAGCATTACCAGGGTGGGAAGGGCCACTGTTTTTGGCCTTTCAAAGCCTAATACCAGCCTGCGGCCACCCCAGTGCCCAACCATCACTACAGATGGTCGGGTACTGGATCGTACCAGACTCTTCCCGATACCCCTGGTGGCGGTGGGTACTGGGGTAATAATGTGAGGTTAGTGTTAGCTTTTTTTACTGGCTAACACCCCGCCTTAGTAATGGACGTCATCAAACAGATAACTGCCATTACTAAGGCGCTAATAGAGTATTTAAAAAAACAGAGACATAAGAAAATATTTTTTATTGAAATAAAAAACTCCCCCACACAACCCTCGTTAACCATTTTATTTATAAAAAAAAAAAACAACACAAAAAAAACCTAGAATCTACGGTGTAGTCCAACGAATCTAGGATGTTGTCCAATAAGTCCAGCGGAACCTGCAAAAAAAATAAAGTTAGTAATATAAAAAATACTTATACTCACCTACAGCAGACTTCTGTCTTCTCCTCTGCGCCGCAAAAGAAACTAGAGGTCAATGAACTTGGACGGGAACTAGAGATGCAGCAGAAATATTAATAGTATATAACAAACCTCCCCCACACATGCAGCCGCTCAAAAGAAAAAAACACACCACCCCCATCGCACCGCCACACAGGGCCGCCATCAGGGGTGTATTAGGGGTACTACTGTAGGGGGCCTGGTCAAACTTAATTGAAAAGGGGGGCCCGGCAACTGCCGCGACTTGCCTTTGGTAGAAAAAAACAGGCCCCTGCAATGGGGCCTGTTCTTTTCACCAAAACAATGTCGTGAGCTGCGGGTCTCCCTCTCGTCAAACACCGCCGTGAGCTGCGGGCCCCCCTCTCATCAAACACCGCCGCGAAGCACCGCCCGCTTGCGCACGCTCGAGCGCGCGCACGACCGCAGGCGCGCGCGCGCATGACCGCAAGCGCGCGCCCACGGGCGAACGACCGGGCGCACCGGAGCTCAACCCGCTCGTGCCCGCCGCCGAGAGAGAGGAGGTGCGCCCGTACCACAAGTACATCGACCGATCTACTGGGAAGGACAGCCACACAGGGACAGCGGCGCACAGTCTAGTTACCTGCTGGCCCGCCTCCGCCTCCTCGCCCTCCTCCGCCTCCTCGTCCTCCGCCTCCTCGTCCTCGTCCTCCTCCGCCTTCTTCTTCTCCAGAGCGTAGCTGCGTAAGGAGAGGGGGAGGAGTCCAGTTGTTGCGCGGCGGCAGGAGTTCTACGATCCCCGCCATTTTCTGGAGCCTGGAGGTGAAGGACTGGACGTCTGGACCGAAGACATCGCCTGACGAGGACTGGAGTGGGAGCAGTTCTTCTGACACAGTGAGTAAAGTGTCTCAAAGTTCTGATTAAGTATGGCCCTGTTCACACAGTATTTTGCAGGCAGAAAAAATCTGCCTCAAAATTCCTTAAATAATTTTGAGGCAGATTTTGACCTGCCCACACTATCTTGCCGCCTTTTTTGCTGCGTTTTTTGCCCGCGGCGATTGAGGACAGCAGACAAAAAACGCACCGAAAAATGCATTTTCTGCCTCCCATTGATTTCGATGGGAGGTCAGAGGCGGAACAGCGGCAAGAAAGGACGTGCTGCTTTTTCTTTTTCCCGCGACTGGCTCCCATTGATTTCCGATTAAATCAATGGGAGGCGGTTTTGGAAGTATTTTGGTGCTGATTCTGACGCAGTGTCCGAGTCAATATCAAGGCCCAAAAACTCTGTGAACTGGGCCTTATTGTTAGGGCTTATTCAGACGAACGTGTAATACGTCCGTGCAACGCGCGTGATTTTCACGCGCCTCGCTCAGACCTATGTTAGTCTATGGGGCTGTGCAGACAGTCAGTGATTTTCACGCAGCGTGTGTCGGCTGCGTAAAATTCACGACATGTCCGATATTTGTGCATTGTTCGCGCATCACGCACCCATTGAAGTCAATGGGTGCGTGAAAATCACGCCCAGCACTTCCGCAGCAGTATAAACTATGAATGACAACAGAAAAGCACCACATGCTACAAACATACAAACAGAGTGTCATAATGATGGCGGCTGCGTGAAAATCACGCAGCCACGCATCATCCGCTGCTGACACACGGAGCGGTTATGGACCTTTTGCATGCGCAAAACGCCACGTTTTTTGCAGGCGCAAAAAGCACACGCTTGTGTGAATCCGGCCTTAGGGTAGGAACACACTAGGCATGAACACTGCGGATTTTATGCAACACATTTTATTGTGGAAAATCCGCAGCGTATCACAGTCGCAGCAGAGTGGATGAGATTTGAATAAATCTCATCCACACGCTGCAAAAAAAATGGACCTGCAGTGTGGCTTTTGGCTTTTTAAGCCGCAGCAGGTCAATTTATTCTGTGGAATCGCCGCTCCTCTGTTGCGGAAATGCTGCGGTTCTGCCACAAAAATCACAAATGAGAAGAAAAAAAAGGCAGTTTTTAAAATTTATAAAAAAGTTTAGACTTACCCCGGCCGTAGTCCTGGTGACGCATCTCTCTCTTCTGAACGTAGCCCCGCCTCCTGGGCTGACGCTGTAGACCATGTGACCGCTGCAGCAGTCACATGGGATGAAACGTCATGACAGGAGGCCGGGCTGCGCTAAGAATAGAGGATCGCGTCACCTAAACTACGGCCAGGGTAAGTCTAAACTTTTTTATAAATTTTAAAAAGTACCTTTTTTTTTTTCTCATTTGTGATTTTTGCGGCAGAACCGCAGCATTTCCGCAACAGAGGAGCAGCGATTCCACAGAATACATTGACACGCTGCGGCTTAAAAAGCCAAAAGCCACACTGCAGGTCCATTTTTTTGCAGCGTGTGGATGAGATTTATTCAAATCTCATCCACTCTGCTGCGACTGTGATACGCTGCGGATTTTCCACAATAAAATGTGTTGCATAAAATCTGCAGTGTTCATGCCTAGTGTGTTCCTACCCTAAGGCCGGATTCACACGAGCATGTGCTTTTTGCGCGTGCAAAAAACGTGGCGTTTTGCGCATGCAAAAGTTCCATAACAGCTCAGTGTGTCAGCAGCGTATGATGCGTGGCTGCGTGATTTTCGCGCAGCCGCCATCATTATGACACTCTGTTAGTATGTTTGTAGCACGTGGTGCTTTTCTGTTTTCATTCATAGTTTATACTGCTGCGGAAGTGCTGGGCATGATTTTCACACACCCATTGACTTCAATGCGTGCGTGATGCGCGAACAATGCACAAATATCGGACATGTCGTGAGTTTTACGCAGCGGACACATGCTGCGTGAAAATCACTGAAAGTCTGCACGGCCCCATAGAGTAACAAAGGTCCGTGCGAGGCGCGTGAAAATAACGCGCGTTGCACGGACGTATTACACGTTCGTCTGAATAAGCCCTAACAATAAGGCCCAGTTCACAGAGTTTTTGGGCCTTGATATTGACTCGGACACTGCGTCAGAATCAGCACCAAAAAACGTCCAAAACCGCCTCCCATTGATTTAATCGGAAATCAATGGGAGCCAGTTGCGGGAAAAAGAAAAAGCGTTTTTTGTCTGCTGTCCTCAATCGCCGCGGCCAAAAAACGCAGCAAAAAAACGCGGCAAGATAGTGTGGGCAGGTCAAAATCTGCCTCAAAATTCGGTGCGCGGGCAGTCGCTGGTGCGTGCGGTCGCGGGTGCGTGCTCGCGAGTGCGCACGCACGGGAGTTTGCGGGTGCGCGCGATTGGTCGCGCGGGCGGTGTTTGAAGGCCCCCATGACGACCTCCATGCTACCCAAGGCCGCCATCAGGGGGGGTATTAGGGGTACTGATGTGAGAGGCCCGGCCAAACCTAATTGAAAGGGGGGCCCGCAGCTCACGACATTCTTTTGGTGAAAAAAACGGGCCCCATTGCAGGGGCCTGTTTTTTTTTCTACCAAAGGCAAGTCGCGGCAGTTGCCGGGCCCCCCTTTCAATTAGGTTTGGCCGGGCCTCTCACATCAGTACCCCTAATACCCTCCTGATGGTGGTCCTGGGTACCATGATACAGTGCTGGACGGAGTACCGTTAACAGGCGGTGCCATGGTAGGGGGGCCCAGAAAATGTAGCTGTATGGGGCCCTGGAATTCCTGATGGCGGCCCTGCCGCCACACACATCCCCCCCCACCACAAATCCCCCCAAACATGCAGCGGCTCCAAAACCCACACACGTAGCCCACGCACCATCGCCAGCGGGTGTCAGGTGTATATTACAACTGACACCCTGCTGCATGGCCAGGACCAGAGCTAGCCTTCAATCTGGCTGATTAACCCCTTAGATGCAGTTCTCAAAAGCGAGCGCTGCATCTATGGTGTTTCCTAGCAGATCGGAACCCTGCAATGCAAATAGCATGGTTGCGATGGCTGTTCTGGCAGACCAGAGGCCTAACAATGGCATGCTATCTGCCAAGTACAGAAGCCTGCTAGGTCCCGCCCGGAGGCTTCCGGCCACAAAATAAAGATGGCGCAGGCTCAGAAGCTGAGCCTGCAACATCAGTCGCTAGTGTGAGCTGTATGTTACAGCTGAAACCATGCTGTAACGGCAGGGAATGGAGCTAGAGCCGATCTCTGCCATTAACCCCTTAGATGCTGTGATCAAAAGCGATCGTGACATCTTAGAGGTTTGTAGCGATCGTCATCGACACAATGTGATCGTGAAGACGACGATCGTTACTATGGTAACCGGAGGTGTAACAATGGCTTCCTGGTCTGCCACGTACTATAGCCTATTCGGCCCCATCCAGAGATGAGACCTACTAGGCTTGCTGTCAGTGAATGACTCACAGCTCTAATGCATTGCACTACGTGGGTAGTGCAATGCATAGAGTAAAGGTGCAGGCCCTCAAGTCCATTAGGCTTTATTCAGACGAACGGGAAAAACGTCCGTGCAACGCGCGTGACTTGCACGCGCATTGCACGGACCTATATGTGTCTATGGGGCCGTGCAGACATGTCCGTGATTTTTCATCCGCGTGAGTCCGCTGGAAAAAAGTCACGACATGTCCGTTCTTTCGGCGTTTTTCACGCATCACGCACCCATTGAAGTCAATGGGTGCGTGAAAACCACGCATGCCGCACGGAAGCACTTCTGTGCGAACTGCGTGATTCGCGCAAGAGCTGTCTAAAGGATGAATGTAATGAAAATAGATCCGGAGTAATAAAATATAACTTTTACTGAACTTGTTAAAAATAGATAACAAAACTGTGTCAAAGAGTAAGGATATCGAATGCCAATACTGCATGCCAATTCGTATACAATGATTTATATCAAAATCAAACAAAATTACTGAAGACAGCAAAAAAATGTATCAGTCCGCCTTAAATAAGGTTTCTTCGTATTGTAATGTATAATAATCACTTTCATCAGGAGGTTTTATCCAATATCTTATCCTCTTGCAAGGACCACATGTATAGGTTGAAGTAAAAAGACCTGGGGCAGTTGCCCTCCTACCCCTTATTTTCAGTTGGTAGTCCTTTTGGTAAATGTGTCCGAGGATGGTTATATGGCTTCTCCTGAAGTGATAGATGGTAAGTATTTTCTCCCAACGCGTTTCCCTGCTGACCAAGCAGTTCTTCAGGGGAGATGGGTCAGAGCAGCAGTTGTATCCAGATTTGAGGTTTAACTGCCTAGAGATCAGTATTGCTGTCAATTAGTATCAGACGAAAGCTCATGAGTCCGAGCCTGCTTGCAGTGGCAAGGAGTATCCTGTTTAAAACATTCTTGCAGTGGCAAGTAGTTTAGTCCTTCCTGGTTGGAGGTAAACAAAAAGACGCCTGTTCCTGGCGTGTGCCGTCACTGCACTGAGGGATTCCCTGCTTTTTATATTTCCTGACACACCCCCATGTGATCAACCCGCCTCCCACACCTCCCTGTGACGTGTCTGGAGGGGCGTGTATCTGTTGTGACGCGGCGATCCACACCGCGACCGCCAGCCAGCTTCACACGAACAATCCAAGTTCATGCAAAGACTATGCTGCCGGCCGCACTGTGCCTCGCCTGCCACAACCCACTCTAAGCTAACCTCCTGAATCTCACAATAGGAGATATGAATACATCCGTGCAGCGATCGGAGTTCGCTGCCAGGATGTATGTAGGGGAACAACCCCTCTTTAGGCAACGTGACAGCCACTGATCGGCTGTGACGTGACCATGGTAACTCACTCGCAAAACAGATCCGTGCCGCCAAACGACGCCACGGGTCTGTGAGCGAGAGAGTACATGGACACTATGTCCATGTGTTATTAGGAGGATGTAACCAAGTAGTGGTGATTGGATTAGGGGAAATAAGGGGGGCCCTGATACAGGGCACCAGCTGCGCGAACGGTACTAAGGCGCCGATCTAGATGAAATACATCGGCACACAAAGTAACCTGGAACCGCAACAAATGCTCAAAGGGCAAACGGGAAAAAGCTTGTTTATTTTAAGGGACAAACCTTATTTAGGTAGTCATGTGACTTAACAAATGAGGATATTTAAATAGCAAAATGTAGATTGACAATCAAGTAAGCTAAGAGATTGAAATAGGCTTTCAAAACTAATTTAAGATTATATTCCACTGTTACTGTATAACAAGATTCATATTGTATAGATTAATTATCCAAATTGTTTTATGGAGTGGATATATGGTGGATTAAATGAAACAACCAAAATCGAGTTGTTCATTTAACCCGTTTGGTACCATCGAGCCCAACTTAAAAATCCACCTTGATTCTCTCTGTAATAGACTTCTATCTATATCTCCACCTCTTATAGATGGTCTTAGCCATTCTATTATTATGAATTTAAGACAGTCTGGGTTACCTTCGTGTTTAAGGTGGACATGACGGGATACTGGTTTGTCTCTTTTATGTCGCACATCACCTATGTGCTCCAAAATTCTTTTCTTAAAATCCCTCGTTGTTTTCCCAATGTAGTCCAAAGGACATGGACAAGTAATTTTGTACACTACATTATTGGTACTGCAATTGGAGAAACTTTTAATTGGATATTGTATTCCTGTGTGGGCACTATTAAACACTTTGGCTGTTTGTATATATGCACATGCCCTACAGTGTCCACATCTGAAACACCCATTTATTTTACGACTTAGCCAACATCCTTCTTTTTGTGTGGTGTTAAGGTGACTATGCATGAGTTGATCCCCAATGCTTCTTCCCTTTCTATAAGTGACTTGTGCCCTTGGTGTCACTATCCCACTTAGATCTGCATCCATCTGCAGAATTTTCCAATGTTTTTCCAATATATTCTTGATTGTGTGGTCCGCCATGTCATATGTTCCTATCAGTCGTATAGGTTGTTGGATGACTTCACTCTTTCTTGGAATAAGCAATTCCTCTCTTTTTTGGGACTGTGCATGTCTATAGGATTCACTCAGAATTCTAGACGGATAACCTCTTTCAACAAATCTTGCCTTCAAATCCTTGGCTTTCACCTCAAAATCATGTGTGTCAGAACAATTCCTTCTGAGGCGGAGGTATTGCCCCTTAGGTATACCTCTCTTGAGTGGGGGTGGATGATAACTTTCCCACCTCAGAAGGCTGTTTGTGGCGGTGGGTTTTCTGTAAATTGAGGTTTTTAATTTACAGTCGTTGTCTGTGGATATTAGCACGTCTAGAAAGGGAAGAGAATTCTCATGAAACTCAAAAGTAAATTTCAATCCTATATAGTTTTGATTTATGGATTGAACAAATTCCTTGAGTTGTTCAGTGGATCCTGTCCACAAGACGAAAATATCGTCAATATAACGCGCCCACATTGAAGCTGGTAGATTTAGAAGATGTCGTTCATCAGTGAACACAATGGTTTCTTCCCACCAGCCCAGGAAGAGATTCGCGTATGTAGGAGCACATGAATTGCCCATAGCAGTACCTCTGAGCTGGTGGTAAATGCGTCCATTGAACAAGAAATAGTTTCTTGTTAAAACAAACTCCAGCAGCTTCAATGTGAGCGCGCCATGGTCCCCAAAGTGTGTTCCTCTGGTGTCCAAAAAGTGACGTACGGCTTTAAGTCCCATTTCATGGGGGATTGACGAGTAAAGGGCTTCTACATCTATGCTACATAAGGTGGTATTTCTTTCAATTGGTAAGCCGTCAATTTTGGACAGCAAATCCATAGTATCTCTAGTGTATGAGGGCAGAGTTTCAACAAATCCTCTCAAAACCTTATCAATATACACCCCCACATTCTGTGTCAATCCCAAGATACCGGACACTATTGGGCGTCCTTTCAAGGGATTGATGCCCTTATGTATCTTAGGAAGAGCATAGAATGTGGGGGTTCTTGGTTTATCAATCAACATGAATTTATACTCATGTTCACTGATAAGGTTATTTTTTATTGCATCATTTAGTATTGCAGAGAGATCCTTCTTATATTTCAAAGTAGGGTCATCTGTTAAGATCTCATAGCCAGTGGAGTCATTTAGGATATTATAACACATTTCTACATAACGTTTTTATCAAGTATCACCACATTACCCCCTTTATCTGATGACTTGATTATTATGTTTTCATCTTTTGCTAAGGAGGTTAATGCGTTATTCTCATTTCTAGTTATGTTGGTCAATTTTCTTTGTATATTGATCTTCTTCAGATCATTTATGACCAACTCTTGAAACACATCAATGACTGATGTCTCTCCAAAAGGTGGCATTTTCTGGCTCTTAAGTTTGCAATTTGTGAAGGGACCTGTCCCTCTTTGCTTGTCATTTGTAGCTAACAAGCATGCTAAATCCCTTGCATGTGGTAGTTCCTCAAGTGTTATTCCCAACTCAAGACTCTCTTTTTTATCCTTCATGCTGTATAATTTATGCCATTTTAATTTCCTCGTGAATAAATGAATGTCCTTCACCCAATTAAAGATATCGAAGCCTGTAGTCGGTACAAATGAAAGTCCTCTACTAAGAATGGAGATCTCCATGTTGGTTAGTGTCCTTTCCGACAAATTGATGACCGTGAGTTCCTTCTTTCCTACTTCCGGTTGTTTGTTTTGTTCCGTAGTGGGTAGGGAGTTCGTGCGTCTTCGCGGTCAAATGTACTCTCTCGCTCACAGACCCGTGGCGTCGTTTGGCGGCACGGATCTGTTTTGCGAGTGAGTTACCATGGTCACGTCACAGCCGAGCAGTGGCTGTCACGTTGCCTAAAGAGGGGTTGTTCCCCTACATACATCCTGGCAGCGAACTCCGATCGCTGCACGGATGTATTCATATCTCCTATTGTGAGATTCAGGAGGTTAGCTTAGAGTGGGTTGTGGCAGGCGAGGCACAGTGCGGCCGGCAGCATAGTCTTTGCATGAACTTGGATTGTTCGTGTGAAGCTGGCTGGCGGTCGCTGTGTGGATCGCCGCGTCACAACAGATACACGCCCCTCCAGACACGTCACAGGGAGGTGTGGGAGGCGGGTTGATCACATGGGGGTGTGTCAGGAAATATAAAAAGCAGGGAATCCCTCAGTGCAGTGACGGCACACGCCAGGAACAGGCGTCTTTTTGTTTACCTCCAACCAGGAAGGACTAAACTACTTGCCACTGCAAGAATGTTTTAAACAGGATACTCCTTGCCACTGCAAGCAGGCTCGGACTCATGAGCTTTCGTCTGATACTAATTGACAGCAATACTGATCTCTAGGCAGTTAAACCTCAAATCTGGATACAACTGCTGCTCTGACCCATCTCCCCTGAAGAACTGCTTGGTCAGCAGGGAAACGCGTTGGGAGAAAATACTTACCATCTATCACTTCAGGAGAAGCCATATAACCATCCTCGGACACATTTACCAAAAGGACTACCAACTGAAAATAAGGGGTAGGAGGGCAACTGCCCCAGGTCTTTTTACTTCAACCTATACATGTGGTCCTTGCAAGAGGATAAGATATTGGATAAAACCTCCTGATGAAAGTGATTATTATACATTACAATACGAAGAAACCTTATTTAAGGCGGACTGATACATTTTTTTGCTGTCTTCAGTAATTTTGTTTGATTTTGATATAAATCATTGTATACGAATTGGCATGCAGTATTGGCATTCGATATCCTTACTCTTTGACACAGTTTTGTTATCTATTTTTAACAAGTTCAGTAAAAGTTATATTTTATTACTCCGGATCTATTTTCATTTCTTTCAATACTACGGAGAACCTATTTATCTCTATCCAGGTGGGGGATATACAACACCACGAATATTTTAAAGGATGAATGTAAACAGAAAAGCACCACGTGCTTTTCTGTTTACAAACATCCAAACGGAGTGTCTTTGAGATGAGCGAATCCGGACAACCGAACCGAACTTCACCGGGTTCGGCCGAACTCGTTTTGGCCGAACCCGGCAAAAAAATTTCCGGTACGCGACGTCAGGAGATAGTCACTGTCCAGGGTGCTGAAAGAGTTCAACTGTTTCAGCACCCTGGACAGTGACTTCCGATCCCACTATACATGAACGTGTAAAAAAAAAAAGAAGTTCTGGATTACCGATAACTCCCGGCTTCTTCCTCCAGTCTGACCTCCCGGGATGACAATTCAGTCCAAGTGACAGCTCCAGCCAATCACAGGCCAAGCACAGGCTGCAGCGGTCACATGGACTGCGGTGTCATCCAGGGAGGTGGGGCCAATGTCAAGAGAGGCGCGTCACCAAGGACGCGTCACCAAGGCAACGGCCGGGAGGGAAGTTCTCGGTAAGTATGAACTTTTTTTTAACAGGTTGCTCGATATTGTGATCGGCATTCACTGTCGAGGGTGCTGAAAGAGTTAACTGCCGATCAGTTAACTCTTTCAGCACCCTGGACAGTGACTGACGTCGACTAGCCTCATCTCTATGATGGCGGCTGCGCGAAAATCACGCAGCCGCGCATCATACACGGTTGACACACGGAGCTGTCAAGTGGTTTTTGCGCGCGCAAAACGCTGCGTTTTTGCGTCCGCAAAACGCCACGTTCGTGTGAGTCCAGCCTTAGTGAGACAAAAAAAAAGTTGTGTAAAAATAAAAGTTTCAAGTTAATAAAAACAAACACTGCCTTTTTTCCTATATAAAGTCTTTTATTATAGGAAAAAAAATAAAATGTTAAAAAAGTGCACATATTTGGTATCGCCACGTCCGTAACAACCAGATCTATAAAACTATAATGTTATTTTTCCCGCCCGGTGAACACCGCAAAAAAAACAAAATGATTCTGGCATTGATTTTTATTTATTACCACCCCTCCCAAAACATGGAATAAAAAGTGATCAAAAAGTCGTGTGTGCCCCAAAACAGTACCAATAAGAACTATGACCAGTCCCGCAAAAAAACAAGCCCTTACATGGCTTTTTTGACTGAAAAATAAAAAAGTTCTGTCTCTAAGAATATGGTGACACAAAAAATAAGTGATTTTATTAAAACGATATACATATGGTATCTCCATAATCGTATCGACCCGCAGAATAAAGTAAAATTGTCATTTATAGCCTATGGTGAACACAGTAAAAAAATAAATAAAATAAGAATAAAAAACATTGTCAGAATTGCTGGTTTTTGGTCACCTTGCATGCGAAAAAACTGGAATAAAAAGTGATCAAAAAATTGCATGTACCCCAAAATGGTACCAATGAAAACTACAGATTGTCCCGCAACAAATAAGCCCTCACACAGCTCCGGTGGGAAAAAAAAAATACAAATTCTGTCTCTCAGAATATGACAACACAATATGTGCAGAGCGTTCCAAAAGCGGATAAGATTGGGCACTTTTATCAGTGCAACACTGGCCACACATCTGCATATTATTATATATTTACCCCATTATTATACACTCTTATTATATCCTGATGTACTCCGCACAGCTTACATATACCCCCATATTATAAACTGAAATACCAGTAAAATGCCAAACAGAACAACAAGCAATATCTGCACTCCAAAAGCCAAATGGCGCTCCCTCCCTTCTCAACCCTACAGCGTGCCCAAACAGCAGTTTATGTCCACATATATGGCATCGCCATACTCTGGAGAACCCGCTTAACATTTTCATTTTGCACCATCCGATGCGCATTAATTTCTAATGAAAAAGCACCTTTTAAAATGCCTTTTTATGCCGTTTATGACCCCATATGGGGTATTGCTGTAATCGGAAGAAGTTGCTTTTCAAATGTTGGGGTGCTTTTTCTCCTTTATTTCTTGTAAAAATTGAAAATTTCCACGTTTTGTCAGAAAAAAATTAAATTTTCAATTTCACAGTATAATTCCACTAAACTCAACAAAAAGCCTGTAGCGTCAAAATGCTCACTATACCCCTTGATAAATTCCTTCAGGGGTGTAGTTTCCAAAATCGAACTACTTTTGGGGGCTTTCCACTGATTTAGTCCGGCAGGGGTTTTGCAAATGCGACTTGGCACCCAAAAAACATTCCAGCAAGATCTGCATGCTAGTAGCGATCTTGCCTTTCTGAGCCCTGACATGTATCCAAACAGCAGTTTATGACCACATGTCAGAAACTGTGTTGCCATACTCGGGAGAGATTGCTTACAAATTTTCGGGTGCTTTTTCTCCTTTAATCCTTGTAGAAATAAAAAATATCAACATTTTAGTGGAATAAAATGTTGATATTCATTTTCACGGCCTAATTCCACAAAAAAACTGTGGGATCTAAATGCTCACTATACCCCTCGATAAATTCCTTGAGGGCTTTAGTTTCCCAAAGGAGGTCACTTTTGGGGGTTTCCATGGTTTTGGTCCCTCACGGGCTTTGCAAATGCGACATGGCACCTGAAAACCATTCCAGCAAAACTTGAGCTCCGAAAGCCAAATTGTGCTTCTTCCCTTGTGAGTCCTGCTGTGCGTCCAGTTTATTACCACATATGGGGTATTGCTATAATCGGGAGAAATTGCTTTTCAAATGTTAGGGTGCTTTTTTTCCTTGTAAAACTTGAACATTTCCAAGTTT
Organism: Rhinoderma darwinii; assembly: GCF_050947455.1. NCBI lineage: Eukaryota > Metazoa > Chordata > Amphibia > Anura > Rhinodermatidae > Rhinoderma > Rhinoderma darwinii. The sequence goes on along the minus strand of NC_134693.1, from coordinate 66,590,200 downwards.
TGTCAGAAAAAATTAAATTTTCAAGTTCACAGCATAATTCCACTAAATTTAGCAAAAAAACTGTGGGGTCAAAATGCCCACTATACCCCTTGATAAATTCCTTCAGGGGTGTAGCTTTCCAAATGGGGTCATGTTTGGGTTTTTTCCACTGATTTGGTCCTGACATGGCACGCGAAAACCATTCCAGCAAAATTTGCGCTCCAAAACACAAAGGGCACGTTCAGACGTGGCAGAATTGCTGTGGAATTCCGCTGCGGACAGTCCGCAGTGGAAATCCGCAGCAGACAGTTTTTCCATTGGTTTCAACACCTTTTTAGTTAACTTCGTGCAGTCGTTGCGGAAAACTCCGCTGTGGAACATAGGCTGCTGTGTGGAATTTGCAGTCCGCAGCATGCACAGTCTGTTGCGGACTTGTTGCATACTTGTTTCGGAATTTCTCCATTGACTTCAATGGAGTTTCAATGAAATCCGCAGATGTAATGTGTGTTGCGGATTTCATTCAGGAACAGGATATTTCATCATTATGATGAGGAAGAGAAAACCTCCATTTTCGGCTTCCAGGAACACAGAGCTATTACGATGGCCAGATATAGGCGAATGGATATGGAAGTGTCCACTCTTATTAACCTTGTAAGTAACTATACATGTTTATGTCATGTTTTCACTAGTTTACTTTTATGTATGATGTCTGACTAGCAGCACTGTCTATTTGTTTTTCAGGTACATAACCGTCCCGAATTGTGGGACACCTCCAGTGCAGGGTATAGTGAGCGCAATACACGGGATCAAGGCTGGACCTATGCGTGTCGAGGTCTATACCCAGACTGGGATGGAATGTTTGAAATAGAGCAGGATGTGATCCGAACCTGAATCCGCAACGACAAATCCGCAGCATTTTACCTAACATTTTAGCCAAATCCGCAACGGAATCCGCAACGCGGATTATGTGCAGCATTGATGCGGATAGTGTCTGCAGCAATTCCGCCACGTCTGAACGTGCCCAAATGGTGCTTTTTTTCCCTTCTGAATTTTGCCGTGGGTCCAAACAGCAGTTTATTACCACATATGGGGTATTGCCGTAATCGGGAGAAATTGATTTTCAAATGTTGAGGTGGTTTTTCTCTTATAAGCCTTGTAAATATTGAAGATTTCTAAATTTTTTGTTAAAAAATTTGGATTTTCATTTTTACAGACTAATTACACTTAATTCAGCAAAAAAACTGTGGGGTTAAAATGTTCACTATACTCCTTAATAAATTCCTTGAGGGGTGTAGTTTGCCAAATTGCATCTTTTTGGTGGGGGGAGGGTTCCACTGTTTTGGCACCACAAATCCTCTTCAAACCTGACATGGTGCCTAAAATATATTCTAATAAAATAGAGGCCCCAAAATCTACTAGGTGCTCCTTTGCTTCTGAGGCCTGTGTTTCAGTCCAGTAGCACACTAGGGCCACATGTGGGTTATTTCTAAAAACTACAGAATCTGGGCAATAAATATCAAGTTGCGTTTCTCTGTTAAAGTCTTCTGTGTTACAGGAAAAAATGAACTAAAACAGATTTTCTGCAAAAAAAAATTAAATTTGTACATTTCACCTCCACTCTGCTTTAATTCCTGTGAAACACCAAAAGGGTTAAGAAACTTTCTAAATGCTGTTCCGAATAATTTGAGGGGTGTAGTTTTTAAAATGGGGAGTTTTATGGGGGTTTCTAATATATAAGGCCATCAAAGCCACTTCAGAACTGAACGGGTCCCTGAAAAAAATAGCCTTTTGAAATTTTCTTGAAAATGTGAGAAATTGCTGCTAAAGTTCTAAGCCTTGTAACGTCCTGGAAAAATAAATGAATGTTCAAAAAACGATGCCAACATAAAATAGACATTTGGGAAATGTTAACTAGTAACTATTTTGTGTGGTATTACTTTGTAATGATGGGGGTAGGGAAACAGACAAGTGAGCCATAATCTACCCGCCACTCAGTCCCTACCTACCGAGTCAAATCAGGAGTGTACGAGGTACCAAACGCAGAGCAGGAGAGTAGTGAACAAGCCGAGTCAAACCAGGAGTGTAAGAGGTACCAAACGCAGAGCAGGAGAGTAGTCAGTAAGCCAGGGTCAGTATGAAGCAGGGTCAAATAGTTCAGAAGCTGCAGCAGGGCCAGGAAACCAAACGAGAAGAATCACAAGCAAGGAGGAACAGGAAAGGCAGGTATAAATAGACAGAGGGCGGGAGCTAGCTCCGTCTGGCCAGGCTGTGATAGGCTCTCCCACTCCTAAGCCTGCCATCCTGAGTGGTGGAAGATGGAGTCAGTCTCACAGACATAGAAGCAGGTGCAGACTGATTACCTATGGGCGTTGACACAGAAGCTGTGCCTGGCAGATCCTTTACAGTACCCCCCCTTTTTATGAGGGGCCAACGGACCCTTTCTAGGTGGACCTGGTTTATTGGGGAAACTAAGGTGGAACCTCCTGACCAATTCCCCAGCGTGAACATCCCGGGCGGGTACCCAAGTCCTCTCCTCAGGCCCGTATCCTCTCCAATGGACCAGGTACTGGAGGGAGCCTTGGACCATCTTGCTGTCCACAATCTTGGCCACCTCGAATTCCACCCCTTCAGGGGTGAGAACGGGGACAGGAGGTTTCCTCGAGGGAGCCAAGGATGGGGAGCAGCGTTTAAGGAGGGAGGCATGAAACACGTCGTGTACTCGAAAAGATGGGGGCAACTCCAGTCGGAAGGAGACAGGATTGAGGACTTCAATGACCTTGTACGGCCCTATAAACCGGGGAGCAAACTTCTTGGACGGGACCTTAAGGCGAAAGTTCTTAGACGATAGCCACACCAGATCCCCGACCATAAACAAAGGGTTAGCAGAACGTCTTCTATCTGCCTGAGTTTTTTGTATGCTCTGGGACGCCTCTAGGTTCTTCTGAACCTGGGTCCAGACTGTGCACAGTTCCCGATGAACGACCTCTACCTCGGGATTGTTGGAACTACCAGATGAAACGGAGGAGAACCGTGGATTAAACCCAAAATTACAGAAAAAGGGGGAGACCCCTGATGAGTTACTGACCCGGTTATTAAGGGAAAATTCGGCGAGGGGAATGAATGAGACCCAATCATATTGACAGTCAGAGATAAAACACCTTAAATATTGTTCTAGAGACTGATTAGTCCTCTCAGTTTGGCCATTAGTTTCAGGATGGAAGGCAGAGGAGAAGGACAGATCAATCTCCAACTTTTTACAGAAGGCTCTCCAAAACAATGAAACAAATTGTACCCCTCTGTCCGAAACAATATTGACAGGGACCCCATGGAGATGCAGGATGTGTTTGACAAACAAGGTAGCTAACGTCTTAGCATTGGGTAGTTTCTTGAGGGGCACAAAGTAGCACATCTTACTGAAGCGGTCTACTACAACCCACACCACCGACTTGCCTTGAGATGGAGGCAAATCGGTGATAAAAACCATGGAGATATGGGTCCAAAGTCTCTGGGGAATGGGCAAAGAACGTAGTAAGCCCGCTGGTCGGGACCTGGGAGTCTTGGACCTAGCACAAACCTCACAAGCGGCGACGTAGGCCTTAACGTCTTTAGGCAACCCAGGCCACCAATAGTTTCTGGCAATGAGGTGCTTGGTACCCAGGATGCCTGGATGACCAGATAGTGCGGAGTCATGATTTTCCCTAAGTACCCTTAGCCGGAATTGCAGGGGAACAAACAGCTTGTTCTCAGGAAGGTTCCCGGGAGCTGAACCTTGATCAGCCGCAATTTCAGAGACTAAATCAGCATCAATAGAGGAAATGATTATACCAGGAGGCAAAATACAAGCAGGATCTTCCTCCGAAGGAGGGCTGGCCATGAAGCTACGTGACAGTGCATCAGCCTTAATATTTTTAGACCCAGCCCTATAGGTAACCAAAAAGTTGAATCTGGTAAAAAATAACGCCCATCGAGCTTGTCTCGGGTTTAGCCTCCGGGCAGATTCTAGGAAAACCAGATTCTTGTGGTCGGTAAGGACCGTTACCTGGTGCCTAGCCCCCTCCAGGAAGTGGCGCCACTCTTCAAATGCCCATTTAATGGCTAAGAGTTCGCGGTTGCCAATATCATAGTTACTCTCAGTGGGCGAAAACTTCCTGGAAAAGTAGGCACAGGGACGGAGATGGGTGAGGGACCTGGTAAGCCTGGACAGCCTCAGGAGGCCAGTGGAGGAGATCAACACCTTTGCGAGTGAGGTCCGTAAGAGGCTTAGCGATGACCGAGAAGTTAGCAATAAATCTCCTGTAATAATTAGCGAACCCCAAGAAACACTGTAACGCCTTCAGGGAGGCAGGTTGGACCCATTCCACCACAGCCTGGACCTTGGCGGGGCCCATGCGGAATTCATGAGGAGTGAGGATTTGACCCAAAAATTGTATCTCCTGCACCCCAAACACACATTTTTCGGTCTTCGCAAACAGTTTGTTTTCCCGAAGGACCTGGAGCACCTTCCTGACATGCTCAATGTGGGAGGACCAGTCCTTGGAAAACACAAGTATGTCATCAAGGTACACTACAAGAAATACCCCCAGGTAATCTCTTAAAATCTCATTTATGAAATTCTGGAAGACCGCGGGAGCATTACACAACCCAAAGGGCATGACGAGGTATTCGAAATGACCTTCGGGCGTGTTAAACGCAGTCTTCCACTCATCCCCCTCTTTGATGCGGATAAGGTTATACGCCCCCCCCCCCGTAGATCAAACTTAGAGAACCATTGGGCCCCCTGAACCTGATTAAAGAGATCAGGAATCAAAAAGGAAGGGGATACTGGTTCCTTACAGTGACCTTATTCAAGTTACGGTAGTCAATGCATGGCCTAAGACCACCATCCTTCTTCCCTACGAAGAAGAAGCCAGCACCTACCGGAGAAGTAGAGGGGTGAATGTAACCCTTGGCCAGGCATTCCTGGATATACTCTCTCATGGCTTCACGTTCGGGACAAGAGAGATTAAATATCCTACCCTTAGGGAGCTTAGCTCCTGGTACCAAATCGATAGCGCAATCGTATTCTCTATGAGGAGGTAACACTTCGGAGGCCTCCTTAGAGAAAACATCAGCGAAGTCCTGAACAAACTCAGGTAGTGTGTTCACCTCCTCAGGGGGAGAAATAGAATTAACAGAAAAACATGACGTCAAGCATTCATTACCCCATTTGGTAAGCTCCCCAGTATTCCAGTCAAACGTGGGATTATGCAACTGCAACCAGGGATGGCCTAAAACCAAATCGGACGATAATCCCTGCATCAACAGTACAGAGCACTGCTCCAAATGCATGGAGCCAACAAGGAGTTCAAAAACAGGGGTATGCTGTGTAAAATAACCATTAGCAAGAGGAGTGGAGTCGATACCCACTACCGGGACAGGTTTAGGCAAATCAATCAAAGGCATAGCTAGAGACCTAGCAAATTCCACAGACATGATATTAGCAGAAGACCCTGAATCCACGAAGGCACTGCCGGTAGAAGACCTACCACCAAAAGAGACCTGAAAGGGAAGCAAGATTTTATTACGTTTCATATTTACGGGAAATACCTGTGCGCCCAAGTGACCTCCCCGATGATCACTTAGGCGCGGAAGTTTTCCGGCTGCTTTTCTTACGCCTAGGACAGGTGTTCACTTGATGCTTGTCATCCCCACAATAGAAGCAGAGACCATTCTTCCTGCGGAACTCTCTACGTTGTCGGGGGGGACACGGAGGCCCCGAGTTGCATAGGTACCTCCGAGTCTTCCGTGGAAGAGCGAAGCAACGGGACCTCGGGAGGCATCATGGGGGAGTCAGAGGGGAAAACACAAAAACGTTCAAGTTGTCGTTCCCTGAGACGTCGGTCAAGTCGTACCGCTAAAGCCATAACCTGGTCTAGGGAGTCAGAAGAGGGATAGCTAACTAGCAGGTCTTTCAGGGCGTTCGACAGACCCAACCTAAACTGGCACCTTAAGGCAGGGTCATTCCACTGAGAAGCTACGCACCACTTCCTAAAGTCAGAACAATACTCCTCCACAGGTCTCTTACCCTGACGTAAGGTCACCAGCTGACTCTCGGCAAAGGCAGTCCTGTCAGTCTCGTCATAAATGAGTCCAAGAGCAGAAAAGATCAACGGAGGAAAGTTCAGGGGCGTCAGGAGCCAAGGAGAAGGCCCATTCTTGGGGCCCTTCCTGGAGCCGGGACATAATTATACCCACCCGCTGGCTCCCAGAACCTGAGGAGTGAGGCTTTAAGCGAAAATAGAGCCTACAACTCTCCCGAAAAGAGAGAAAAGTCTTCCGGTCCCCTGAGAACCGGTCAGGCAACTTGAGGTGGGGTTCAAGAGGTGAGGTGAGGGGCACTACCATGGTAGCGTCAGGCTGGTTGACCCTCTTAGCCAGGGCCTGGACCTGTAGGGAGAGACCCTGCATTTGCTGAGCCAGGGTCTCAAGGGGGTCCATAGTAGTGTGAGGGACCAGGGTAGACTAGGTATATGGGCTTGTGATTATGTAATGATGGGGGTAGGGAAACAGACAAGTGAGCCCTAATGTACCCGCCACTCAGTCCCTACCTACTTGCAACGACCCGCCCTAGGCGACGGGGTACAACTGGGCGACGGTCCCTACGCTCAGTAAGTGCACGACAGACAAACAGACAAGGGTACACAAAGCTAAGGGAAATGGGGCAATTGCCACAGCAAAACACCGTGAGCAACAAGAGTGGCGAACGAGCCGAGTCAAACCAGGAGTGTACGAGGTACCAAACGCAGAGCAGGAGAGTAGTGAACAAGCCGAGTCAAACCAGGAGTGTACGAGGTACCAAACGCAGAGCAGGAGAGTAGTCAGTAAGCCAGGGTCAGTATGAAGCAGGGTCAAATAGTTCAGAAGCTGCAGCAGGGCCAGGAAACCAAACGAGAAGAATCACAAGCAAGAAGGAACAGGAAAGGCAGGTATAAATAGACAGAGGGCGGGAGCTAGCTCCGTCTGGCCAGGCTGTGATAGGCTCTCCCACTCCTAAGCCTGCCATCCTGAGTGGTGGAAGATGGAGTCAGTCTCACAGACATAGAAGCAGGTGCAGACTGATTACCTATGGGCGTTGACACAGAAGCTGTGCCTGGCAGATCCTTTACACATAGATCCTATTCATTCCAGGTCTATCAAGCACAGGAAAATAATTACGCACCTGTTTCTATGGAATATGTGTTCATTTCACTATAAACTACACATAGATCCTATTCATTCCAGGTCTATCAAGCACAGGAAAATAATTACGCATCTGTTTCTATGGAATATATGTTCATTCTAATATAAACTACACATAGATCCTGTTCTTTCCAGGTCTATCAAGCACAGGAAAATAATTACGCATCTGTTTCTATGGAATGTGTGTTCATTCTACTATAAACTACACATAGATCCTGTTCTTTCCAGGTCTATCAAGCACAGGGATTTCCAAAGGCTTCTGTTTATATGGAATTTTTGTTTATTTCCTCATTAAAGAGGCTCTGTCACCAGATTATGCAACCTCTATCTCCTATTGCAGCAGATCGGCGCTGCAATGTAGATAAGAGTAACATTTTATTTTTATTTTTTTTAAACGAGCATTTTTGGCCAAGTTATGACCATTTTTATATTTATGCAAATGAGGCTTTCTAAACTACAACTGGGCGTGTTTACAGTAAAAGTACAACTGGGCGTGTATTATGTGTGTACATCGGGGCGTTTTTACTTCTTTTACTAGCTGGGCGTTAGGAATGGGAGTGTATGATGCTGACGAATCAGCATCATCCACTTCTGTTCGTTAACACCCAGCTTCTGGCAGTGCAGACACACAGCGTGTTCGAGAGATCACGCTGTGACGTCACTCACTTCCTGCCCCAGGTCCTGCATCGTGTCGGCCACATCGGCACCAGAGGCTACAGTTGATTCTGCAACAGCATCGGCGTTTGCAGGTAAGTAGCTACATCAACTTACCTGCAAACGCCGATGCTGCTGCAGAATCAACTGTAGCCTCTGGTGCCGATGTGTCCTCGCTCATCCGACACGATGCAGGACCTGGGGCAGGAAGTGAGTGACGTCACAGCGTGATCTCGCGAGAACACGCTGTGTGTCTGTGCACTGCCAGAAGCTGGGTGTTAACGAAGAGAAGTGGATGATGCTGATTCGTCAGCATCATACACTCCCATTCCTAACGCCCAGCTAGTAAAAGAAGTAAAAACGCCCCGATGTACACACATAATACACGCCCAGTTGTACTTTTACTGTAAACACGCCCAGTTGTACTTTAGAAAGCCTCATTTGCATAAATATAAAAATGGTCATAACTTGGCCAAAAATGCTCGTTTTAAAAAAAACAAAACGTTACTCTTATCTACATTGCAGCGCCGATCTGCTGCAATAGGAGATAGGGGTTGCAAAATCTGGTGACAGAGCCTCTTTAACTACAAAGAAAATCTGTTCATGCCATGTCTACAAAACATAAAATATTCATTATGCCCTTTTTTATATTTTCTTCCCATTAGTAATAATGTTCATTCTTTTTCTTCATTCTTTTTAGTATGTCTCTCGGTATGATCATATTGACCTGCAGAATCAAGTTAACATGTCGTTTTTACCACACGGTGAACGCTGTAAAAACAAAAAACAATGGAGGAACCCCTTTTTTTCCAAATCCACCCCACAAATATTTTTTTCCCGTTTCCCAGTACATTATGTGGTAAATTACAGCACCACTAAAAAACAAGCCCTCATGTAGCTATGTAGATGGAAAAATAAAAAGTTATGGCTTTTGGAATGTGAGGAGGGTTAAAAACAAAATTTAAAAAATGAAAAATGGCTGCAGCGCCAAGGGGTGAAAGAAAAATTCTGATTTTCTGTACACTTTTAAAAATATATATTTTTTGATTTTCAAACCAAATAAGGTGATCTAATAGGCCAATACGTCACATTGTGCCAGCCACAAGATGGTAACCAGAGTACGTGCAGCACCGCCATATTACGGCTGGCATGTAACTCTGTCACAGGGGCATGGTTTGACTATTAGAATTGTGGATTCCTGCTCGGGGACGATGCAGTTAAATGAACTGCCAATCATTACTCTCCCCGGCCCCGCAGGCCTTCACTGCTGTGTGCACGGCTGCTATTGGGCTGTAGAGACAACAGTCTTTTCCGGGTTAGGAGGAACAGGGCCGACAAGCTGCACGTCCGGGTGTGTTGTCAGGCAGCGCTCTCTCCTCTCGGTGCTAGACAGGTGGCAGTGACAGACGCGGCGGTATCCTGGGCAGCTTCCTTCCGAGCTGCGTCCGATGTCTCCCGCTCCATGACGCTATGACAAGCATTCCGTGTGGCAGTAGTAACGGAGCTTCTAGTCACGGTTAAGTCATCCTTGTCAGTGTACCGGAGAGCCACATAAGGGGTGCCCGCTGGCAGGGCTGAGGGAAGCCTTTCCTGCGTACCGCTGCAGGATTATGGGCTCTGAGAGCAGCTCCATGAGAGGATTTACTCTGCAGGACCCGCCATGGACACATCCTTCCGGGCTCACGATTTACCCAGCTCAATTGCAGGAGGGACGCCCGGCCTCTGTGTTCGTGTATCAGCCGGACAATCAGGACAAGGTGGACAAGGCAGCGAAGGTGAGGATGTGCTTGCCTATTATGTCCGGTCACAGGTGTCCCCACAACATGTACACAGTCATGTGGCAGCGGGCACTGAGCTCGGGTTATGTTACTTATCTTTAGGTTACTGAATAAAGTCCCTCCTGTGGTTGTCCCGTAAAAGGGAACCCCTAGCAGGACGATATCTGCCCCAGAGAGCCGCACTATCAGCAATGTAAAGGGCTCATTGCTTGGAATATATCATGGAAATGACTAAAGGTCCAATAAGTGAAAGCGCGGGGGAGCCCCTCCGTAATGCCAGGAAAACTTAGACCGGCATAGTGCATGAAATAGTAAAATAAGGGGGCACCTGGTGTTATTAGGGTGCCAGGATGGAAGTCACGACATCTCCTGTACTGAAACCAGTTGAAAGTATTGGAGAAGCTTTTCTAAACGATATTACAAGATCTTTACGTATTACAATATGCTGAGCTAATGGGGGGCAACCATGTGCGCCTGAGAACCGCTGAAAATAAGATGCCCATCAATGTAAGGCAACATTCAGACCAACGTAGCCAACCTCGGACGTGAAAAACTGCAGTATTTCATGTCCGAGGTGCACCTGTGCGGGACGCGTTCTCACGCCTCCCCATAAACTAGAGTCTATAGTGGGATGCGTCAAGCGCAAAAAAAATAGGGTATGTCCTATTATTTCACAGACACTTCACACGCTCCGTTGAAACCATGTTCATGTGAATGCCCCATTAAAGTACATGAGTCCGTGTGATGGCCATTGTTTTAATGGCCGTCACACGAACTACATATACGCTGGTTTGAATGAGCCCTTAATGAGCGATGTGAGATGATGATGCAATTCCAGGCACAGCCACTACCAACGTGTATGGCGCTGTGCCGGGTAAACACCGAAAAGGCCCTTCAGTTAGCTGATCCGGGGTGCTGGGAGTCGGACCCCCACCCATCTGATATTGATGACCTATCCTAACCGGACAGGCTATCCATAAAAAACATCCGGACAGCCCCTTTTAATGTTTAGTTTTGAACCAGAGATTTTCATGAGCACAAGTAAATACTTGTATTCCCCATAAAGTACCAATTCTGCTATGTAATGTTCCTTTAATATTCATCTTGGAAATGTATACATTTACTATAGGGCTTCCCATCATCCTCGTCAGTAGGAAGTGTCCCTACCGTCTAAGGCCCCATGCACACGACCGTAAAACCGCGGACTGTGGACCGATTCGGTTCTATTGCCCGCGGACACCTTTCTGTAGCGCTACGGATGGGTGTCCGTGCCATCGAACCGTGCCGGGAATTATGGAGCATGTCCTATTTTTCGTATTTTACGGGCCGTGCTCCTATACTTTGTATGAGAGCACGGCCCGAAAATGCAGACGGCCGGCCGTGCCCGCAATCGTGGGCTGTGATTACGGGCACGGCCGTCTGCATGGGGCCTGACGTCGGCACCAGTGTGAAGGAACGTGCCTCTTTGACCAGGAGAAATGTAAGCTGCTGCCGGGGTAATACTCGCCGATGACGAGCACGGAATCCTTTCTTGCACATTGAACAAGATGTCTTGCTGTGCTTCCCGCTAGTCCCTGCCATCTAAAGACTATTGACATCGTTTATTTTCTCAAAGGAAAAGTGGAGCAAAATTTATACTCCAGGGATCCGTCATAGGGCTTGTTGTTTAGCAGGGATGATGGAGACATTTTATTACTAGTAAAGCTTTAGAACTGGTGTCTAACGGAACAATGTATAACAAGCGGCGGCTCTTTATTACAATTGGGTATTCTAAATATCCTCATGAAGGATTCTGTGTATTTTATAGCTAGGCTCGGGGGTCAAGAGTCCATGGTCTATTCCCTGTGTTCTGCCCGGAACCTAAACATGGACCGACCCCCAACAGAGTTTTCTTCATGGAAAAAAAATAATCGTCTACTTCGTATTTAGGCAAGGGGAAACATTTACTAAGACTGGCATTTCTTTTGCCCCATTTTTTTTGGGCCAGAATTACAGTAGCCGCATGTGGATGAGATTTAACAAATCTCATCCACACGATGCGTTCAATTTCCAAGCCGAAATTGACTTGCGGTGCGTTTTTCCCTGCTGCGGAAAAGTGGGCAGAATTGCTGCATTTTTCAGAGGAGACGTCACCATCTCCTAACATTGGGAAAAACGCAGCAACTTACGCACCATTTTCTGCCGTAAAAACCGCAGGAAATGGTGCATTTTTGCTGCAGCAATTCCTTTGTGTGTGAACAAGCCCTAAGTCTGAAATCCACTTTAGTAAAATGTGACAAAATTATTAGGCGCACTCTGTCCAAGTGAAATTTACGGGAGCTATGGGTTGGTGTAGATTTCCAGCAGCGAGTGGCGTCTCCTCCTCTAGCCAAGCCCGCTTTCTTTACGTTTCTTTAAAGTGTAGTGTAAAAGAGAAAAAACGCAAAAATGTTTGCGCAAATTGTGACTTTTTTTTTTATATCCAAAAACTGACATAGATTGTTTGTTTGAGAAATTCCCACCAAATAGTCTGGCCATACACGTGAGATCTGAAGTGTATGTATGATAAACTACATGCAATGGCCGACTATTGGCTAAAAAATAAATCCAACACAACAGATCAATCTCTTGACCGTTTGTCATCGATGAGTGCTGTGCGTTTAAGATGATGACCAATTAATGGCTGAAAATCCAGGTGGGGGAGGGAATCGTTCATTCTGTCTGACATTTGTCGTCCTTAAGAAATCAGAATCTGAGGATAATGTCCTTTACAAGTCCAAGAGAAGATCATTATTCCGATTCTAAAATCTGTGGAATTGATGAGTAGTTTGTTGTATAGATGTTCACGTTCTCCAGTATGAAAATGTATGCTTTAAAATATGTATTTTTCCTTATTAGTCTGACTTTTTTCCCCTCCTTTTGTATTTTTTTCAAAGCATTTGAAAACCTTACGTCACCCGTGTCTTCTGCGATATTTGTCTTGCATGGTGGAGGAGGATGGGATCTACCTTGTGACGGAGCGGGTGCAGCCCCTGGAAATGCATCTTCAGAAGCTTTCAGCTGATGAAATCTGCTCTGGCATCTATGATATTCTACAAGCTCTAGTTTTCCTACATGAAAGGGTGAGTATTTATTTTTAGAAATACATTTAAGGCCCTCTTAACATCTTGTGATTGTACTACGTTTCGCGTGTAGCGAGAAAGCTCCCGGCGTACACGCTATATCTGTCCATAGTAGGGCTGGGAAATTATGACCTAAGTCAAAATCACGATTAATTGCACATGTAACCTCGATTACTATTATTTAGACCACACCCCCTTTTGCATGTCACGCCCCCTATTTGCATGCCATGCCATTGAATAAATATTTATCCCCTGAGCCTGCTATATACTACTGTATATAGCTACTACTAGTATACAGAAGGTTTAGAGCCAGAGGGTATGCATATATATTAGTATACAGCAGGCAGGCTCAGGGGGTATATATTATATGCAGTAGTATACCATTCCACTAACCCTTGGCTGAGGCATCTCAAAGTCAGATTCTTCCAGTCTAGTGTGTTCTTATTCTTCGAGGACCTTCTAACAAGCTTCTTTTCAGCATCAAAAATAGTATACAAACATTGGAGAGTAGCAATTTGTGAGAGCGGAATCACAGGCCTGATTCATATACAGCTCCTGTCACTAGAGGTGGTCAGTCTGTGCTCGGTGCGCAATGTCAGCTGCCTCTCTACAGCCGTCGCCGCGTCATACCAGCCCCCCGGATGGTCTCCATGATTTTTGCTTTGTTTTGTAAACAAAGCAGAAAGCACGGGGACCATCTGGTGTGGGGGGTGAGGCGGGGGGACCACTCTTGGCTCAGGCAGGGCCCACCGGGTGATTTGGTGGGTCTGCTTGCGCCTGCATATGTGCCTTAGCATCCAGCCTGCAGCTGCTGTAACTGACTTAGCTAAAATGATAATCCCTGCACCCCAGGTAGCCATACCTTCGGCGTTCTGTAAGAGTAGTGTTAATGCCGTCACATTAAAGTGTAGCTAAATGTTTGACAAACTTCTGACATGTAATAGTGAAGTGTCAGAAGTTTGGATTGGTGGGGGTCTGAGCACCGAGACCCCCACCAATCGCTAGAACGAAGCAGTTGAAGCACTCGTGTGAGCGCTCAGCCGCTTCGTGTCTGTTTGGCTTTTTCCGGAAAGCCGATGTATCGGAGTACGGGCTCATAGACTTTCTATTGAGTCCGTACACCAATACATTTATTTCCGGAAAAAGCCGAACAGACACGAAGCGGCTGAGCGCTCACACGAACGATTCAGCCGCTTCGTTTTAACGATTGGTGGGGGTCTCGGTGCTCGGACACCCACCAATCCAAACTTCTGACATGTCACTATGACATGTCAGACGTTTGTCAAACGTTTAGCTACACTTTAAGCCTGCTCTGCCATTGGCTGCCCCAAACGTCATTAACTGTATGGTATCCAATCAGAATCGCTAATATGTTAATCACATATCAGCAATTCTAATTGGATAGCATACAGTTACTGACGGCAGTGCCTGGGCTGAATGTAATAACCGAACAAAATGAAATGCGCAAGATGATGTCGGTTAACTGCGCTGGATTTTGGTTTCGGTTATTTTTGGATTAATTGACCAGCCCTAGTCCACAGGGCTGCATTGGCCCTTATGGAGACCAAAAAAAGTGTCCCTTTGGCCTACGTCGGGCTGGTATACGTCAGTATGCCTTTGTTTCAAGGTATGGAATTGCGTAGTTGACTACGTTATTCCATACAATGGTATCCGGTAAAAAAATAGAATTAGTACTTACCAGTAATTCGGTTTCTATTAAACTCTCCATGACAGCACATCGGAGGTTGAATCTCCACCCCTAATAGGGACAGCAACACACAAAAGGTTAAATAGCCCCTCCCCACCTCAGTGTATATGAAATAACCGAATGGCATAGTATCCAACATATCTATCACTCCATAAACATATTGGTGAAGTACATATACACATTGGGAGGGTAATAACGGTGCTGTCATGGAGGGTTTAATAGAAGCCAAATTACCGGTAAGTACTAATTCTATTTTCTCAAATACACCCTCCATGACCGCACATCGGAGAGTACAAATCAGTTCTGTTGAGGTGTTACATTTTTCAGCCCAAGATGTTGACTTGGCTCTAGTTGAATGAGCTTTTAATTTATCTGTAGGGGATACATTTTTATTTAGGTAAGCCTCACATATGGCTTTCTTTATCCAATTGGAAAGAGTCCTTTTTGAGGCCTTCTTCCCCTTATTTGCTCCAAAAGGCTGGGTAAATAAGTTGTGGTCTATCCTCCAGTCTTTTGTAGCTGCCAAGTAGGTAAGTATGGTTCTCCTAACATCTAGTGTATGGAAACTCTCTTCCTCTTTGTTCCCGGGTTCTTGGAAGGATGTTAGAACTTTTAAGAAAATATTTAGATCCCACGGGGGAAGGTAAGACTGTTTACTAAGGGATAACCTATTGGCCTCAGAAAATAATCTTTTGATTCAACGATGATTTGCTAAATCTTGGTCACAATATGAACTAAGTGCAGAAATCTGGACTTTCAATGTAGCTGGTCTTGGCCCTTTCCTTAGACCAGCCAGTAAAAATTCTAAGATCTGAGCTATATTAGGATGGCATATGTTGGGGATATCATCCTTGCACCAAGACAGGACTTCTTTCCATACCTTATTATATATAGCGTTGGTGACATTTTTTCTGCCTGTCAGAGTTTTAACCGCTCCTTCGGATAGACCTCTAGGTTTTTAGACTGCTCTGAGACGCCAGGCTGCTAGCTGGAATTTGAGGGTTCTCGTGATAGATAGGCCCTTTGTACAGAAGGGCCGGGAATGATGGCAGGATCAAGGGTTCTGCTATCGTTCGGCTGTGGAGTAGGCCATACCAAGCTCTCTTGGGCCATAGAGGAGCTGCTAGGATTACCGTGAGCTTTTCTCTGTGGATCTTCTGAAGGACTTTAGGAAGAAGAGCTATGGGGGGAAAGGCATAGGCTAGGGAGAAATGCCAATTGTGAGCCGGGGCGTCTACTCCTAAACTGAAATCTCTTGGATTTAGTGAAAAACATTTTTCCACTTTGGAGTTTTGTTGACTGGCAAATAGATCTATTTCTGGACTGACCCACAACTGTGTGATGTGATGGAATATCTCTTTCTTTAGGCACCATTCTTGTGGACTGAGATCCTTCCAACTGAGAAAGTCTGCCTGTTCGTTTAGAGACCCTTTTAGGTGGAGGGCAGAGATGGATTTTATATGTTGTTCAACCCCGTTGAAGATCTGGGCTGATAGAATGGAGATTTTTCCTCCTTGTTCCTCCTTGATGATTCAAGTAGGCCACTGTAGTTATGTTGTCGGAATAAATATTTATATTTGAGCCGCTTGTAAGATGTTACTCTCAATACTTCCAGGACTGCTCGGAGTTCCAGAAAGTTGGATGAGTGATGTCTCAGGTTTTGAGGCCGGACTCCCTGAAATGAGTGGGAGACCACTGCTCCGCAGCCTCTTTTGCTGGTGTCTGTGGTGATGGCAATCACAGGGGAAGGATGCCAGGCTACCCCCTGATTTAAATTTCCTCGGCGTGTCCACCAATTTCGTGAATGGTTCACTCCTATGGGCAATCTGATTTTCTTGTCTAAAGATAAGTGGGATCTGTCCCATTCTGAAAGGAATTAACGCCTGCAACGTCCTTGAGTGAGCTTGCGCCCATGGGATTGCCTGAATGCATGAGGTCATGGACCCCACTATAGACAGCGCTTGTCTTATAGATATCCTTGATTTTCTTCTGAAACAAGGATATCTTTTTGATTAGCATAGATTTCTTCTCTGGAGGGAGAAATGACATTGGCTGATGTGAATCCAGGAGAAACCCTAGAAATATTCTTCTGTGAGAAGGAGACAGATGGAATTTCTTGAGGTTTAGGCTGGATTCACACGAGGCCATTACGTCCGTAAATGACGGACGTATTTCGGCCGCAAGTCCCGGACCGAACACAGTGCAGGGAGCCGGGCTCCTAGCAGCATACTTATGTACGACGCTAGGAGTCCCTGCCTCTCCGTGGAACTACTGTCCTGTACTGTAATCAGCTTTTAGGTTTTTATAAATGGGGAAAATCTAGTCGCCTTTTAGGCCCTGCAAACATTTTGTCATGTATAGAACGTGATTCCTGAATCACTTCTATGTTCATCGTGGCTCTAACAGCAGATATTAATTAGTCAGTAAATTCAGACTAAAAATATTTTTGAACCTCCTCAAACCGGCGGGTTGACAATTCTCCTTCTTAGAAGTAATCTTCTAATATAGAAGGAATTTGAGTCGCTGTCATCTGACTCCATTTCTACAGCAGTTTCCTCTTTTAGGTGCAGGTGATGATACAGAGGGCACAAAGGTTTGGGAAAAGGAAGCCAAGGAGGTCTGAACCTCCTGCTTTACAATACCTCTAATTTCATCAATTAATGAGGGATGTTCCTCCCTAATAATTTTCACTGTGCAATGTTGACAGGTTTTTTCGTTAGTAGATGATCACTTCTTGCAACATATCGCACATTTCCAATACTGACTCTCCCTTTTAGATTTAGAAGATAGTTCTCGGAGTGTCCATATGGGAGTGTCTGGCAGTGTAACATATTACAAGAAGGGAGTTTAAGACCCACAATATGTATAGGGAAGATAAACCCATAGCCATAGGTGGAGATTCAACTTCTGATGTGCTGGCATGGAGGGTGAATTTGAAAATAAAAAAATATAACATAGTGTTTTGTTGTTTTTTTTTTTTTGCCATTGGGGCTTATAGGTGACGTATGCCACTGTACGGTATATGTCACAGGCATAAGTTTAACACGTCATGGGCTTTTTAATATGTTTTCATGACTTATACATTAAACAGATACCATTATGGTCTGGTTTAGTGGTATGGTAAACAGACGCCTAATTTCTCGCCCGTAGACTACAATGGTATTCGTTTAACTAATACATCATAACGTATCCATTTAACCACATTCGGAGAGCCATTCTTTGGTACATACGATTTTGTTACCACTTTTTATTTCATTCCTCTTTTTAATTTTTTTTTACATTGTGCTTGGGGAAAAATGGGAAATGGTGTTTTTTTTTTGTTTTTTTTAAACTTTTAATATTTTTTTAGACTCCTGAAAATGTATCTAACTTTTTTCTTTTTTACACATTTTATTAGTTCCCCCTAGGGTACTTGAATCAGCAGACATTAGATTGCTGGTACAATACACTGCAATACATGGATGAGTTACGGAAACAGCGTAACTCCCATAGTAGTGAATGGCAGTTACAGAAGCAGCCTAGCATGCTACGCTATTTCCGTAACTGCTATTCAGTTGTATGGCAGTTACGGAAACAGCGTAGCTCAGCGAGTTACGCTGTTTCCGTAACTCGACCATGTATGCTGTTTTCGGAGCTACTGAGTTCCAGAAACAGCGTAGCTCGTGGTGCTACGCTGTTAACTTAACTCCCAGTCATTTCTATGGGAGTTACGGAAACAGCGTAGCTCAGCGAGCACTCGGCTGTTTCTGTAACTCCCGACCACCTAACCAGGAAGTGGCCTGGAGACAGCGGAGCGAGTAAGCTAGAACGGGGTTAGGTGGCCCCGTTCTAGAGATAGGTGCGGGTCCCAGAGGTGGGACCCGCATCTATCTGACATTTTTGAGAAGACCCCTATAAATGCTGCGGGGTCATTATTGATCGCGGCATTTAACTACTTAAACGGCCAGGAACCGCGCCATCGCTGTTCCTGGCAGTTAGAGCAGCATGTCAGCTGTAAAACACCTCATCTCCTCCCCGTTCCATGATGTGCTGGCACATCATGGGCCGGGAAGCGGTTAAGTAAGAAGCGGTCAGGGGGCCTGGCGCTGCACTATAAGACGCAGTTTTTAGCAAGAATAAATCTTGATAAAAAGTCCCGGAGTCTGCAGACAAGGGACCCGGCAGCGCTGGGCCCCTTGACTGGCGACTCACTTGACTTCCAACTATAAGACCTAGGGACTTTTTAGCAAGATTTATTCTTGCTAAAAACTGCGTCTTATAGTCCGAAAAATACGGTATATGTTGGGAGCTTTTCTCGGGGTATACGTCAAACGTAGTGCAATACCAAGATGTGAACTAGGTCTTATTAAAATATTCCTAATTAAGTCTTAACTATATTTCCAAAATGGTAGACTTTTGTGGCACATCATAACCTAACGTTACAGTAGCAATGCTCTTGATTAGATAGTTTTGAGAGCAGCGTTTAAGTGGAGTTAAAGGTTACCCTATATGTAAATTGCTGTATATTGATGTATTCTGTGTGTGCGGCAACCCCTATATGCTTTTCTCTTATTTATTTTTTTTAAATAAGTTGTCTTTTCTTTTTTTATATTCTGGTAGTAATTTTATATTCCATGCAGGGAAAGGTTTCCCATAACAACATTTGCTTGTCCTCCGTATTTGTAAGTGAAGATGGACACTGGAAATTGGGTGGAATGGAAATGGTCTGTAAATTGACAGAGGTTGCTCCAGAGGTGAGAGAAATTTTTATGAAGATGGGTTTCTCTTTTCTAGTAGGGTAGCAAATAACACACTGGGAACTTGGTGCAAAGGATAAAGGGGAAGAAGTTGCCCTAAGCAACCAATTCGATTCCAGCTCTCATTTTTCTTAGGCCATTTTTTAAATGGAAGCTGCCTCCTGATTGGTTGCTATGGCTGACTGCTCCATTTTTTCTTTCGACCAGTATTGATACTTCTCCCTCACTATCAGTTCTACATGTGTTTTTCATTACGTTTTTAAAATTTTCCAGCATTCCACAACCTTGATTTCTGGCAAGTATTTTTTCTAGTAAGAATTATTAAAAACAACCAGAATGGTATGCCCCCCCCCCCCCCCCATATCTGTCTACCCCTTATTAAATGTGTATTTTTCTATGAAAGATATTAATTGACTGCTGGGATCTCCACTGATCGAGAGACTGTCTCTGTGAAAACCGCTTTTAAGAAAGGGTGTGGACTTGTAATGAGCCCCATCTGGTACTGGATACCCATGTAGTGTTCATCTTTACAACTATGTATTCCCCTTCCAGATTGCAACAGCTGCAAATTTTTGTGTCCATACATTAAGAAGTGGAGTAAAGTCACAAGCATACCACAGTCTCTGTATATTCAGTTCCACCACCAGAGCTAGATGATACATAAACTAATCAACATGCCCTTCTGAAGTATCCTTCTATTATTTGTACATTATCTACATTTTGTTTGCACACTTCATAATGAATCCCACAGGGATATTGATAATGACATGTCACCCCATGGGATAATGTTAAATTATACCCTTGTCCCTTAAGACTTTATGGCTGACTTAACGTGGTATATGAGTAACATCATCTAAGTATAGCAAACCATTTGTGCAGGTGTAACCTGAAAGGTTTCTGACTTCCATCTGTTGGGATACAAAACAACTTTCGTACAGTCCTTATACGCTATGAAAACCTTTGCAAACTTGTTTTTTTGGTTTGTTTTTGTTTTTTATAAGATGTGTATCAGTGTGTTTGGTGCAAGTTTCTAATTCCTTTTTATTCAAAAATATTTGTACTTTTTGAGATACAGCTGCTTTGTATCCTGGATACAGAGCAACTGTATCTTGCGCTGAGACCTGAATCCGTCAGATCAGCAGCACTGACAGGTTGTGTCACCGGGTTGTGACACGCAGGATCCACCTGTGATTGTGATCACATCTAAGTTGATAACGTAGAGGCATGCATGGCCTAACAGATGCTTGTTAGTTTTTACCTGACAGACAATAATACACTGCAATACAGAAGTATTGCAGTATATTATAAAAGCAATCAAATGATCGCATAGTATAGTCCCCTATTGGGACTAAAAAAAAAGTAAAAATATTTAATAGAGTTTATAATAAATAAAAATCCCAAGTTAAAAATATAATTTAAAACCCACTTTTTCCACTTACAAAATGCTTTTATTATGAAGCAACCAAAAAAAGTTACACACATTTGGTATGGCCACGTCTGTGACGACACCAACTATAAAACTATTACATTATTTAACCTGCACGGTGAACGCCGTAAATAATAAAATGAAAAACACTGCCAAAGTTTGATAAGTGATCAAAGTGTCGTATGCACTCAAACGGTACCAATATAAGCTACAAATCGTCCCGCAAAAAAAGCCCTCCTACAAATATGTCGGCGGAAAAAGAAAAAAGTTATGGCTCTTAAAATATGGCGACACAAAAACAAATGATTTTGAAAAAAGTGTAAGTGTAACTAAACGTTTGACAAACTTCTGACATGTCAGAAGTTTGGATTGGTGGGGGTCCGAGCACTGAAACCCCGACCAATCGCTAGAACGAAGTGGCAGAAGTGCTCGTGTGAGCGCTGAGCCGCTGCATTTCTATTCGGCTTTTTCCGGAAAGCCGATGTATCGGAGGACGGGCTCGTAGACTTTCTATTGAGCCCGTTCTCCGATACATTGATTTCCGGAAAAAGCTGAACAGACGCGAAGCAACTGAGCGCACACACGAGCACTTCTGCCGCTTCATTTTAGCGATTGGTGGGGTCTCAGTGCTCGGACCCCCACCAATCAAAACTTCTGACATGTCACTATGACATGGCAGAAGTTTGTCAAACATTTAGTTACGCTTTAATAAAAGTTAGTCTCTATATAATAAGTACCCCGAAATGGTGCTATTAAAAAATACAATTATTCCTGCAAAAAAACAAGTCCTTCTACAGCTATGTCGACAGAATAATAAAACCGTGTTCGGGCCTGTTCACATCAGCGTTGGCTTTCCTTTCCAGGGTTCCGTCGGAGGTTTCCGTCTGGTGAACCCCGCAACGGAAAGTCAAACTGAAACCATGTGGTATCAATGGGGACAGAAACATTGCTAATGGTTTCCGTTCGTCACCATTCCTGCAGGTTTCCGTTTTTCCGACAGAACCAATAGCGCAGTCGACTCCACTACTGATTTCGTCGTTAAAACGGAAACCTGCTGGAATGGTGACTAACGGAAACCATTAGCAATGTTTCTGTCACCATTGATATCAATAGAGACTGAAACTGAAGCTGTAGTTTCAGTTTGACTTTCCGTTGCGGAGTTCACCCGATGGAAACCTCTGACGGAACCCCGGAACGGATAGCGAACGGTGATGTGAACAGGCCCTTAGTGCTTTGAATGCGACGATGGAAAAACTTCAAATATTGCTATTTGAATAAAAATCTAGTGCATTTAGCAACGGAATTCTTCATTTCAAACCAGGTTTCTGCCAACTGAACATCCCCTGTTCATACGCCCTATTAGGGCGTATGGGTGTCAGGAGATGTCCTAAGCTTGGGAGCCCCTCTATTAGCCTGAGCAGAGCGTTGATGTAAATTGGGTTTCCCACTTTGGAGGACTTTTCACTACCAAAAGGGAAGTGTGTGGCAGCTTCCCTTGACAAAATCAGCTGATGCCTTTTGGCAGCCTTTAAAAGGGTTGTCCAGCTCACAAAACTAGATGGTGATTCTTGTTCAGGATCCTCATTTATTGGCCAGGGCAGAGAGTGGCTGCAAAGGGTCTCTCGCTCTGGAGGACCCAACAGCCCATTGATTTTAATGGGAACTGTGCAATGCTTAATTTGTCTTGTGGTGGCGCTGCAGGGAAAATGAACAGTTGCTGCTGGGTTCCCACACAGATTATAGCTGATTTTGTGTCCCCAGCAGTGGGACAACCTATAATCCTTATTTCCGAGGGACCATTCTAACACAAAGGGATTGTCACAAGTGGACAACCCCCTTTAACTTCCTTTCCTACGTTAGTGAATAATCATAGGTAGCCAAATGCACTGAAGATTTAACTAGCAGCTGTGGCCTTGTGATGGAGTGGTCAGTAATGCCTTCTGATGTCTTTCAGGTACCCGACACTTGCTGCTCCAAGCATTATTGTTAGCCTGGGCAATGACCATATGGTTGCTTGCCTCCCTGTATAGATAATAATTGTGTCTCCCCCCCCCATTTTATTTATTTTACAGTCTGCAGAGTTTGGCATTCTGCCAGTATCTTTAAGCCATGCTCGCGATGCCTTCTTGTTTGGACGGTTAGTGGAAAGTCTTCTGGCACATGTGAAAGATCAGTGTAAGTCGCTGTACCATGGCATTTTTTTTTGCAAAAGTGTAACCAACATCATTAGCAAATTTGTGATGTCATGTGCACATATTGAAATAATGATATTGCATGAAAACCAGTGTGTGGGTTGTTTGTTTCTATTTTAATGCAAATAGAATTGTGACTTTTAAAAAATAAAACCACAAAAAATGATACCGTCTTATTTATATATAGCAAAAGGTTTAGTTCACCCTAACTTTTCACAGATCTGATACGATGAACCCTTTTTAAAATGACCACCTAAAATTGCAGAGAAAATGGTAATCTTAAGGGTCTACAGTGCTCTGAAGGAAGAGGGACAATATCCATCAAAGAAAAATCTACAGCTTTAAAAAGTTTTTAGTTCAGGGTTTGCCTTTGGAAAGATTAGATTTTTTTGGACAGATTTTTTTCTGTATTTACATAATTAGGTTCACACACGTCCACGCAGTGGCGTAGCTCTAGGGGTCGCAACTGCGACTGGGCCCCTAAGCCATAGCCACACAGCGCTGGCCCCGCTTCCGGAATGCTGGAGCAAGGAGTTGACGGCTCCTTGCTTCAGCATTCACTCTGCCGTGAGCGGCTCGGCGAAGGCAGGCGCGATGTTGTGACGTCATCGCGCCTGTCTTCGCCGAGTCACTCACAGCACAGACCAGAGGAGATGGATCTGCCACCCGTCGTGGGAACGGGGATAAGTAAGTAATTATGTTATTATTTTTCTATTAGGCGCTATGGGGCATTATACTGGGTAGGGAAAGGGGGCTGATATGGTGCCAGCTATAGGAGAATTTTACTACATGAGGGGCATTATACAGTGGGGACAGCTATGGGGGTATTATACTGAATGGGGGCATTATACTGTGGGGGGCAGCTATGGAGGAATTATATTGTGGGGGTAGCTATGGGGGGCATTATATCGTGGGGGCATCTATGGGGGAGGCATTATGTTGTGGGGGCAGCTATGTTGGGCATTATATTGTGGGGGCAGCTATGGGGGGCATTATATTGTGGGGGCAGCTATGGGGGGCATTATACTGCGTGGGGGCAGCTATGGGGGGCATTATATTGTGGGGGCAGATATGGGGGGCATTATATTGTGAGGCAGCTATGGTGGCATTATATTGTGGGGGCATTATACTGTGTGGGGCAATATATTGTGGGGACTGCTATGGGGAGGCATACTGTGTGGGGGCCATCTATGGAGTGTATTATATTGTGTGGGGGCAGCCATGGGGAGCATTATGTTGCATGGGGGCAGCTATGGGGCATTATGCTGTATGGGGAAATTTGTTTGGGCATTGTACTGCATGGGGGCATCTGTGTGGACATTATACTGTATGGGGGCATTATACTGTGTGGGGGCACTATGGAAGCATGATACTGTGTAAGCTGAACCGGGTATGTATGGGCTGGGATTGGGTGGGCTTAGAGGTGTGGCTTAAAAGAAAACAAAATTGCCGCTGTGTACCGCATCGATTGTCCTTCTTTATGATAATGTCTACAGGGGGGGGGGGCTGTATGGAAGTATTTACAGGGTGCCACTGTCTACAAAGTTGGGCTGTGTGTGGCACCCAGGGAAGGGGGGCCCAATCAAAAGTTTGCTATGGGGCCAGTGTCTCCTAGTTACACCCCTGCGTCCACGTAAAGGTAATAATGCAAACATGCAATGTGTACAAGATATAAGTGGACCATGGCCTCTCTTATTTTTGAAAACCCCATTTAATATACCCTATTAGGAAATTCTGCGTTAATAGGGGGGGGGGGGGCGGTCCTTTGTTCTGGATCTTTATCTCTTAACCAGATTGGGGAAGAGCGTTTACAAAGTTTTGGCTCTAGCTTTAGAGGACCTGTCCTGTCATGCATTACACAGACAACCCATTGATTCAAATGGCCACTGTGTGATGCTTAATTTCCCCTGTGGTGCCGCCGCAGGCAAATCTGGTCAGCGCTCACAACAGATTACACAGGGACGCTTTATTGTCAAGGGTCCTTTCTAAATGTTAGAGATGTTCCAAAGCGGGTAACCATGTGTCTTCATATGTAATTATTTTTTTATTTTATGAATTTTTTTTAAACTTCATTGAGGCAGCTGTGGTACGGACCCTTAATATGCTTTGCTGTGCCCCTACAAAAACACTTCATGTGAAATTGATACACTTATGCCTAGTGCAGGACACAAGGGGGCGACGCAGGGCACATGCATTCTCTCTTTGGTGTTTTTTGGCTTCCTGGGTCATACACCACCCCCTGTATCCCTGTACTAGGCGTAAGTGTATGGTGTTTATTGTTTCCTCCAGGGCAAGCAGTCTCCTCCACTATACACACACGCCGGGAGAGCTTGGGGGTGTCTGGGAACAAGTATAATTGTTGTGTACTTGACTCCACTTCCTTGCAAAATGGTGGACTATTGATCTAGACGCTGGACCGGCTCACCCCTACATGAGCACTGTCCGGCAGCCGGTTCTGCTACAAACGTTGCCCCAGCTTGAGAGAACAAGAACAATTTTTGTCATCTTTATGTACAATATCATGGGACCTGCACCTTCTTAAATTCCCTGATTTATAGATGGTATATGATTCTTGCGCACAAATTTGTATACTTTTATTTTTAATTATACATTTACACCATGGACTTTTTATTCCTTCGGCTTCTTTCATTTCCTTTTCGCCACACATAATGCTTCCACAATGTGTTTTTCTTTTCTTTTTTTTTTTTACTTTCGCTTGAGCAGCGTTCCATACCTTAAAAGTAAAAGATGGTTTCTTTAAAGGTGAGCGTGCAAAAAATGTTTACTGTACAGTAATGGAGTAATCGGGCCTAAACCAAACAACATTTATATATTTTTGCAGCTGAGATGCTTTCTAGCTTCAAGAACACTGTTAAGAACTTACTTCTGAACCCCGAACCCGAGCTCCGACCCGCCCTGTCCACTTTACTAAACCATGACTTTTTTGGGTAGGTAATTACAGTTTAGAATAGAACATATATTTATAGGTAAAATGTACTGAACGTAGTCATTAGAACTTGCTATAGACCGTCATTCAGGGTAATTAATGTGTTTACATGGGTATTCCAGTTTCCGCAAATGTATTTCCGGTATCAATTCCTCAAGGTTTTCAAAATCTCTGCTTGCAGTCATTTGATAGGAACTCGCATTGTTTACTTAAGGGCTATAAATCCGTCCTGGTCATGTGATGGAGACAGTTGCAGGACTGGTTACAATTCTATTATAGTATCCGCACGTTGCAGACTTTTTCCACCATGGATTTTGCAGACAATCGGGGCCAAAATTTTGGCACAGATTTTGGAGCGGATTTCCCCCTATGCTTTGCAAAGGGTAAAATACGCGGTTCAAATCCACAACAGAATTGACGTGCCCAGAGCAGAAAATCCACAGCATGCCGTGTAGTACACACAGATTTTTATTACGCCCTATATGTGGATGATGGTTTTTAAAACCTGATGGATATGTATTTGCTGTAAGTTGCTGCAGATTTTTCAGTATGGAATCCGCACTGAAAATATGAAGTTTGTTTTCCCTTTTACGTATTGATCACGCGGCATAGGGTCAGTCCGAATTTAAGAGAAAACCATCTCTGAATACAGTTGTTCTTGTATCATTTTATCTTTGTTTTTTATGTGAAATTCTATAAAATAGTGTCAATACCTAAACATTTTCTACTGTACACTGGAGAAATTGGAGCTGGTTTTTAGGCCAGGGTCACACTCCGTTTTTGGCTGGTTTTTTTTAACCAAACACAGAAGTGGACACAAAAGAAAGGAGATGCATCAGACTTTTGTTTATACCTTTCCTTCCTTTTGGATCCACTTCTGGCTTTGGCTAAAAAGACTGAGCCAAAAACTGCATAAATACTGTGTGTGTGATTCTGGTCTTAAAGTTTTTTATATTTGCTAGCGTTTTTGAGGCATATTTTCGAATCATTTTTTTTTTAAGTGTTTATTGGAAATGGACATTTTTTTTTTTTTAGACCATTCAAGAGGTGACCTTTCACTTTTTTTAACGTGTCTTTTTTAACTTGGCAGCTAAACGGTGTATTTCTCATTAAAATCACTGAAAAGCTGTTTGCAGGCCTATTTAGGCTCAATGCACACGATGCGTATTACATGCAGCGTAATATGGCACCAGCCTAGTAAATGAGATTCCAGG
This sequence comes from Rhinoderma darwinii, assembly GCF_050947455.1. NCBI lineage: Eukaryota > Metazoa > Chordata > Amphibia > Anura > Rhinodermatidae > Rhinoderma > Rhinoderma darwinii. The sequence goes on along the minus strand of NC_134693.1, from coordinate 66,563,247 downwards.
AAACCTCTTGTACATGCTGCGGTATTTTTTGGGATGGACATTGACCTGCGGTGCGGAGTTTAAAATCCGCAGCATGTCAACTTATCTTGCGTTTCCACTTGCGAATTCTATATGTCTTGGGCAGAGGAAAATCGCACCAAAACCCGCAGAATGAAAACGTTCTCATTTACACATAAAAATGTAAAAAACGCACTATTGGGTTCGGTTTTTACCTGCGTATTGCTAGTGTGTATTTTCCGCAGCAAAGTTCGCAACGTGTGCACGCAGCCTAAAAGTGTATTTTGGAGTGTAATGTGAGCTTTTTACACTCTGAAATCCACCTTTGAACATGACATTCGCCACAAATCCATGGTGATTTCGCAGCAAAATCTGCTTGTGTAAAAGTCTGTGTGAATTTTTTCCACTACATGTTGATGGGGTTTTGAAAACCACATCCACATGTATTGTACTATCCTTTGCTGCGAATTTGCAGTTGCGGAATCTGCAAGGCAGCTACGTTTGAACTTAGTGTATCAGACCTCGGTCTTCTAACAAGCCATGCGGCTGTGCGTCCATTACTTGAACAGGGAAGAGTTTTATCCCCTGGAAGTAAACAATGAAGGTTCCTATTAAATGACTGCAAGCAGAGATCCTGAAAACCAGGAGGAATTGATTCAGGAAGTATTTTTAAAATGTTTTATAACTCTTCATTATACAGTAAAATAACATTTATTTTCTTAAGCCTGTATACCCCTTTAAGTCTTAGTTTATCATTGCTTTTTGTTCATTATTTTGGTACAGTATTTGGTTTGGTTTTACTTTTATTTTATTTTCTTCAAGCAGAAATTATTTTCTTGAAGTTGTCAACTTCTTGGAAAGTTTAACTGTGAAAACTGAAGACGAAAAGAATGAGTTTTTCAAGTGAGTTTAGAAGGGATTTTTCTTAAAGCATGCCTCAGGTGACTTCAGAATAAGCTGTCGTGTGTACATGAGGAGTGACCCTTTTTCTGGCCATTATATGACTTGTATTCTGCATTTTTTAGCAGTTTTCCTATCTGCAGGCTGCAGCTATAATTCTTCGTTTTCCCTGAGATATTGAGTAGAGCCTAACTGCCATCATGTCTTCTATGCACTGCACACACAGAGGAGAATCCTGCTCTTCTATCTACTTATCTATCGATCTATCGATCTATCATCGCAGCAGCATGGAGATTATACAGCATTCACGAGCAGTGTAGCAGAGATATGACACTTACCAGGAAGTTGCTGCAGCGTCTGGATGTTTCTCTGGGTTTTTTTTTTTCTCACTCTGCTCCTGCCCACCTCTTCATAGACCTCTATGGGCAGGTGTAACCTGATCCCTCAGTGAGCTGTTAGAATTCACAATTTGTGGTGTACTTCTGGGAAGATCTCTTTTGTAGACATACAGTTGCTTATTTCGGTCTTCACACCATGTGTTTTTTTTTACGCAGAAACCGCATCAGAATCAAAAATCTATTTCAACGGGAGGCAGAGTTGTTTTTTTTTGTTTTTTTTTGTCGAGCGACTTTTGGCCGCTCGAGGGGGGGGGGGGGAGTGGCATGTCCTTGTTTCAGAGCGTTTTTTTTTTTGTTTCTTTTGCCCGCGGCCCTTGCATTAGCTTCAATAGCCGTGGGCGAAAAACGCCGCAAAAAAGTGTAGGCAGTTCAAAATCTGCGTGAACAGGGCCTATATGTTGATTTGAACTGTTTTTAAATGGTTCCACCGAACGTGAATGGCAAATGCGTTGTGAATTTAGCCTTAATCCACTCCCTCTGACCTCTCCTTTTACTGATACTTGGGTTAGATGGGGAAGCATAGATTGCGGGAGAGTGGGTGAAGTAACACAACACTGCAGGGTCAGACTACAAACGGTGTGTTTTTAAAGGGGATTTCCAGCCAATAAAAATTGATGGCCTATCCTCAGAATAGGCCATAAATAGCTTATGGGTTTGGGTCCGACTCCCTGGACCCCCACCGATCAGCTGTTTTGAAGGGGCCGCAGCGCTTGTACGAGTTCTACTTCCCCTTCATTTCTTCTTGCTCATTGTGAATGTTCAACATGCGTTTAGTGGCGATTCACAGGTATTGCAGCCTTTTCTCCATTCTCTTCAGTTAGAGAAAAGGCTGCAATACCTGTGAATAACCGCTAAATGATGCATTTGAGCAATAATAAATGTGCGCATAGCATTTAATAATACATTACAACTTGGACCCCCACACTTGGGTTTTTAGATTCAGGGGACTTGTTAGATTTCTGTTGGATTGTGTATTGTTTGTATGTGGGTGTATAATAAATGATTTAAATCACCTAGTCATGCACACATCTGTACGATCTTGGCAGTTTTTTGCTATTATTGCCCACCAAAAGACAAATTTGTTTTGGACTACCAAAAGAAGTGCATTCTAATGCAGTTGTTAGAGTTGTTATAAACGTTTTGGTTCTTTTTTTTTTTTTTTAAATTGAAAATGTTTGTCAGGATAAAATGGTGCCATAAAGCTTTTACTCTTGTCTAGGACTCTCTTGGACAGGGTATCTTCTTTGCCAGAAGAGCTCATCTCCTTAAGATTGGTTCCGCTCCTTCTAAACCAGTTTGTATTTGCTGAGCCTATGGCAGTAAAAAGCTTCTTGCCTCATCTTCTCCGGCCTAAAAGAGGTAACTTTCCTACATTGTCGCAAGGTAAACGGTTTCCCACAAACATTAAGTAGTAACTGTACTTTCCCAAAAGCTTTTGATGTGTCATAGAGACCTATCAGAAGTTTTGTTCGGTGGCGGTGAGGGATGACAGCCGAAGATGCAGGGCGCTCAGGTGAGTGCTTCTGCACCTCTGTTTCAGCGATCGGAGGGGGTCTCCGCACCCAGACCTCCACCGATCACAACTTTCGATGTGTTTCTATGACATTTCAGACGTTTTGGGAAAGTATGGTTATTCTTTAGGCAGCGGATTCTCATTAAGCTGATTAGCCGTTTGCTTAGAGGGGTCTGTTCTTATGGTCTCCATCAGTGTGTCTCATAAATGATATCAGAATGATTATGCATATTTTGTATTTTATTTTTTTCACCTTTCATTTGAATGTAGATATTATGGGGAGAAAGCGTGAAGATTGTCTTCTGTCCCCAGCACTCTTCCAGACCAAAGTCATCCCAATATTGATGAAAATGTTCGAAGTACATGAAGAACATGTTCGGGTGGTTTTGCTCACCCATATAGATGCATATGGAGAGCTGTTCACTTTGAAAGAGCTGAAAGACATTATCCTTCCACAAGTAAGTGCAAGTGACAGTGTGTCAATATAAATTGACCTGAACGTAACAGCAGGTTGGCTACATTGGATATAAAAAAAAATTGGAATTATAAACCGTGTATCAGTCCATAACGATAGAACTCCATTTTTTAACCTAAAATTTAAAAAAAAAGTTGCCCCTTTCCTGAAATTTGTCAGGTGAATGTGTCAAGAGAGCCACTCTTTTTTTTTTTTTTTTTTTTTTTTTTTAAGAGGATCTGTCGCTAGTTTAGTAATGCCCAATCTCCTAGCTAATCTAATATTCGCTGTCTCACTGATAATGCTAGTGAAATTGTGTCCCAAAAAGTATTTTTTTTCTAAATATGCAAAGGAGCCTATCCTAGACGACGAGTAGGTGTCAATACCAGCAATTTTCTATATAGCCCCCATTTTTTCATTGGTGATTCTGAATAAAGTGTGTCAATTTATTCAAAGTAGAGCTGCTGTTCCAGTGTTAGTTGTTGGTGACAATAATTGTGTACTCGAGGATGGTAGGATGAGACTGGGAAATAGAAAATCTAAAGGTAAATGTACCCCACTTAAAAAATTTGTAATGGGAGGATGGTTGGATGGCAACTGTACCCCAATGGGAAACCGTATTCCTGCTTCAATAAGTCTAGAGATACCCTCTCCAGAATTGACGTGGTACTGGGTTCTCGAAATGCCCACTCCCTAATAGTCTATTTCCCAGGAGCCAAGATCCGTATCCGACCATTAGCCTCTATAGTTAACCTCAAGATCTGGGGGGAACAGTGTGTTGCATGTTGGGGTGAACCCTCTTTGGCTATCCATCTTAACCACCCATAAGGGAATTGGTGAACAGATCAAATAATTTTTGGAAATCAATTTGGGTTCAGCACCTAAAGGGGTGGTTTGGGACACCCTAAAGGCCTATTTTAGGGTTCTGATTAAAAGTATTGCTTATACTAAAAACCGTTTAGGGAAGAAGTAAGGCTCTCAGAAATGGAGTATACGCTAAGAAGGGACCTAGTAACAAAAGGGAGGTGGACAAGGGCTTATGGGGTCTATGAGGAGCGGCTGCTTCAAAAAGCACAGAACTCTGCAAGGTTTACAGACCAATTATGCTACTTAAAGGGAGCTAGTCCTGGGAAGTTACGTAATATGTTAAAGGAAAGTAGAGGGCAGACGGTAATCTCTGCCATTAGGGTAGGGGAAGATAAGATCACCAAGAATAGGGAAGAAATAGCTGGGGAACTCTATAAATAGTATCATACGTTATATACACAGGAGCTTCAGATGGATGAAGACTCAATAGAGGTCTATGTACAAGATACAGCTCTTCCATCCCTCTCCCAGGAACATAGGGGGATGTTAAATGCAGAGATTACGCTGGAGGAAGATCTGAGAGTGATTAAGGCCTCATGCACACATCCTTCACTGTTTTCACGTCCGTTTAAAACGGATCAGTGTGTCCGCTGTGACATCCGTGTTGGTTTCCTTTGTCACTCCGCGTCCTGATGTTCTGTTTTAAATGGATGTTGTGCTTCAGTTTGTTTTCCGTTTTAAGCGGTCTGTTAAAATCCATCGTGTGTGTTGAATGCAGGGAACTTTGGTGCCTTCCGTGTGCTGTCCGTTTTTTTTGACCGACCCATAGACTTCAATGGGCCCCACGGTCACTGAATGACGGACAAAAGTAGGACATGCACTACTTTTGACGCAACGGAGCCGTCAAAACAACGGCAGTGTGCATGGCCCCATAGAAATGAATGTGCCAGGGTGCTATCGGTAAAAAAAACTGATAGCACACTGAAGAAAATAACTCAAGTGGGCATGAGGCCTAAGGGATCTCCGAGATCAAAAGCATCTGGCCCTGATGGTCTCCCCTATGAAATATTTTAAAAGTATGGTGAGAGGTGGTTGCTCCGTTTTTGGTGAAAATCTTTAACGAGGCTTCCTATAATGGAGTTCTCCCTGCATCCATGAGGGAGGCCCCTTATAATTTTGTTATTGAAGGAAGAGAAAGATGGGTTAGATGTGGAGTATTCGTGTGGCTTTATACCAGGGGAGTCAACAGCGGCCAATATACGCTAAATGTTTGGTGATGTAGAATTGGGGGGCGGGGGGCTGCATCCTATCATTAGATGCTGTTAAGGTATTTGACAGAGTGGAGATGAGGAGACGGGCAGGCAGTGCGGGAACTCCGAGATAAGAGGAGGGGGCGTGTACGAGCAGAGACGACGATCCGTGTCTCTGCTCAGCCAGTTTTTCCTGCTGGGTAGAGATGTGGCGCGTCAACTGTGTTTACAGGCGGCAGGACCAGAGGAGGCGGAGCTCTGAAGAGCTCATGAAACATCCGCCCGTCCCACTGCCTGTAAATGTAGTTGATGACGTGCCGTGCCTTTCTTCAGCCGGAAGTGCTGGCTGAGACACGGTACGTCACAGGAAATGAAAAATTTACACTCGTGCGGTCACGTGACCGCAGATCAGAACAGAGTAACGCTGCCACAGGTAAACAGACCTTATATTAGAAATGTACTTAACCCCTTCCCGCCGCAGCCCATTTTCAGATTTTCATTTTCGATTTTTTTTCCTCCCCACCTTCCAAAAGCCATAACGTCTTTATTTTTCCGTCTATATAGTCCTATGAGGGTTTGATTTTTGCGAGACGAATTGTAGTTTTTCGTAGCGCCATTTATTTTGCCATATAATGCACTAGGAAACGGGAAAAAAAATATTTGTTGGGTAGAAAATGAAAAAAAAACTGATTCCTCCATGTTTTTTTTGCGCGCCGTTTTTACAGAATTCACTGTACAATTAAAACGACATGTTAACTTTATTCTGTGGGTCAATACGATTATGGTGATACCAAATATATATAGTTTTTTCTATATTTTACTACTTTTACAAGTAAAAACCTAAGTGTAAAAAAGAAAATTTATTTTGTGTGGCCAAATTCAGAGAGCCATAACTTTTTATTTTTCTGTCGATTTAAGTGGTATGAGGGCTTATTTTTTGTAGGATAAGTTGTAGTTTTTAATAATACCATTTTGGGATACATGCGACGGTTTGATCACTTTTTATTTCATTTTTTTGTGGGAGATTAGGTGACCAAAAAATAGATATTCTGGCGTTTAAATTTTTTTTTTTTTTACGGCATTCACCGTGCGGGTTAAATAATGATATATTGTACTAGTTCAGATTTTTACGGACGCAGCGATACCAATTATGTTTATTTATTTTTTTACTATGCTCTAGGGGGAAAAGGGGGGTTTTTTGAACTTTTTCATTTTAATATATTTTTTTTTTTTTTTTACATAAAAAATACTTTAACTAATTTGTACTTTTTTTTTATCAGTCCCCCTAGGGGGCTTCAACCAGCGATCGTCAGATCACTGGCACGATATACTGCAATAATAATGTATTGCAGTATATCGTAATTCTGACAGGCAACTACTAAGCCCTGCCGGGGCTTAAAGAGGCTCTCTCACCACATTATAAGTGGCCTATATTGTACATGATGTGATCGGCGCTGTAATGTAGATTACACCAGTGTTATTTATTTAGAAAAATGATAATTTTTGACTGAGTTATGACCTATATTAGCTTTATGCTGATGAGTTTCTTAATGAACAACTGGTCGTGTTTTACTTTTTGGCCACGTGGGCGTTATACAGAGGAGTGTATGACGCTGACCAATCAGCGTCATACCCTTCTCCCCATTCATTCACACAGCACTAGCGATATAGCTATATCGTTATGTGCAGCCACATAAACACTATAACGTTACTGCAGTGTCCTGACAATGAATATACATTACCTCCAGCCAGGACGTGATGTGTATTCAGAATTCTGACACTTCGCTAACACAATCCCGACACTACAGCACAGGAAGAGTAATCTCGCGAGATTACGCTGTAAACTGTCATTTCAAACGAGATTACGCTTCCTGTGCTGTAGTGTCGCTATTGATCGCAGCATTCAACGAGCGGGATCCGGCTCGAGCGCGATGCTGCTCGTTACTCTGAAGTGTCAGCTGTAACAAACAGCCGACACCGGCATCGTATGGAGCGAGTTCACTCCGTGAGCCCGCTCCATACTTCCCCTACCCGACTTGGGCGTATGGATACGTCAAATGTTGGGAAGGGGTTAAATATGTCCAATTAAGTTAAAATATAAATACAAATTATTCCTGGACAACCCCTTTAAACTATATAGTGCCTGCTACCTGCATCCGCCACTAGATTTTCTTACATAGAAGTAATACTATAGCCAATAAAGCATTGCACAATTTTTTTGGGCTGATTCATGTGTAATCGAGTTATTTACAGTCACCCTCCTGCTAATTATGTACTGAATTGTGCTGGAAAAGCTTCCCATTGTTGACGTACATGTATGTCATATTGTGGAAAGGGGTTAAAGGAACGTTTACACTGTGTAATGCCTAGTTCAGGGCTGGAGGAGTGCGGTGTAAGAGATTCTCCCTTTTTTATACTTTTGAATTCGTCTGCCATACACTGCCCCCAGAGGCCCTGCACTAGGCATAAAAAATTGTTTATTTAAAATCCGGAAAGATTAACTGTGCTGTAATGCACGTAGATTTTTTATATTTTTTATGAAAGATTTTTCACTTTCACATTGACCACACAACTTCCTATCATGCTTTCCATCAAAGACCGCTGTTTGACAGCTAGATATCCTAAAGAGAAGGCAAACGAGTTGATAAAAAAAGATCCAAAGTTATACTAGCAGTAACTCTATATAGTTTCCTGATTTATGGGCAGAAAAAAAATATCAAAGAACTGATGCTTAATTTTAGAATTTATGTATTATTTTGAAGTTTCTGCGATTACCCCTATGACTGCAAAGAGCTTTCATCATTTAGTGGTTCGATATCACAAATGTGTTATGGGCCATTTTTGCTTATTTGTAGTGTACATTTTAGTTCTTTATAACTTTGTTCTGTGTAACCTTTTTACTTACGAAGATTTGCTGTTGTGTTTGGTAGTAATAATTAAACTGCTTTTCTAATTCTTAATATACACAACAGTGTAACCGATTTTATGTACATTTCTTTTTAGGTTCTCCTGGGTTTACGTGATACAAGTGATTTATTAGTGTCTGTAACCCTTCGTGGCCTGGCAGCTTTGGTGTGTTTACTTGGACCAGAAGTAGTAGTTGGTGGTGGAAGGGTTAAGATTTTCAAAAGTACGATCCCAGGATTTACAAAAATTGCAGATACAACTCCTGAAGGTAACTACATACAAATTACTGAATTTAGCATGTCTCTGTTCAGATAACTTTTTCAGAATGGCAACAAAGAAGCGCAGTGTCTTCATCTAGAATGCAGTGTGAAAATTATGCCGTAAATGGAGGAAATTACAGGATCATTATCTCCTCATAATAGAAAGTTTCAGTTCACATGATTAGTCTTTGTTTGCCAAAGTTTCTCGCAAATGATTCCATAACATGGCTTTCCATCTTAGCTAGTAAATACCTTTTTAACAGTAGGCTTAGACTTACTGCATTTTACACAAAAGGCACTTTCATCCAAGATGAGCGACATTTTTATAAATAGACCCGTGAAAGATCTGGAAGGTATTCTTTAGGGACATATTCCCTCGCTTGGTAACGGTAATGCACACAAGACTCCATTGGGAAAATGTTCTGAGCCACCTTGTAGGCACAATATTTGAAGAAATAATATGGGTTATATCCTGGCGCCTTTTTATTCCTATATTTATTTGGTTTATCTATAGAGGAAGAGAGATTATTTCTGTATCAATACTCATATATTTGTGTGGTACTTTATTTTAAATGCCACTGTCTCTATGGAACCCCGCAATCTGCATGTCATAGCTCGCTAATATACATTCTAGTCCGCCGTCGCGCTGATTCTGAGATTTTCATCGATTTTTTTATAGTGCTGCCAGGCGACTGGAAGTTTAGTGGCACGGTCTTTGATGACGATACGACTCGTCGTTATGTGACCGGCCCCGCTGTACTCTATGTACACGCTGTACTATTGCTACTGCTACTGCTTGTACATAGAGTATAGTGGGGCCGGTCACATGACGAAGAGTCGTATCTTCATCAAAGAAAGCTGTGCAACTAGACCTTCGGTCCCCCGGCAGCACTATAAAAATCAATGAAAATCTCAGAATTAGCGAGACGGGGGACCAGAATGTGTACTCACATGCTGCAGTGAGTACACTGCTAATAATTTTTGGTCCCCACATAACCCCTTTAATTTATTTATAGAATAGAAGATCATACAGATTTTTATTATACATGTATTTCAAATTCTGCTCATATACCTTTCTTATATCTGTGCAGTGGCCTTTGTCTTTAAAAAAAACAAAAAAAAAAACAGGTATAGCCCACAGATTAGTCCATAGAAATGCACCCATTGGTTAACTAAATGGATTAAAGATGGTGGCAGTCATGTGACCTGCATCATGTGACTCCTGGTATTCAGTGTCCAAGTATATAATAGGTTGTTGAGGAGCAGAAGTTATAAAGTATTTCTACATACAGCAACATCTCATCATCATGTCTGTCACTGTCTGTGTATGAGCAGTTCTTACGTCCTTCATTCTCTCTTTCTCCTCGCTTTCTCCTTCTCTCTCGCTCTTTCTCCTTCTCTTTCGCTCTTTCTCCTTCTCTTTCGCTCTTTCTCCTTCTCTCTCGCTCTTTCTCCTTCTCTCTCGCTCTTTCTCCTTCTCTCTCGCTCTTTCTCCTTCTCTCTCGCTCTTTCTCCTTCTCTCTCGCTCTTTCTCCTTCTCTCTCGCTCTTTCTCCTTCTCTCTCGCTCTTTCTCCTTCTCTCTCGCTCTTTCTCCTTCTCTCTCGCTCTTTCTCCTTCTCTCTCGCTCTTTCTCCTTCTCTCTCGCTCTTTCTCCTTCTCTCTCGCTCTTTCTCCTTCTCTCTCGCTCTTTCTCCTTCTCTCTCGCTCTTTCTCCTTCTCTCTCGCTCTTTCTCCTTCTCTCTCGCTCTCTCTCCTTCTCTCTCGCTCTCTCTCCTTCTCTCTCGCTCTCTCTCCTTCTCTCTCCTTCTCTCTCTCGCTCTCTCTCCTTCTCTCTCTCGCTCTCTCTCCTTCTCTCTCTCGCTCTCTCTCCTTCTCTCGCTCTCTCTCCTTCTCTCTCGCTCTTTCTCCTTCTCTCTCGCTCTTTCTCCTTCTCGCTCTCTCTCTCGTTCTCGTCGTCACATGACTGAGGCCATGTCTAGTCATATTCAGTTATCCTGTGGATGCATTACACAGGACTAATCTGTGGGATATACCGTTCTACTGTGATAGGGGCCTCATGCACTATAAGAAAGGCATGTTGGCAAAATTTCTAATACATGTATATTACAAAACTGTATGATTTCCTATTCTACAAAAAAGTAAAAAAAAACAAAAAAAACTGGACAACACCTTCAAGGACAAATGCTAGTTGGTAAGGGGTAAAACTCAATTTTACTTTAATATCCTTCGCATTGTACACAAGTTTTGTGTTTGAACCCTAGCAGACTTTCCCCCATTGTTATAAACTCCTCTACATTGAAATTGCAACACCAAGATGGAAAAGTTTTGGAATTGTGGAAATTACAGTATCGATAGACATGTTAATGATATGCAAATGATAAAATAATGGAAACAAAATATTCCAAACAAATTGATTTATTAAGTATGAGCACCATGCACAGACATACACGCACTTACACGCCTTGGCATGCTATTGATAAGGTTATTAATGGTTATCTGATGAATGTTTTGCAAAGCTGAATGCACTTGGGCACGATCATCGAGATTGGCTGCTGGCAGCTCCCGTTGCAAATGCCGACCACTGACCTCCCAGATGTGCTTGATGAGAGACCAGTCTGGAAATGCTGCAGGCCGTGGTAGCACGTTTATGCCACGCAGGCTGCTCACAATAGCACAAACGTGCGGCCTGGTATTGACCTGTTGAAAAGTGGCTTCTGGGACACTTTGGAGAAATGTCCGTACCACTGGCTCCTTACAAAATCAATGTAACTCCAAGATGTTAGTGTACCTCAAATGAAGACTAGATGGGTCCTGCTACCGCACATTATGCCATCTCACACCATAATCTCCCAGGAGTAGGACTGGTGTGATGTTCTCTTGTGAAGGCCTCTTCATTTCGTTGCCCACATGGTCTCCAGACCAATCTCTGGCTATCATTGCGTCCGAGACAAAAGTGGGACTCATCGCTGAAGAGGATAGACCTCCATTCCAGCGTCCCATTGCCATCTTGCTGTGCAGCATGATAGCCTTAGGGTGGTGGCGTGTGGTCAATGGAACACCTGTAGCTGGACGTCTGGCTCGTAGCCAAGTGTTGTGAAAAGGCCTTCTAATGGGTTGTGTTGACATGGTTTGCCGCCCTAGGCTTGGGATGTGACGTCCAATTTCACTTGCAGTACAGAATGGATTACTATGTGCCATTCTTCCAATCAAGTGATCTGTTTGTTAAGAGGTTCGCCTCTGCGCACCTCTTGCTGTCGTTCCCATTCATCGTTGTTCTCCCAACCTCTGAGAAACGCAACGTTGAGCAGTGCTGACATCTCGGCCTAGGCGCGTAGTAATCTGCTGGAGTGATAAACCAAGGTATCTCAGTTCAAGGATTCGGTCTCTTTCAGTTTGCGACAAGTGGCGATAACTGGCACGTCGACTAACTGAAGGCATCGCACAATCATCCCACACCACTTGATCCAATTTTTGGGGTTTCATGTGGCTAAAAAACTTTCAACTTTCTGCTCTACTCCATTTGGACGGATGCTGCTGGGGACGCTGGACTTCCTGAACAGAGTAAAATTCTTTCTTGCTTCAGGAGAGAGATCAGACACTTTGGAACTGGGTAGGATCAGCCCTCGGCTGCTTTTCTACCCCCCCCCCCCCCCCAACAGGTGCCCTAGCCTGCAGTCCCTAAGCTAACTCCCTATAGGAACGTGCATTATCTTAGCACAGCTACGTGCAGGCAGTGCAATTATCCTAGCAGAGCTATGTTAGGTAGCCATTACTCCCTGAATAGTCGTACCTATTGTTGTGCAGTTTTAAATTGGTATTTTCGGTTTCTTCTCTTTTTCAATGTGAAGTTTAGTAACCCTCCTGCCAGACAACCTTTATGGTTTATTATGCCTGCTCCAATTGCAATACTAAATTTCCTTGTGGTCCGTCTACTTCCTTTATGAGATGCATGCCGGCCTCCTAGCCAAACGCCTGTGGCTTCTGCACCCCTGCCACCCCCAGTATTGGTCACCCCTGGTATGAAGGGTGCTGATTTGGAATGGGCTAATTCCCTTTTCCGGACGGTTGATAACCTGGCGAACGGCACTCAGTCCATTATGGGTGGCATGTCTGCCTTCCATACTCCTGTTCTTGCCATCCTCATATGGACTCTCCATGCATGTCTTCCTGTCGTGGCAGACCCTGTAAGTGAACCAGGTTCTTGCCTGCCTTTTGTTTTCGCCATCCTCTTCTGCTTTATCTCCTCCACCATAAGTCATGTCTGGTGCTTCCTCTCCCCCATAGAGGTTTTGTCTGAAGGCGAATTATCTAATTTTTACTCTGATTCAGTTGATAAGGATTCTACCTCCCTCTCCACCTTGGTGGAGGTACCAATTAGAGCTTTCCATGACGCCCTTTAGGTCACTGATTCTGCACCTTGCACTTTTCTTTCTTCAGCCTCAACTTTCCCAGGCTCTTTTTTCAGCTCATTTGGAACGTGACAGTATTGTACCTAAGGAATGGAAGCACCCAGACAAAAAGTTCTCTCACTCTAGCTGTCTGGATGTTTTCTACCACTTTGAAGATCGGAATTTATCTACATGGGTTAGGTCTCTGGCAGTGGATCCTCCAGTTTCTCGCTTAGCCAGGGATACTACTTTGCCTATGGCAGACTCCTCTTTCTTCCAAGATCCTTTTTTACGCTGTGTCTACACTCTCTTGCTAAAACCACTTTTGAGGCCTCTGTGTGCAATTTTTGCATCTGTCTGGGTTAGCAGAGCTATCCTTAAATGGGCGCATAAACTCTGTCAACCCTGCTCCCGGTCCTCCTCTGGAGGAACTGGTAGATCTGTCTCTCCTTCTCTCCAATGCGTCCAAGTATATCTGTGAAGCTGCCCTTGATGTTGCCCATCTTGTGGCTCGGGCTTCAGCTTCTTCCGTCACTATCCGCAGGGCTACCTAGCTTAAAGCTTGGTCTGCTGATTTGCAGGTTACCGTCTCTTTGGACCTAGATTGGATGAAATCTCAGAGGCCACGGGTGGCAAGGGCACCCATCTTCCTAAAAATAAGCCTAAGCGCACTACTCCAGCCAAAAATGCCTGTCCTCGTTTTCGGTAGTCTCGTGGGTTCTCCAACACCACATCCTCTAGACCACAAGGGCAGGCTTCTGCGCTTCAAGGATGTCTGGCTCTCTCACATTTCAGATGCCTTGGCTCAGGAGCTAGTATCTGGATACAAAATCGAATTTGCCAGCCTCCCTCCAGAGCGTTTTCTTTCAGTCCGCTTTTCCACAGTCCCCCACAAGGGCCACTGCTTTTTCAGGGGTCATCATTCCGGTGCCCTTGAGCTAAAGATTCCGGGATTTATATTCCAACCTTTTTGTCGTCTACAAAAAAAGGACTGTACGTTTCGGCACATTCTGGACTAAAAGCGTCTCAACACGCACATTCGGGATCGTAATTTTTGGATGGAATCACTAGACTGTAATTGCTTCCATGGAATACGGGGAATTTTTCTCTGTGGACATCAAGGACGCCTATCTGCCTTACTCAACGTGAGCTTTGTGGTATTGTCTCGTCATTACCAGTTCGTGGCCCTCCCATTCAGCCTGGCCACGGCCCAGATAGTCTTTTATGAAGGTTCTCTCCGTCGTCATGGCGCTCCTCTGCACACGGGGGGGGGAGGGGGTGTCGGTCACCTTCTAACTAGCTGACATTCTGGTCCACTCTCCTCCAGGTAGGATAACGAGACTGCTCTCCAGATCACTCTTCGGTTCAGTTTGATCATCAATCGGTCCAAGTCTTTCCTGTCTCCATCACAGCAGATCATGTTCTTGGGGGTCTCATTCGACACTTGCTCGATAATGGTTTTCCTTCCTCTGGAGCATCTCTTGATTCTTTAGGACTTATTCGTTCCTTACAGAAGACTGTGCCGACTTTGCTCCGCCTCTGCATGTGGGTTCCCGAGACCACTACCTTTGCGCAGTTCCACACTCTTTCTACAGCGGGTGATCTTCCCATTCTTCCCTTCTCAGTCGCTCGCTTTGGTGGTGGATCACCTATCCGGCTGTTCTCCAGTGCGCTGAACTGGCTGATACTCTCCATGGATGCCAGTCTCAAGCGATGGGTGGGACACATTTTTGATCCTCACGGCTCAGGGGCTGTGGTCCCCACAGGAGGCCTTTCTTCCAATCAATCTTCTGGAATTAAGAGCCATTTTTCTGTGCCTACTGCACTGGACATCGCCACTATCCGGACAACCAGTGCAGGTTAAAATGGACAATGTCACGGACGTGGCTTATCTAAATCACCAGGGCGGCACTCTCAGGGTGTAGTTGATGGCAGAGGCCTCAAGGATCCTAGTCTGGATGGATGCTCACTAACCAGTTATAATGGCAGTTCACATTCCCCAGGTCGACAACTTGGTTGCAGACTTTCTCAGTTGCGAAATGGTGGATCACGGGGAGTGGTCTCTTCACCAGCATATATTCGACCAACTTTGTCTCCGGTTGTGGACCTGATGGCCTCCTGTTTCAAACCACAGATCCCCTTCCACATCTCCCCGAGACCCGTGGGTCTGTGCCTTGGACGTTCTTGTGTCGCTGTGGTCTGACTTCTGTTTCCTGTACGTCTTTCCTCCTCTGCCTCTCCTGCTGCGGCTCCTCCCACGGCTCAAGGCAGGAGGGATCCCAGCTATTCTGGTAGCCCCGGATTGCCCGCACAGTTGTTGGTATGCGGACCAGTGGCCCTTGCCTCTCCATCCCAACCTTCTCTCTCTGGGACCTCTCTTCCACCAGAATTTAAGGTCACTACGTTTAATAGCGTGGCTGTTGAGGCCGCTATTCTGAGAGCTCGTGGTCTTTCGGAAAGTGTTATCCTCACTATGCTTAAGGCTAGAAAACCTTCAGTCCGCATTTACATTGTACATGGATGCCTACCTTCTCGTTGGTGTGCGGATCGCATGTCCGTCCCCCCCCTTGCATTTTTCTTTGTCCAGAATTCTCTCCTCTTTCAGAGTGGTCTTGATCAAGGTTTGCTGCTCAGCTTCCTGAAGGAGCAAGTGTCTGCTCTTGCCATCTTGTTCGGTCCCCCGTTGGAGTCCAAAGCTGACATTAAGACTTTTTTTTGCATTTTTTTTTTTCTTTAATTTTCTGTCCTGGAAAGTGTTTTTTTCTGGTTGCGGTGACCTCCATCCGGAGGGTCTCTGAGATGTTTGCTCTCCCTTACCGTTCCCAGTTTCCGATCCTTTATCAAGACATGTAAAATAAATATTCGGCACTCTCTTGGAAAAGTGAGAAAAAAAATATTTTAATTTTCTCTGATGCCAGTGGCTTAAGTGCAACGTTTCGGTCGTGCGACCTTCATCAGGCACTAAGGAGATATAGACAGGTGATCTAGACAAATATAGGCAATTTCCATATACATAATTAGGATATAGTACATTCATAATTTTCAATTATGTACATATACAGACACTATCTAGAAAAGATAGAAATACATATAAAAACTTAAAATCGGAACAGTGCGGCGCATCAACTGTCCAGGAAATGGTCATATTACAAGTAAGTGCATGATGTACGCTACGGAGTAACAAATGGTGTATCTGGATTTAGAGGAAGTTGTATAGATCCAGTCTGTGTAAAATCTATTGAGATTATTTCCTCCATTTTTGCCTAAAGTTGTTTTGGAATTCCACATGAATGAGGATATTGTCTTGCCGTGTTTTTTTCCTTCTCCCAGTCATCTGAGGGAGTATTCCCTCCACAACCTGGATGTCGTTCGCGCCCTGCGGACTTTCCTTTCCATCACTGCTTTCTCCCGGCCGTTGGATTCCCTGTTCATTTTCTCGGTGGGTCTCAGGAATGGTTTGGTGGCCTCTAAGACCACCATTGCTTGCTGGATTCAAATGATTGTTTGCAAAGCTTATCGGGTTCGGGAAAAGGTTCCCCTTTTTGGGTCATGGCCCATTCTACCAGAGCAGTTGGGGCTTCCTGGGCTGTGTGCAATCGGGCCTCTGCCCTTCAATTGTGCAAGGCGGCGTGGTATTCTTCACACCTTTTTGTCAAATTTTAACACGTGGATGCCTTTACTTCTACACATGCTTCCGTAGGTCGCAAGCTCTTGCAGGCATCTGTGAAATAGCTGACCATGTCCTGTGTTCTGTTCCCACCCCTAGGGACTGCTCTAGGATATCCAATGGTCTGTGTCCCTTAATGTAATGAACGAGTAAACAGGATTTTTTAAGTACTCTCTGTAAAATCCTTTTCTTGTCTGGTTCATTGGGGACACCGCTCCCACCCGTTGTACTTTTATTTTATATTTTTTTTCAAAGGTTTTTTTTGTTCATGGTTGTCAGTCTGAGGGATTCCCCTATAGTGATGGACATACTTATCTTACCTTGGATCTGCTTCTTCTATTGCTTGCAGACAGACTGAATAGCTCAGTGTCCGTGGGCAGGGTATATCCTGTAGGAGGGACCACTTTTTTGTTTCTTAGTGTCAAGCCACCTAGTGGCAATAGCATGTTATGCACGGTCTGTGTCCCCAAATGAACTGGACAAGAAAAGGATTTTACGGTAAGAAATAAAAAAAATCCTGTTTTTCTCATCAGCTTCATTGGGAACGCAGGTTCACCTCCTCCTATTTCTTCTCTGTTTAAAATGCTGCTGTGACCAGTCCTAGGTTGCATTTATTTTATTTGTGTCTTAAATACTGGAGTGGTTCATTTATGCAATGTGGTTTTATTTTTCGCCTTACTTTCTTGGCTTCTACTACTTGAGTACATCATTATCTCAGTTCCTGCAAATGGAGTATGGTCTCTGAAGTGGTAGCCAAAACTAGTGGAAGTAGGCTGAACTTCACAAGAAAATCCTTTTGGCGTCAGTAAGCTTGATTAATAATCTACTGCAACAGGCACAACTTGCTTATAAAGCTTGACTTTTATTAATTCATGGAACATCCATGACTGTATCACATGGTAGCAGACAGAGATCGCTTACGTGTTTCAGACTTTGTGCCCTTAATCATAGCTTACAGCTGCGTGAATGCTGGTTTCTTTTAACCCATTAAAGAGCGCCAATACTCAAGTTTTTACGTCACTGTAGAATAACCCTTGCACAGATGTCCGACACAGCCAGGCACACTCAAGAGAAGGCAGAAACTGTATTTTGCCGCTACTGCCTTTCCGATTGCATATGAGCCCTGTGTATACAATGGTCCCGGTGATCACTTGGTCCCCAGTGGTCTGATCATTTGATCCTGCTGCTGAGTCAACCTAACTAGACCCAGCACAGACCTGACCGTTGCCCCGTGTCAATGCTGTTTCACCCGTTAATTAGGGCTACTATACAGTTACAGGGGAAATACTTGGTGTTCTAAAAAAAACAAAAAACAACAAAGGTCTTTTCTGACTTTTGTGGGGGAACACATCATAAAAAAATAAAAGTAAAACATTTGGTAAAATGAAACCACAAAATCACAATCGAAAAAAAAAGAAACCCCTGCCATTTATATTTGAAGCAGTGACCCTAACTAGGGCATGTTATATGTTAAAATAACCATCAAACAGTGACGAGAAAAAAAATTGTATTTTACGTGATTAACCCCCAAGATGCGGCTTATTTTGACATTTTATGACGCAGCAATTATTATTTTTATAGTCTCGTTTCAAGAGCCATAACTTTTATATAATGGCACCATTTTGGTGTACATGTAATGTGATTTGTATAACTTTTATAATTTATTGACCGCAGCATCTAAAAGGTTAAACGAATAGGAACAATCCTTCTGTTGTGTTACGCCACTCCCTTGTAGAAAAAAATAAGTGCCTAAAGAACACATAGCCTTTAGGTTTGAGACTGCGGCACAGATGGAATTGATAGTATTGAAACTATAGCTGTGTATAGTACTAAAACAGCAGATTCAGAATTGCCTGTAAGAACAATGCTCTGATGACTGTCGGTTTATTATGTTCTGTCCCGCAATCCGAAAACTGATTTGTTAGTACGGGGGTGGAAAGGGGTGCTCTAGGGCTGTAGTCTTTGTAATATACTGGGAAGATTTTAATTACTAGTACTTGGAAAAACTGGATCAATTACCCATAGCCTCCAATCTGATTACAGCTTTAATTTTTCTAAGGTTCATTAGCAAATAGAAAAAACAACAATGTGATTGAATTCTAGAAGCAATATACTTCTTTTTGATTTCTGAGGTGAATTTAGGTGACCACAGCTACAGGGGTTAGTTTTGCATGCAGCTTATGTATGGACAAGGTATAAAAAAAACATAACATTTACTGCATCAGATTTGAACCTTTGTTTCAGTTTAAAGTTTGTTTTTTGGTATAAAGGCAGTTTACCCAGGTGTTAGCAGGTCGTATGTAGACTTTGGTTTGGGTCTCTGGAATATAAAGCATACTTGTTACGTGGAATAATTCTTTTTAGACAGTGTTATAATAAATGTTGGCATTTGTTGTGTTTTTTTTTTGTTTTTTTTTGTAGCTTATCCTTTTTCATCTCTACATTCTCCTCCTGATTGGATATAAGTATGCTGACAATGAAAATTCTAACCTGAACATCTATATAAGTTGAGGCCCAAGTTAAGGATGAACAGGCTATTCTGCTTCTCACTCTCCATCATCAAGATCATTCATCAGCCCTGGTTAGAATATCTTATTGGATATAAAGTTTTCGCTAAACACCCGAAACACAGTATAACTTGTACATACAATCTTCCATACCGCTCCTTGATTGACACTGTTTCTCAATTGGCTATTTTCTATGTTATGACTTTCGAGTCTGTTTTGTGCTGTTACAACTACCCCTGTACATAAAAATTATTTATACAATTATTTCAGGACCACAATCTATATATTGATACATTTATGTGTCGTAATTTTATCTGTGGGTGTAAATTTATTACTGCTACGAGGACAGCAATATTATACATCTTCACACATGATTTTTGGACATCTGCTTCCACTGTGTGGTGGATTTTCCATTGTTTGGAATTGAGGTACCTGTGTCTATCGCATCAAACCATGCATTGCCATTTTCATCGTTACCCATCGCTAGGGATTGACTATTTCTGAGAGTCACTAAGTGTTTATTCACTCAAAATTTGTTAATTCTAATTTTAAATATACCTGAAGGTTGGACTAAGAAATTGCCCACGACTGGAGTCTGACGTCTTTGAGCTGTTGGATTCAGACTTTGTTGCGGAATATTGGCTCCTCTTCTCTTCTAATCTCCTATGAAACCTTTACCGCAAGAGACTGTTTACTGTGTTGGTTCCTTTACGTTACATAACCATGTAAAAAACCTTTTGGTACATTTCTGAAATTTACTGCTGCATCTTATTCCATGTTACTCTTAAATCCTTTTACCCCCTTTTATTAAGGTTTTTTTTCTTGTAGAACTAATGCAAATAATATTTTAATAACTATATTTCTGTGGGTTAGTGTGTGTAATAATCGGTCATCAGTTCATTGTAATCTAGTGTTTTCTAAAAACATGCATGTTGCCAATTTAAAGGTCTGTGTCAATCTGATCTCTCTATAACTACATTAGTTTCAGTCTGTCACTTCTCATCCAGCCCGTTTATATGGCTTTTAAACCAGATTTTTGCTGCATAGACCTAAATAGGATTTTAAAAAGGAATGTACAAAAAGACCATTTCAAAATGTTGCCCCAAATGCATGCAAGTTTAGATTATCACAGGCTTTTTTTTTTTACAGGTGTTATGCAGCTTTATATGCAAGAAAGTAGACTACACTATTGTTTCCACAAACGGAAGCTATGGTTTCCATTTAGATTTCCATTCATCAGTTCCTCCGAGGAACAGATCGAACGAAGCCAATGAACGGAAGCTGATGTGTTTTTTCCCACCATAGATTTCTATCCTGGTTTGTTCCAAGCGAAGAAGTGGCCACATGTGCATGGTCACTCTTCATTAAATTCAATAAATGGTACAGAATGATCTATACAATGGTTCGACCTTAACCGATCAGACTTTTATGGCTTATACAGTTTATATGCCATACGTCTATGGTGAGAAAACCTCTTTAACGACAGCCAAAACCTAAAAATGTAGGTATGGGCTCTCTTAACCTCAATATACCACTTCCTATCATAATCGTAAGCGCAGGGCTGGTCAATGCTTTGGTGGGTTTTACAATGAAGAGCTGTTTTCAGCTGTTCCTGTGCTTGTCTATAAATGGGGCTGAACTGCAATACCAGACACAACCTGTGGATAAGAGTGAGATTCCTTTTCATACACCCTCTTTATGTCACATTGTTTAAAGGTGTTGAGTTATGGAAGAAGTCCATTGCATATTATTTTGAGAGACTGCCCAAAGTAGCTGTACGTAATGTTCCAGGAGCACCGTTTTTATTTTTGGCTGGAGGTACCAGAAGATTGGTTTATTAGAATCTTTATAAACATCAAAATCATTCGTAACGTTTATCTTGTCAACATGTGCTACTAAATAATTGAGCATTGTTAGATTTAAAAAATAAAGGGATGTCATGCTGATAAGTAAAATTTTTAAAACCAAAGATACTATATTCAATACACTGGCCAAACAAGTAGTGATTAATAATAATCTTGATATAGCACCAATCTTTTCCGCAGCACTTTACAATTCAGAGGGAGCATGTACATTCAAAAATAGACCTTGCATAGTGGCAACACAAATTAATTCAAACAAAAGTAGTGAGAGCCCTGCTCGCAAGAGCTTACAATCTGAGGAAATAGAGGTGCAAGCGATTTTATATAAAGACTAAAGAAAAGATCTAATTTGAACATAACCCCAAGACAGCTGGTGTTTTGCCTAGGATTTACGGTAGTGCCACATACTAAAAGGGAGACCCCAGTTTTAGGTATCTCGATAAGAGCTCAGTTTTTGAAAGAATGTCAGCTGTCCCTAACACCATGTCCTCTCTCTACATGAAACAATCACTGGTGTTTTTTGTTACAGTGGGGTTGATGTCATGGGAAAATGTGTGTGTGTATGTATGTGTATATATATATGTGTGTGTGTGTGTGTGTGTGTGTGTATGTATGTGTATATATATATATATATATATATATATATATATATATATATATATATATATACATATATACACATACACATACACATACACATACACGTTCAAAAGTTTGGGGTCACCCAGGCAATTTTGTGTTTTCTATGAAAACTCACGCTTATATTTATCAAATGAGTTGGAAAATGACAAGAAAATATAGTCAAGACATTGACGAGGTTAGAAATAACGATTTTTATTTCAAATAATAATTTTCTCCTTCAAACTTTGCTTTCGTCAAAGAATGCTCCATTTGCAGCAATTACAGCATTGCAGACCTTTGTCATTCTAGCTGTTAACTTGCTGAGGTAATCGAGAGAAATTTCACCCCATGCTTCCAGAAGGCCTTCCCACAAGTTGGATTGGCTTGATGGGCACTTCTTGCGTACCATATGGTCAAGTTGCTCCCACAACAGCTCTATGGGGTTGAGATCTGGTGACTGTGCTGGCCACTCCATTACAGATAGAATACCAGCTGCCTGCTTCTTCCCTAAATAGTTCTTGCATAATTTGGAGGTGTGCTTTGGGTCATTGTCCTGTTGTAGGATAAAATTGGCTCCAATCAAGCGCTGTCCACAGGGTATGGCATGGCGTTGCAAAATGGAGTGATAGCCTTCCTTATTCAAAATCCCTTTTACCTTGTACAAATCTCCCACTTTACCAGCACCAAAGCAACCCCAGACCATCACATTACCTCCACCATGCTTGACAGATGGCGTCAGGCACTCTTCCAGCATCTTTTCAGTTGTTCTGCGTCTCACAAATGTTCTTCTGTGTGATCCAAACACCTCAAACTTCGATTCGTCTGTCCATAACACTTTTTTCCAATCTTCCTCTGTCCAATGTCTGTGTGCTTTTGCCCATATTAATCTTTTCCTTTTATTAGCCAGTCTCAGATATGGCTTTTTCTTTGCCACTCTGCCCTGAAGGCCAGCATCCCGGAGTCGCCTCTTCACTGTAGACGTTGACACTGGCGTTTTGCGGGTACTATTTAATGAAGCTGCCAGTTGAGGACCTGTGAGGCGTATATTTCTCAAACTAGAGACTCTAATGTACTTGTCTTGTTGCTCAGTTGTGCAGCGGGGCCTCCCACTTCTCTTTCTACTCTGGTTAGAGCCTGTTTGTGCTGTCCTCTGAAGGGAGTAGTACACACCGTTGTAGGAAATCTTCAGTTTCTTGGCAATTTCTCGCATGGAATAGCCTTAATTTCTAAGAACAAGAATAGACTGTCGAGTTTCACATGAAAGCTCTCTTTTTCTAGCCATTGTGAGAGTTTAATCGAGCCCACAAATGTAATGCTCCAGATTCTCAACTAGCTCTAAGGAAGGTCCGTTTTATAGCTCCTCTAAACAGCAAAACTGTTTACAGCGGTGCTAACATAATTGCACAAGGCTTTTCAAGTGTTTTCTAATCATCCATTAGCCTTCTAACACAGTTAGCAAACACAATGTACCATAAGAACACTGGAGTGATGGTTGCTCGAAATGGGCCTCTATACACCTATGTAGATATTGCATTAAAAACCAGACGTTTGCAGCTAGAATAGTCATTTAGCAAATTAACAATTTATAGAGTGTATTTCTGATTAATTTAAAACTGTGCTTTTCTTGCAAAAATAAGGAAATTTCTAAGTGACCCTAAACTTTTGAACGTGTGTGTGTGTATGTGTGTGTATGTGTATATAAAAAATTTGTATTTCGGCATAGAGATGGTACTAGAAGCCCAATCTGCTCATAGTTTAGATCCAGAATAATTACAGAATAGTTGGCATTCGATTTAGATCTTTTGAGACTTTGGTAAAGGCAGTTTCAGCAGAGTACAAAAACTAGATTCTAAGAGAAATAGCAGAGTAGGGGTTTAGAGACTGAGGCGAGATTAGAGACATGTCCGTAGATCGAGATTTTTTTTTTTCAGTTATGGGATTAAAAAGCATGTTTTTAAAAAGGAAGATAAGAACCCAGTATAAAGAGAGGTTAAATTATTTTAGTTAGGTGACTAGTGACAGCCGGGGAGGGAGACTACACGAAGTGTGGGGGAATAGGATTAATAATGCATGTACTAGGACCAGAAGAAGCGAGGAGTCTAGAAACGGCTTCTTCTGTTATTGAGTCAAATGCTGAAAATGAAGAAGAGGAAAGTGGATTGATTCTACTTGGGGACTGGGAGGGAATTTCATACCAGATGTTATCGATTTTAACTTTGTAATAAGTGGCCAGGTCTTCAGCATCTGATATAGGTGCATACATTTTAGATAGCAGTCGGCAGAACGATCATTTAGGACCCTGCCTGTTCTCATGATCGGCGTTTGAGAAGAATGTAGACCACCATAAGACGAAGTGTTGTCAGACTGTATTTAAGCCCTGTTTCTGTAAGAGCCAGAAGGTTGAGCGAGTTTGAAATGAGTAAAGGCGAGTCATGGACAGAGCGTTCAAGAGCGCATAGTTAAAGCTCAGATGACTTTTCAGAATAAGCCCTCGTGTGTGTGTGTGTGTGTGTGTGTGTGTGTGTGTGTGTGTGTGTATGAGCAATGGCACTCTTTTTTTTTTTGACAGTTATTTTGCATTTTTTGTTAAGTTTCCCCCTCTGCAGGCTTTATCTAATTCTCTCTGAGCTAGTGGGCGGAGCCTAACAGATATCATGTCTGTTATACACTGCACACAGAACGGTAGAATCCCGCTCTCCTATCTCTATCTATCACTTATATAGAAGATGATGGATAAGTATCTGCCTGGATTTCTCTGCATTGAGGACACAATTAATCCTGTCCAAATCCCAAACTTAATTTGCTGAAATGCAGCCCCAAACTTGCAAGGAAATTCCACCATGCTTCATTGTTGCCTGCAGATACTCTACTGCTCTCTAGCCTTTTGGGGAACAAACTGCCTTTTGTTAGACAAGTATTTCAAATTTTGATTTCTCAGTCCAGAGCAAATGCTGCCATCTTTAAGCACCCCAGTACCTATGTTTTCGTGCACAGTTGAGTCGCTTGGCCTTTTTTCCACGTCGAAGGTATGGCTGCAATTCTCCCATGAAGACCACTTCTGGCTAGACTTCTCCGAACAGTAGGTGGGTGTATCTGGGTCCTGCTGGTTTCTGCCATTTCTGAGCTGATGGCACTGCTGGACATCTTCTGATTTTAAAGAGAAGTAAGCATGATGTGTCTTTGATCTGCTGCACTAAGTTTGCTTGGCCGACCACTGCGTTTGTGGTCCTCAACGTTGCCCGTTTGTTTGTGCTTCTCCAAAAGAGCTTGAGCACATCTTGAACCCCCAGTCCGCTTTGACATATTTGCCTGGGAGAGACCTTGCTGATGCAGTAGAACTACCTTTGTGTATTGTTGCTGTGCTCAGACTTGCCATTGTGGACCTGTGATATTAAACTGTCTTCCACAACTTCACCTTTTGTAGCAGAATTTGGCCGTTCCTTGCCCAGTTTTAAGCCTCCTACACAGCTGTTTCTGTTACAGTTAATGACTGTGTTTCAGCCTACATATGAAAATGATGATCATTATCACCTGTGTGGCACAATTGGTTAATCATACACCGGACTACAATGCTACACAATCCATGACTTTGTGCAAGTGTACCTAGAACAATTGATTTCTGTTTTGAAGGCAACGGGTGATCACACCAAATATTGTTTTGGTTTAGATTTCTCTTTTGTTCATTCACTTTGTATTTTGTTAATTGATTAAAAAAAACTAACACATTGATCACAGCATATGGAAACCGTTCCTGAAGCAAATGGATGAGACTTTTCTCAAATCTCATCCACATAGCTGGACTGAAGTCCGTTTTCCACACTTAAATCTGCAGCATTATCGTCCTGTGTGCAGGGGGATGAACAATGCAGATTTTACTGTGGATTCAAGCACAAATCTGCGGTGGAACGGACAACAAAATCTATTATCTCTCTTAAAAAAAATTCAGATAAATTTCCTTATCAGTTATCTGAAATTTAATATATATTTTGTGCAGGAAGTACAGTACTGTGCAAAAGTTTTAGGCAGTAGTGGAAAAAATGCAGCAACGTAAGAATGCTTTAAAAAAATAGAAGTGTCTATTCGCTCTCAAGACACTTCAGTAAAGTTAATGTGTGAGATCACGCTGTGCTGAGTACAAATGGACATGAATGGAGAGAAGTGTATGACCCTGATTGGTCAGCGGCTTAAAACACTTCTCTTTACAACGCCCACTTGGTCAAAAGTTAAACGCCCAGTTGGATATTAGGAAAGTAATTAGCATAAATCTCAAATTGCTCATAACTTGTTGAAAAATTATCGTTTTTCAGAATAAAAAAATGTTCTCTACATTAGTGCCGATCAGAGTATGTAGGAGATAGGGCCCTTATAATCTGGTGACAGATAATCTTTAAAGAGGCTCTAAGGGCCCTATATTGTACATGATGTGATCGGCACTGTAATGCAGATTACAGAAGTGATTTTTTATTTAGAAAAACAATCATTTTTGATGGAGTTATGACCTATATTAGCTTTATGCTAATGAGTTTCTTAATGAACAACTGGGCGTGTTTTACTTTTTGGCCAAGTGGGCGTTGTACAGATGAGTGTGTGACGCTGACGAATCAGCGTCATACACTTCTCCCCATTAATTTACACAGCACATAGCGATATAGCTATATCGTTATGTGCAGCCACATAAACACACTATAACGTTACTGCAGTGTCCTGACAATGAATATACATTACCTCCAGCCAGGACGACGTGATGTGTATTCAGAATCCTGTCACTTCTGTAACGTCTCTGTGATATTTACAGCATGGCAAACGTAATCTCATTTGAAATGACAGGTTACATCGCAATCTCGCAAGATTACGCTAGCCTTGCTGTATAAATGAATGGGGAGAAGTGTATGACACTGATTGGGCACTGATTGGTCAGCGTCATACACTCTGTACAACGCCCACTTGGCCAAAAAGTAAAACACGCCCAGTTGTTCATTAAGAAACTCATTAGCATAAAGCTAATTTAGGTCATAACGCCGTTAAAAATGATCGTTTTTCTAAATAAAAAAACACTGCTGTAATCTACATTACAGCGCTGATCACATCATGTACAATATAGGCCACTTATAATCTGGTGACAGAGCCTCTTTAAGGATTATACAAGTGAACCTAGTAGTACAATAGTATTTGACCATCTGTTTGCATACTTTTTGAACATTCAGGTATCCTTAATATCAGATACATATTTTTTTCCTTATGTGTTCCCAACAGGTTCTCCAGTACACTCTGCCAATAACCACATCAGCCTGGCATCACAGAACAGCTTATCAACAGTACTAGCTAAAAGCAACTTCCCAGAAGTAAATCCAAATTGTTTGACTAATGAAGAATTGCATAGACAAGACTCTTTGGAGTTCAGAAGGAATGATTTTTCCACTGAAAGTAAGAATCACTATTAAATTACAGTCCTCTTTAATCCGTTATGTTTTTAGGGAGGCAAACTGTAGTGTGCAGTGTTTTTAGTAAAAGAATAGTGCCTTTTTATATTACTAAAAGAACAGACTTTTTCAAGTGTCTAGAAAAGGGGGCATGGCTTAGTAGAAAAGGTGTGGCTTAAAATGCCTGTGCCACAGTTGGCATAAACTAAGCCAAGAAAAAAAGATATTATCCTTTTGAATAACCCAAAAGAAATGCAATAGTTATTGCACGGTGCCGTCCAATATAATTATAGCAAAAAAGAAAAACGAAAGACAAGTGGACCAACCAGCACACTTTGGGCAAAAAGTAAATACAAAATAAAACTGTTTAAACAAAATACAAAATTATTTATTAAATTTTTTTTATAAAAGTATTGATATAAATTTCATTATATTGATGCAAGTACTATTGCAGTATACCGACAATTTAAATATGTCCGTCCAGACAAATGTTAAACAAGATATTACAATAACATTTTGTGATTTAAGGGAAAATAACATCCAATAGAAACGAAAGCAGATTATTCCCTCCCAAAAGTCCAGCTGCATGCCATTCACATTGTGCGTTAGAACGGGAGACAAAGCCGACACTCCCAGAATCTATTTGGGGAGAAAGATTTGTGTCTAGCTATCTGCTAGACATTTTCCACTGATACTTTCAAGTTACAGGCATCGTCCAGGTTTCAACATGTATGTTTAGGACGGGATCCAGCTGGCAAAGGATCCAGAGGAGACTTTTATAAAGATTGCCGAATAATAAATGCATGCATTCAAAACCTATATTTAGGCAAGGTGTCATGAGCCGTCATTTGTTCCGGAGACATTTATTCACATGACAACCATACATATCTGCATTTGACCAGATTTTGTGTGTCTAAGGCATATAAGGAAGCAAAGCATATTTTATCTCTTCATGAGATTCAGGTATAATTTGATCACTTTTTCTATTTACGGGAGACACTTTGAAGACACTCCCAAAATATGCTTAGAGAAGGTTGTTTCAAACCCTTGGCTCAAAGTTCTTTCACTGGTACCTTAGTATTGTAAGTATAGTCCAAGTTCCAACACTTCTAACAGGACGAAATCAAGTAATATAACGAAGGTCCAGGAGAGCCTCTCTTTTCCATAGTTGTCCTCGTGGCTTTTAACGGATTTGTCTAGGTCTCTCTCCCTTCGTGCCTCCTCACATACAGGTATAGTACAAACACGACTGAGGTCATTGCAGGTTAAGGTTAGAATCCAGCAAGGTACACCGTGTGTGACGTCAAACACACGTGTAAGAGGGTGATTGGCTAACGCGTTTCATCACATCTGTGACTTTCTCAGAGCCATTATTCCATTCCAGGCTAGTGCCGTTTATATATGCTTCGTTATTAGTTTTAAGTGCAAGTTCCCGTCCATTCAATGAGTATCCAGGCTTGCTTTTCACAACTTCTTACATTTCATAATTTTCCTACTACTCAAGACATTACAAAGGAATTCAATACATCTTTAATCACAAGGAAAGTAGTTTTACCGGCAATAATTTTCTTAATATAGTACATAAAGGATTTTACTCCTGCTTCTAGAAACATTATAATTTGTTTTATATCCCTGACAGAATTTCAGGTATAATTTTCATATGTATAATTTTCACCATAATCATCTGGACAGATGTTTCCCAGAAGTCAAAAATAATAAAATTAAAATATACAAGGAGAAAGAAAAAGAGAAAAGCCAACCTAGAGTTGGGACGGCCCCCTCCGACAGGCTATTGCCCCCCCCCCCCACCCCGCAATGTGATCGCTTTTCCTATTTTTTTTTTCCCCCTATAGTAAATATAATTACATAATTGGTATTGCTGCGTCCATAAAAGTTCAAACTGTTCTAATATAATGATATTTAACCTGCACGGTGAATGCTGTAAAAAAAAAAGAAATTCCAGGAATGTTGTTTTTTGGTTCACTTAGTTCTCCCCAGTTTTTCAAAACAGATCAAAAAGTTGCGTGTGCTCCGAAATTTTACCAACAAATACTACAGCTCGCCGGCACTAAAACAGTCCGCTCAATCGATAGAATAATAAAGTTTTGAGTCTCGGAATATGGTGACACAAAAATATTTTTCCTATTGAAAAATAGAAACAACTATGTAAAAGTGGTGAAACAAAAAAAACAATATAAATTTTGTATTGACGTAAATATATCGACCCGTAGAATAAAGTTAGCATGACATTTTACCGCACGGTGAACGCCTTAAAAACAAAATCTAAAAAAACAATAGAGGAATCCAATTTTTTTTCCATTCTACACCACAAATAATTTTTGAGTGTCCCAGTACATTATATGGTACATTAAACGGTGCCATAAAAAACTACAACTCATCCTGCATAAAACAAGCACTCATATAGCTTTGTCGATTAAAGTTAAAAAGTTACAGCTTTTGGAATGTGCGTTGAAATAGATGGAAAAAAAAATGGCTGCGGCACCAAGGGGTTAACTAAAGGTAGCTGTGATGATAAATGGTTACAAGATTAAAACGAATGTAGTTCCATGCAAGTTCATTTCAAAGTTCAACTCACTTGTTATTGTAACAATAAAGTATTGTAATTTGCATTTTCTTATAAATACACAAGTTTTCCAACCATGACTAATGCTCAATTCTGTTTCTATCCCATGATCGTTTTAAAGAATGTCATTTGTCACACCCAGTGAATATTTCTGGAGGGCAAACGACTATCTGCCCTAAATCTGAAGAAGTACTGCAAGCGCCAGAAGATTGGCCAGACTGGAGCGAATCGGAAGGTTTGACAAGTGACAATTTTGTCAACATGCAGCAAAAGATAGAAAATATGGGTGATCCGGATACTGAAAAGTGGGGTGACCTCAGTCTGGCTGATAATGTCTCCAAAGAAGCAAATGTAAATATAGATGAAAAAGGACTTTCCAGTTTGAACTCTATATCTGGATTGGGTAACATTGGAGCCAGCAGGAATTCTAACACTGACAAACAGTCATCTTCAGTATTAATATTGACGAAACCTGTAGAGGAGAAAGCACCTGAAAAGAAATTAGAGTCCTGGAAGAGTTTGGGAGATGAATTCACAATAAAGGTCAAGAGCAAAAGCAGAGACTCTGAGTTAGATTGGTTTGCAGACATGGCACCAGAAATAAAAATTTCTACTACTTTTTCCTCTTTTGGATACCACGAAGAGACTGTAGAAAATGAAAAATCGAACTTAGATCCAAATAGTAAAGAATCAACTATATTTTCATCAAAATTTGCTGCTGCTGAAGTTGAAGAGGTAACAAATATGTATAAGTTTATAAATCTGTACACTGTCGATCTATATTCAGATGTCATATACATCTAATTTTATGGTGGATGCTTTTGGTCCTTAACCGGTCAGTGGCAGCCCATAGGTGTTTTTTTTT
This sequence comes from Rhinoderma darwinii, assembly GCF_050947455.1. Taxonomy (NCBI): domain Eukaryota; kingdom Metazoa; phylum Chordata; class Amphibia; order Anura; family Rhinodermatidae; genus Rhinoderma; species Rhinoderma darwinii. Next base: position 66,532,846 of record NC_134693.1, on the reverse strand, counting down.
ACGGCATTCATTAACTAGCTTTATTCTGATGCAGTAGCCTTTTTACGGCGCATCAGAATAAAACCGCGCCGCCGGGAGCAGTAAAATCTTCCTCTCACCCCATCTGCACACCCACAATGCGGTCCCTGGGTGTGCAGATGGGGTGAATAATACACCGCAATACAAAAATATTGTGTATTATAAAAGCGATCAAGTGACCGCATAGTAAAAATCCCTAGTGGGACTAAAAAAAAAGTTTCATAAAGTTTATAATAAATAAATAAAAATCACAAGTAAAAAAAAATAATTAAAAAAAGTTATAGCTCTTTGAATGAGATGATGAAAAAACTGAAAAAATAGCTTGGTCATTAAGGCCTAAAATAGGCTGGTCATTAAGGGGTTACGTTTGCTCAACAAATGTAAACATTATGAACTGTTAAATCGCCTTGCACTAAAGATGACTAAACCATGTCTGATACTGGAATCCAAAAATACCATGAATCGGTTAAACTATAAACTAGAATCTCTTGTTGTAGACTGAATGTTGTTGTAGAAGGATGTTTGTTTGGACAAATGAGTTGCTAGTATCCTTATAATATGGTACATATCAACAAAGCTCCTGGCCCAAATGGCATGCAAGATGACTTAGGGAGAGCTGGTCACTACATCAGATGTATTAAAAGGACATCCGTATGATACCAGAATACAGTTATGGTAATGGGTCAATTACATTCACTGCACAGCCCCTCAAAGTGCCAAATGTGGGCTGAAAGGAAAGACGTTCCTAGTTCAATAGAATTATATGGTGTACCACGTGATCCCGCTCAGCCAGTCAGAAAAGGATCATGTGATAGACCCCTTTACTCTGGCCACGGCCCTGACTGTCTTTACGAAGGTTCTTTCAGTTGCGATGGCGCTCCTTCGGACCAGGGGGCTGTCGGTTGCCCCCTATCTGGACGTCATTATAATCAAATCCTCCTCCAGTGAGGACAACGAGACGGTACTAGAGTTCGCTCTGGACACCCTGAATTGGTTCGGTTGGATTATGTACCGCTCCAAATCTTGCCGGTCTCCTTTCCAGCGAATGGTATTCCTGGGCATGACCCTAGACACTGTTTGCGAGAGTCTTCTTCCACCGGAACAGCTATCTGTTGTTCACGACGGGATTTGGTCCTTACGGATGGATGCTCGGACTTCACTCCGCCTCTGCATGAGGGTTCTTGAGACCATGGTGGGATCTATCGAGACAGTCCCATTTGTGCACTTCCATATGCGCCCCCACTGCAGTGAGCAATACTCTCCCAGTGGAACCGCTCCCTGGATCTGCGGTTCATCCCTCCAGTTGCAGCCCGTCGCCAGTGGTGGATGTCATCCCTGGTCGTTCCTTCATTCCGCTGAACTGGCTGATGCTCTCCAGGGATGCAGGTCTTGAGGGTGGGGTGGGGCACCTTTCGGAAGCCTAACGGCCCAGGGGCTGTGTTCTCCACAGGAATCCTCCCTTCCCATCAGCCTGCTGGAGTTGGGAGCAATATTTCTTTGCCTACTGCACTGAACATCACTGCTGTCCGGTCATCCGGTGCAAGTTCAGACAGACATTGCCATTCTGATAGCCCCAGATTGGCCACATCATTGTTGGTATGAGGACTGCTGGCTGACGTTCCGTGGCACTTGCTTATCCATCACGACCTTTTCTCTCAGGGACCTCCAGAATATAAGGTCACTATGTTTAACGGCGTCTCTGTTAAGGTCACTGTTTTGAGGGCTCGCGGTCTGTCAGGGAATGTTATTCTCACCATGTTCAAGCCTCGGAAGCCTTCAGCTCGCATTTACAGTACCATCATATCTGTAAGGCCTACTTTCGTTGCATTTTTCTATATCCAGAGTTCTTTCCCTTCTGCAGGGTGGCCTGGATCAAGGTTTGGCACTCCGTTCTCTAAAGGGACGATAGCGCCTAAGGCTGACGTCAAGACTTTACTGCAGGGGGTTGCTCATTAGTTCCCCCATATCGTCCTCCGATTTCTTCTTGGGATCTCAATTTTTGTCTGGAAGTTTAGCAGTCTGCTCCATTTGAACCCTTACAATAAATATCTGTTCGTCTTCCCGTTGTGCTTTCAAGGTTTTTTTTTTTTGTTCATGATTGTCAATTTGAGGGATTCTCCTCTTGTTTTGACATACCTGTCTTACCTTGTTTCTGCTTCTCCTACTGCTTTCGGACAGACTGAACATCTTATTGTCTGTGGGCAGGGTATATCCTTGAGGAAATTAAAGTGATCCCTCCTAGTGTCCAGCTTCCTAGTGGCAACAGCATATACCCACGGTCTGAGTCCCCCAATGAACTGGATGAGATTAGGATTTTACTGGAAGTACGCAAAAGAATCCGGTTTTTGCTGGAACGGTTTGCAAACGCCATGTCTCATATGCATAGCACTTTTTTCCATAGATATGTCATTTTAATGCCCAGTATGTTGTGTCCAGCTTGTTCCACTGTGAAAAGACAATTCTCTAATTATGCAGAATTTCCTTATTTTAGAAATACCATACATATGGCCCTAATCTTTTCCCTGGATATACGACAGGGCTCAGGAGTGAAAGAGGGTACATTCACATTTGAGTCCTAATTTGGTGATTTACACTGCATTGGCACACAATTGGAAGGGACTCTGATCTCAAAAAGTAAAAAAAACTACAGAAAAGTGACCCTATTTTGGAATCTACACCCCTCAAGATATTCATGTAGGGGTGTAGTGAGCATTTTGAACCCACAAATGTTTTCCAGAAGTTAATTTCAATGGATTTTTCAGTATGAAAATTTGCAAGATTTCCACAGATATAATTTCAGTGCCACGTATTTTGTGCACCGCTTGTGCCACTGGAGACACACCCCATAAATAGCTAAGCAGAGTCTCCAAAGTACGGTAATGCCCCATATGTGGTCATAAACTGCCAGACTCGCGAAGACCACCATTTGGCTTTTGGAGTGCGGATTTTGCTTGGTAGTAGTTTCGTTTTTGTTTTTACTGGTATTTCAGTATATGTTGAGGCATAAGTATGCTGGGCGTTGTCTATCAAGGCATAATAATGGGGTAATTAAGTAATAAAATAAATTATCCATGGATTATGAGCTTTAAAGCAACCCTTTATGCACAGGCCAGTTTTTTTTTGGGGGGGGGGCAGGTAAATGTCCATTCTTACCCACCTTTTGAAAAACTCGCTGCGGTTCTTGCTTTATTTTTTTTCTTCTTGCAATTTGGGAATTTTTGCTGGGAAAGTGTTGCCCTGGTACAATACGGACGGCCTTGCTTCCAGCGGAGATTAACTTTTGGGCAGATGTGCTTGGGCCCTCCCATTTAGGGCCTTGATAACCACCCCTTGAAACTGAAGGAATGTTTCAATCTGGCCTGTGCATCTGTATGGCACGTAAATTGTGCACGGCCAGCTTTTTTGTACCATGGGACATGTCTATGCGGTAAATATGCAGCACAAATTCCCAAAACGTTCTCGTGCCCAACGGGGCCATCTATGGGGTCTAGCAAACCGTGATGTGGGGTTTTATGTGAGAAACTGCTGGGTGTATAAGTAAGTCTGGGCCATTATTTTGTATAATTGCACTCCCGAGTTTTATCGGTTTTATTTTTTCATCGATATGAGACTTTTTTTTTTTTTTTTTTCTTTTTTTGCGAGATGGGTTGTATTTTTTAATGCCATCAGTTTGGGGTATATATAATGTATTGAAATGCGATTTACTTTTTTGTGGAAATAGAAGTAAAACCAGCAATTTACGCAATAGTTTTTGGGTTTCGTGGCATATTTAATATGGTTTATAGCACGTTAGGTCTTTTCTGCCGGTTAGTATGATTACGGCAATACCAAAGTAATTTTTTTTTTTTGTTTTACTACTTTTTACACTAACAATTTTTTATTAAAAAAAAAAAGGTTTTGTGGTGACATTTTCTGAAAGCCATAACTTTCTTAGTTCTCTGTAGGTGGAGCACTATCACGGCTTATTTTTTTCGCGTGATGAGCTGTAGTTTTTATTGGTACCATTTTGGGCTACATTCTATTTTTTGATCACTTTTTATTCCATTCTTGGGTGGTAAAGACACCAAGAACAACGATTCTGGCATTGGATTTTTTTTATGGCATTCATGGTGCTGTATAAATGATGTCTTAATTTTATTCTGCGGGTTGATACAAATATGGCGATACCAAATTTTTTTATTTTTATTTTCTATTTTTACACAATAAACACTTTCTTAAAATCATGTTTTTGTGTCGCCATATTCTTAGAGTCATAATTTTATTTTTATTTCGATGAAGCTGTGTTAGGGTTTTTTTTTTTAGTCTTGTTTTTTGTTTTTTTTTGTAGAGCGAGCAGTAGTTTTTATTGGTACCATTTTGGGGTAGATGCAACTTTTTATTCCAGTTTTTTTTTTTTTTTCGTCGGCGTGCACCGTGTGGGATAAATACGTTTAATATTTTTACGGTTCAGGTCTTTAGGGACGTGGCGATACCAATTATCTATACATTTTTGTAATTATAAAGGACTTGATCAGGAAAAAGTGCAATTATTTTTTAACTTATTTTACTTCTGTAGTGCAGTGTAATGTAACTGTAATTTTTTTTAACTGAGCCATCCTGTTAGGCCCTGTCTCATTTGACATATGCAAGGTTTGACGTCCTCACATCCACACAGTCTGCATCACCACATTGTTCAAGAGCTCTGACATGTACGCTAAACTGTTTGTTAGCGCTGTTTGGGACGATACTGTCAAGTTCAGGGGAAGGGCATCTTGAGATGAAAGCCCAGCAGTTAGAAAGCGACTAATTATACATTGATGGCATATACTAGATATAAATAAATTGTAACACAGCCCGGTTAATTAAAAAATGGACAAATTACCCCCCAAAAAAAGGGTGGTCTGTGACATTAATAGATATTAAATTAAGTGACAAATCAACATTTCACTTGTGGAACAGATACACGACCTATAACGTGTAGACCTGTGTGATACCTCCTGCTCCAAATGAGCTCCTTCTCTCTGCACTTGTCAATTAAATTACATTCGTTCAGGTCTCAGTGACTTAACGGTTGTGGTTACAGACAATGTTTCAAATAAGGAGAGCCAGGGCAGGGAGGATTAGCCCAGAACGGATAGCCATATTCCATAACTGCTTCTGGCTTCGTGGGTAAAGTTGTAAGGATGTGTGATCCAAGTATCATTCAAAGGCTGTAATGTGCGTAGAGCCAGGTGTTAGTTTGAATTGGTGAAGGGTAGTGAATTAAGTTCTAAATGTCTCGCACAGCATCCACTTAATAATTACAAAAATCTGAATCAAAAAGTGCAATAGCGTGGAATAAAAACATCGAAATCCTCTATCTTTTACCCTTAACTGGTTAACCACACACGACGTGTATGCTCGTTAAGAGCAGCGGGACGTTGCCGCATCACGACGAGCATATACGTCATTCTGATCGCACGGGAGCAGCAAGTGTGCCGTTTGATCAGGAGCAAGGCAACGGCTGTAGTCCCGCTCTAACGGCAGAAATCAGCGAAACCTCTGATCTCCGCAGTTAACCCCTTGAATGCTGTGATCAAAGCTGATTGCAACATTCAAATAGAAAGTAGGAGGAGGGAACCCCCACTTTGGTTGCATCACAGGGATTCCCTGTGACAATCTAGGAACATACCTTCTCTGGGCAGACAGGCCAGGGTCCATTGAAGGACCTTAGGGCTGCCTGACAAGATTTTCTGTTGGGGCATACCCAAGTACTCCCTAACTGCCTGTGTACTATCAGTACGCAGGCTGATGTACTGGCATATAGATACATGCCAGTACATTAAAAGCTATGTACCTCTTTGAATTCGTGGTTTTGTTGTTGTTTTTTTAATAAATATGTCTGTGTGTTTTGATGCAACTTTCTAAATACTTTTTATTAAAAAATTATTTAAACGTTTTGAGATACTGCTGCTATGTATCCTGTATACAGAGCAGCTGTATCTTGCACTGAATCCGTCAGCTTAGCGGCACTGACTGGTTCTGTGACAGCGGGACGCAGGATCGCCCTGTTATCGATCACATCTAAGTTATAAACTTAGATGTGATCGATAACCGCTTCATGATGCGGATACAGGTTTGAGCACTAGATATAGCTGCTCTGTATACAGGATACAAGGCAGCCTGATCTCAAAACGTAAAATTAATTTCTAATAAAACGTAATTTGTAAAGTTGCACCAAACACACTGATACAGGTTTTTGTCTTTCTTTCTAAATAATCTATTTCAAAGGTGTACATAGCCTTTAAAGTTAAAAAATCAATTTAAAATCCCCCGATTGGGATTAAATATAAAAGTTAAATAAATAAAAAAAGGAATGTTATACAAAAAAAAACGGTAAAAAAATACACACAAATTCATTTTTTTACAATAAATAAACTTCTTAAATATAATTCCCAAAACATAATATACACATTTTAATATAATTTTTGATCTTTTGACCGGGACAACCTGCCCATTGTTTGACATATTTATCACCAATCTATAAAAGGAAGCAAACTCAACTCTTATTTATGCACAGATTTCTTAACACTTTTTTTTTTTTCCCCTACTTTCTTGCAGACAGTAGCAGAAGGCTGGGACGAAGAGAACGATTTTGGTTGGGAGGAAGATGCGAACAACTGGTGACTAATCTAGAGATCATCATGCCGTACTATTTATTATGAAGAACTTACTGCTATTTTGCTGGAACCAGACGATGTGTGTTGACCACACTTTAAACTGTCATGCAAAAAGCTACTTGTTGGCCAATAGCATTGATTCTACTGAACTGTTTTCATGGTGGTTATTTTTATTTCTTTAGAACTGGCTAATTATCTGAATTTATGTTACAGATTTTCTAAAACGGATGTTTTAAGCAACTGAATATATAATTTTACTGAATCTTTTTTTTTCTTTTTTTTTTTCTCCTTTATAAATCTTATGCTGCTTGTTTCACGAATGAATGCCTACCGAATTATGTTTATCAACCATGTGTATTTTTGCATACATTCTAAAAGCCATAGTCTCCTATGATATCCACTTTAAATGATAATACTTGGAAGTAGAGCAGTTAAAATGATTATTGTTAAGCACCGTATCTACCACATAATGATAAAATTATTTATATTTGCCCTTCTGTTATTGTGAGCTTAACATAGAGAAGCAGTTAAGGCTTCAGCACAACAGGGTTTATGGGTAGCCAATTTTAGCAACGTGTTTGATACAGAACATTTGCAACCGCAGTCTCACTTGATATTACCATCGGTGGTTTAAGTGAATAGGTTAAAAGCGAGGAAGGAAATAAAAATATGGTCTCTTATTTCGCTGTCAAGAAGTACAAGTAAAGGAGAGCACTCCAGTCTAGATGCAAACAATTGTGGAAATGTTGTTCTGGTTGTGTGAAGTTACAGCTACGTAGCAGCCTTTTTCAAGCATTTAATTTCACTGTGTTGTGCTTCAAGATAGGATAAAGAGATTGAACTCCTTGGCCCATGAGTGCCGATCACCTGAGGTCTTGGTCATTTCCTGAGTAGTGCATTTTGTGTGGTGTAACAAGATAATTGGACTTTAAGAACTGCTGTAAGTATTATTTCCTGGATGTCCTACAGCAGTACATAATGGGTTAAAGTTTCTACCCTAGATAGAGCAGAAGAGACCATTGATTAGCAGTAATTTAGATGATCAAGCTGTAACTAGGTCGAAGCAAAAGGTTTTTTTTCCTCCAACTTTAACAAGAAATTCTCCTCAAATAAATCCATCATTCTCCGGGTAGGGTCAAGGCTAGCAAGCTTTGCTTAAATCTGGCTCGCTACATCAGAAGACTTATGGGTTCAATTCACCATTCAGAGTGGCTATTCCTTAGAATTAAAAAAATTAATTTTATCTGAATACATCAAACAATTCTTATCTGTCCATTATGGTGGCAGCATTTTTACCCAAAGGTGCATTAGAAGAAGTACTGTTCCATCAGAGGAAGGAAGGTGTCTGTTCGAGAATTTTTGTGGTTCCCAAGTCAGACAAGAAGTGGAGGCCTGTTACAGCTCTAACCTACGTAAACAAACGTTTACTCAAGATCAAATTCAAAATGGAGATTATCAGGTCCATCCTAACAATTCTGCAAGAAGGCGGCTACATGCCCACCATTGACGTGGCAGATGCAAGTTCCATTCTTCCCTCACAGAGGAAGTATCTGAGAATTGCCAATAAAACCAGATCAAATTTGATTCTTTCGGTTCACGTGACTGTTTTTGGCCTGTCCTTAGCTCTGAGGGTATTCACGAATCTGCAGTCATTCTCACAGCAGCTTTGAGACTTACGGGAATTTTTGTGATATCCTGCCTCAACGACAAGCTCATCAAAGCGAAGGAAATTTAATTCTGTGCTTCATCTTGAATTCTCGACAGATGACTGAAATTCTCATATAATAAAGAAAAGCAAAAAGGACACGGCGCCAAAATGAAGTATAGAAGATGTGAAATATAACGGGGAATATTGATATGCTTCCCTTTCCAAAGTGTGCAACTACTGGCAGATAAATGCAATGCGGTACAAGCTGCAGCCGATCCCCCAAACGCAAACACCTTACGGAGTTGCCCAACATGAAAGATGCATAAATAATAAAAATAAAAAAGAGGGATACTTGTAGGCGCTGCTTGGTTGATAAAGGTAGGTTTATTGCATAAAAGCAAGGTAAACAGAGTGAACAGATTGCTACGCGTTTCAACGCCGGACTGGTGTCTTCCTCAGGCAGGTAAAACATATAGTAGAAGAACATGTATATATACTCACAGGTAGGTGAACAATGATCGAGACAATTCAGACTTGGCAGCAAAAAAACGCCAAAAACAGGGGGGGGGGGTCAAAGGTCACAAAGAAACTAATGTTTACATCGTTGATAAAAACAATGTGGTATACAAATAGTCCATGCGAAATAGTGTCACATAACACAATCCAATAATCTGATAGATGTGATGTCCGGTGATTGTATGCCGTTCATGTTAAAATATATATTTGCTTCATGTTAAGAAATTCATAGATTATATAAAAACATTTTATACAAACGAGGGAAGGATGAATGCATAAGATGTACATGTAAGCCTTGTGGGGGACTCCTTACCGTGTATCAGACAGGGGGAGAGGACTACGTCTGATGGAGCCATCGACAACCCGGATTCGGACCGTGGAACGCACTATGGAACGCACCCACAGCCAGCGTTGTATAGGTATGCTGGATTCATGACAACCATCACGGCGGCTCGTGAGGGCCAACTGTCAGTGGAACGCAAACCGGACCACACAGCAATATACAGACGAGGGATGAAAGGTAGGTGTGGACTTACACTTCTACATTAATAATCAATTCAAATGTGTGCTTTGTGGCTATCGCTAATATGCCGTGGAGGGAGATCAACATATGTATAACATACAATAATGAAATGACAGTTTTTTCTAATAGATATAAAAATTAATAATAAAATTACAACAATATGTCAAAGACCATTTGTTTGAAAAACAAAATTATAATAACCATGATAAAATAGTATGGTGATGATAATACAATTGCGACTAGGAGTATTATTAATATGACAATAGGGTAAAACGTGCCAAGGGGAAAATTGTTCGGAAAAAAGGACGATTGCTAGATACAAATGCTTGAACAAAGATATATTATTGGATCAATGATAGTATAGGGGATTGGAACTATGGAAATTAATCCAATGTAGATTCTGTGATGTCGTTGAGTCCGTTAGGAGATAAGGTACCCAGCTTATAGATCCAGAAGTTCTCCCTCTGTTTAAGTCTGGTAAATCTATCAGATAGTTCACACGGTATACTTTCAATGGGAGTGACTGTTAGAACATCAAAGTTGCATTTGTGTTTCAGTGCGCAATGTCGGGACACGCTATGTTTGGGATAACCATTTTTAACATTAAACCTATGTTTATTAATCCTATCTCTAAGGGTTTGGGTTGTGCGGCCTACGTATTGGAGGTTGCACGTGCATTGTAAGAGGTAGGCCACATAGCTGCTACCACAATTCAAAAAACTTTTTATGGCAAAACTTTCATTAGTTACCACAGAAGTAAAATTAGATATCTTGGTATTAATGCTCAAGCAACATAGGCATCTTGTTTTCCCACAACGGAACGAGCCGTAGGTAGTCATAGGTGTTTTACAGGGGTGCCGTTGGGCATTGCGCAATTTGCTGGGTGCAATGAGGTTCCTCAAAGTTTTCGCCCTCCTATAGGTAATATTGGGTTTAGCTGGAATAAGATCTTTCATGTATTGGTCATTAGTGAGGATATGCCAATGTTTAAGCAATGTGGAGCTGATCAGCTCCCTTTATTGTAAGTAGTAATGAAATTGCATCTAAAGTCACCCGGCTTCTTTGTGACAATGTTTGGAGGGTTTAGGCAATCGAGTTGTGACAATGATTTGGCTCTGTTTTCTGCGCCTTTAATCAGGCTAGAGGGGAAGTTTTTTTTCTTTGAACCTTTTCTTCAATAGGTTACATTCCTTTTCGAAAATCTAAGTTATTGGAACAATTTTTTCTAATCCTCTTAAACTGGCCAAAGGGTACATTCTTTAGCCAGGGTGGGTAGTGGGCACTCCTGAAGTTCAGATAGCTGTTAACATTTACCCCTTTTGAAGTGAGTTTTTATGGTTAAAAAGCGGCCCTTCTCGATAGTGAGATCCAAGAAGTCTATTTTGCTGGCAGAACACTCATGTGAAAACGAAATTCCAAAGGTTTTATCATTTAGATGTTTCATGAGATGGGTGATCACGCTAAGATCACCTTTTATGATGAATATAAGGTCGTCAATGTAACGCTTATAGAAGTTTATATTGTCTTTAAATAAATGGTCACCAAAAATATGTGTTTTCAAAAGCTCCCATGTACAAATCGGCGTACGATGGGGCAAAACGTAGGCCGCACAACCCAAACCCTTAGGGGGGATTCACACGAGCGTGTATTCGGTCCGTGAGGGCCGCGTGGTTTTCACGCGGCACACATGGACCAATACAAGTCTATGGGGCAGTACAGACAGTCCGTGCTTTTTGCGCAGCGTTTGTCTGCTGCGCAAAAAGCGCGACAGGTTCAATAACTCTGCGTATTTCGCGCATCACGCACCCATTGAAGTCAAGGGGTGCGTGAAAACCACGCAGGTTGCACGGAAGCACTTCCGTGCGAACCGACTGAAACAGCGCACCAGCTGTCAAAAGGATGAATGTAAACAGAAAAGCACCACGTGCTTTTCTGTTTCCGACCATCCAAACGGAGTGTCTTTGCGATGAGCGAAGCCGGACAAGCGAACCGAACTTCACCGGGTTCGGCCGAACTCGTTTTGGCCGAACCCGGCAAAAAAATTATCGGTACGCGACGTCAGGAGATAGTCACTGTCCATGGTGCTGAAAGAGTTAAACTGTTTTAGCACCATGGACAGTGACTTCCGATCCCAATATACATGAACCTGTAGAAAAAAAACCGAAGTTCTGACTTACCGCTAACTCCCGGCTTCTTCCTCCAGTCTGACCTCCCGGGATGACAATTCAGTCCAAGTGACAGCTCCAGCCAATCACAGGCCAAGCACAGGCTGCAGCGGTCACATGGACTGGCGCGTCATCCAGGGAGGTGGGGCCCGATGTCGAGAGGCGCATCACCAAGGACGCGTCACCAAGGACGCATCACCAAGGCAACGGCCGGGAAGTTCTCGGTAAGTACGAACTTTTTCTTTTTTTTCAACAGGTTTTTCGATAGGATGTGTTCGGCATTCACTGTCGAGGGTGCTGAAAGAGTTCGCTCTTTCAGCACCTTGGACAGTGACGGCCGTCGACTAGCCTCATCTCTATGATGGTGGCGGCGCGAAAATCACGCAGCCGCGCATCAGACACGGATGACACACGCAGCTGTCAAATGGTTTTTGCGCGCGCAAAAACGCAACGTCCGTCTGTATCTGCCCTTAGAGATAGGATTAATAAACATAGGTTTAATGTTAAAAATGGTTATCCCAAACATAGCGTGTCCCGACATTGTGCACTGAAACACAAATGCAACTTTGATGTTCTAACAGTCACTCCCATTGAAAGTATACCGTGTGAACTATCTGATAGATTTACCAGACTTAAACAGAGGGAGAACTTCTGGATCTATAAGCTGGGTACCTTATCTCCTAACGGACTCAACGACATCACAGAGTCCGCATTGGATTAATTTCCGTAGTTACTATCATTGATTCAATAATATATCTTTGTTCAAGCATTTGTGTCTAGCAATCGTCCTTTTTTCCGAACAATTTTCCCCTTGGCACGTTTTACCCTATTGTCATATTAATAATACTCCTAGTCGCAATTGTATTATCATCACCATACTATTTTATCATGGTTTTATCATTTTGTTCTTCAAACAAATGGTCTTTGACATATTGTTGTAATTTTATTATAAATTTTTATACCTATTAGAAAAAACTGTCATTTCATTATTGTATGTTATACATATGTTGATCTCCCTCCACTGCATATTAGCGATAGCCACAAAGCACACATTTGAATTGATTATTAATGTAGAAGTGTAAGTCCACACCTACCTTTCATCCCTCGTCTGTATATTGCTGTGTGGTCCGGTTTGCGTTCCACTGTGCGTTCCATTGACAGTTGGCCCTCACGAGCCGCCGTGATGGTTGTCATGAATCCAGCATACCTATACAACGCTGGCTGTAGGTGCGTTCCACGGTCCGAATCCGGGTTGTCGATGGCTCCATCAGACGTAGTCCTCTTGCCCTGTCTGATACACGGTACGGAGTCCCCCACAAGGCTTACATGTACATCTTATTCATTCATCCCTCCCTTGTTTGTATAAAATGTTTTTATATAATCTATGAATTTCTTAACATGAAGCAAATATATATTTTAACAAGAACGGCATACAATCACCGGACATCACATCTATCAGATTATTGGATTGTGTTATGTGACACTATTTCGCATGGACTATTTGTATACCACATTGTTTTTATCAACGATGTAAACATTAGTTTCTTTGTGACCTTTGACCCCCCCCCTGTTTTTGGCGTTTTTTTTTGCTGCCAAGTCTGAATTGTCTCTATCATTGTTCACTTGCCTGTGAGTATATATACATGTTCTTCTACTATATGTTTTACCTGCCTGAGGAAGACGCCAGTCAGGCGTTGAAACGCGTAGCAATCTGTTCACTCAGGTTTATTGCATAAAAGCAAGGTAAACAACCTTTTATCAACCAAGCAACGCCTACAAGTATCCCTCTTTTTTTTATTTTTATTATTTATGCATCTTTGAAATTCTCATATGACAGAGTCCAAAAACATCTTATACTAGGTTCACGACCTCACTTATTATCCATAGACATCAGTGAGAACAGTGTTGAGGGTGTTAGGTTACCTAACTTCCGTGACAGATGCTGTGCAGTGGTCCCAAATAACGATTTTCTCTCAACAGCGAGATTCTGATATATCATGAAGCTCTAAGAAAATTTGAAGTAGTGGCTGGAGGAAGGTGGTCTGTTCAGAGAGATCTGATTCACTGTCAGAAGATAGTACTTGCTACGGATAACTCCGCCTGCTGCTGGGGTGCCCATGTGCAGACAGTTTGGGTACAAAGAGTGGGAACTAAAAGCCGTCCCCTGATTTTCAGAGTGCAAGAAAATAATGGACTGGGTGAAAGCCAATCTGAAGGGGATTTAAGCAATCCACTTTTGACTATCCTTGAATACCATGGCCGACTAGTTTTTAAAAGGGGGTTTTCCGAGTTATTCCAAAAAGTAGTAGGGATGCAATAAAAAAAATAAAAAAGCCATTATTCACCTCACAGATCCCTGGCGTTCCAGAACGCTGCTCTGGTCCTTCCCACCGCTGTTGAATGACGTAGCTGCAATGATGATATGCTTGGCTGCAGCAATCATGTGGGTATACAATCACTGGTTTCAGTGGGTATACGGCACAAGATCACTGATTCTAGTGATTGGCTGCAACGATCACGTGGGTATACGGGCACGTCATCGCTACAGCTATGTCAATAAGCAGTGATAGGGAGGATCGGAGCGGCGGCACTGGAACGCTGGGGATCTGTGAGGCGAGTAATGTTTTTTTTTTTTTTAGGATGGGTTCTCCACAAAAGTATGTGTTTGCCACAAGGTAAATGCCAAACTCCACAGATTCTGCACTTTGATTTGTCTTAATCAACCAGAAGCCCTAAACGGCCTTCCTATACCATGGAGCAGTATCTTCGTTTATACATTTTCCCCTATTCCCGAGAACACTAGAGAAATTGAGAGAAAAATGTAAAACCCATAGTCCTCCTCTTCTGGCCCTTTACTTGTGTTGCTTCTTTTGAAGAACAAATTCTGGAGGCTTTCAAAATGACGAGACATTCTCTCCCAGAAACAGTATCTGGCATCCGGATCCAGACAGGCTTAACGGCCCGGAAAATGGACTAGTAGATCTATAAGTGTAAGGATTCTGTGAAGAAGTGGTAGAAACCTTAACAGCAGCCAGGAGACCTAGCACTGGAAAAACATATGCCAGGATTGGAGGATTAGAATTGGTGTTCTGATGGACCAGTTTCTCAATCTACTGTTCTAAAAAAAAAATATAACAGTGGGGTCTAAACAAAGGTCTTAAAAGAAATACATTAAAAGTGCAGTTTTCGGCAATCAATGCAAAACCTAGAAAGAAAAGGTTTTACATCATCCGCTGGTAAAAAGTTGTTTTGAAGCAGTAAGGAATATAAGATTCTGTTCAACTACCTCTTCTATCCTTGGATTTACCCTTGGTTCTAAAATCAGTATCAGAACCGCCATTTGAACCTCTTGCTGAAGTTGATTTGAAGTTCTGGTCATTGAAAACTTTGTTTTTGGTATCCATCTCTTTTGTTTAAAGCATAAGTGAATTGCAAGCACTTTCTTGTAGAGAACCTTACTTAACCCCTTCACAACGGCCATACAGCTATATACGTTTCAACTGCCGATGCCCTGTGCAGTTCTCGCATGTATAAACTTTGGCAGTCTGGAACGAGGTTTAATGAGGGCAGTGCTGCACTCATGTCAGCTGGGTCTTTGAGAGCCCCGTAATACACCCCCCTGTAGATAGCACACCTAAGCTCCCTCTAGGAGCCGTATCTGCAGCCAGAGCGGATTCTCTATTCGCCCTGTAGATAGTGCCCCCCCCCCCGTAGATTGCACCACTCCCCTGTAGATGGTGCCACCTAAGCTCCCTCTTGGAGCGGAAACCCTGGTCAGACCGCTCTGGCTGGGGATTCTTGAGGGAGCCCCTGATATCAGTGTCCATATATGGACAGAGACTCTAGGCCAGACCGCTCTGACGCTTGGGTGGCGCTATCTACATGGGCACTGAGGCACTACCTATGGGGGACACTGGTGCTATCTACATGGGCACTGTGGGCACAATCTACAGTGGGAACTGTGGCAATATATGTGGGCGCTGGCACTTTCGACAGTGGGCAATGTGGCACTATCTAGAGGGGTGTCTTCAGGGGACTGGGACAATAAAAACACAGTGAATAAAGTTCTTCCATTTTTTTATTTTTTTTTAACGGCTATAAAATGGATGGCAAATGGCGGTTAAAACCGGTCAGACGGCCGGCAAATGGATTCAAGTTTTGAGACACACTGATACAAAACAGCCATGAAAAGCTGACCGTTCCGTTTTTAACTGACTTTTTTTTTCCACATCGTGTGAATATAGCTTTAGGATTTAGCACTAGATACAGCTGCTCTCTATAGAGAATACAGAGCAGCTGTACCTCAAAAAGTAAAACAAATTTTTAATAAACTGTTTAGAAAGTTGCACTCATTACACTGACTAATCTTTTTATTAAAAAAAAATAAAATTGCCCTTAAAAAGGTATACATAGCCTTTAAGAGACTTAGGGAATTTCCTAGTTCTTACAACTGTTCCCGAACTTTTATCTAAAGTTCTCACCTTTGTTAATCTTAACCAAGAAATTTCTTCACTGCATCTAAAGTTCTCTCCTTTGTTAATCTAAACCAAGAAATTGCTTCACTGCAATAAAACAGTTTCTTAATTTAGCTCACCCTATAATACTATATCACTGATGAGTGAGCTGTGGTGAGCTTTCTAAATAAGAAAGTACATTTAAGGCTGAAAAATGTAATTAATTTGATTTAAAAATCTAGCAATATACCCTTCAACAATAATGCTGATAGTTCAGAAAGGAAAGATATATAGAAAACCTAAAAGCACTCCAAAAACATATGGTTGTATTGATTCCAAGGAAGAATTATTTCTTTTTCATTCATTCCACATGGTTTAATATATGTACAGAACAGAAGAAATGTTCATGCAAGCAATAGGTATTTAATGACGTTTCGGACCAACCAAGTCCTTTCTCACATTCGTTGCATATAATCTCAGTGAGGCTTAGGGTTATAATGGCGTCATTCGCTTGCATGAAAATTTCTTCTGTTCTGTACATATATTAAACCATGTGGAATGAGTGAAAAATAAATAATTCTTCCTTGGAATCAATACAACCATATGTTTTTGGAGTGCTTTTAGGTTTTCTATATATCTATTAGTGGGGTACAACCCGAACCTGAATAGCACCAACGAATTGGAGTGCATCCTTACTACTTTTGTTTTAAATTTCAGAAAGGAAAGGCATTGGTTTAAATCTGTCAAACTTAAGGAGTCAACCAGTTTCGTAAGAAATTGGCTAAGAAAAAAAATAGCCTAAATACTTGACTCTGATCCTGGTGCACTGCAGAATCTGTATTGACTTAGTTACTATCTCTGTCCAACTTGACTACATCTCTACTTGATTATTTTGTTGACCCCACGAATTTCATCGGGCCTAATCTTCAGGGGTCAGTTAAGGCCCTTTTACCTGGACCAATGATTGATTAAACTCAGGGCTGATTCTAGCTTTTCTGCTGTCTTAGGCAAAAATTGAAATGGTACCCCCCAGATTTTGATTGACATCCTCCTGGCTGTTCTACATCACTACCAGCCTCCTCCAACTCTTGCAGATGGGCCGTTGCTTTGTACTCTCCTGGCATGTGCGGTGAAGCCAGGCAGAGTACGCTTCACTGCATGGTGCATGCCCAAGTATTACAAGGTAATGATGTATCCGAGAAAGTTGGAGGAGAACGGTAGTGATGTATAACAGCCAAGGGGGTGTCAATCAAGCATGGAAAGGTGGGTTTGGAAGCAGGACTATGTGACTCTTCAGGATTGCTGCACCACCCCAGGACTCTTTAATGATTAATTAGCATATAGTGTGTGTCGTATGGATTTTACTGCATCTGAAAAAAACATACAGGGGAATGTTTGAAAATATTGTCAGGTCATGTATTACCGCATAGTGGCGGTTCAAGGGGTTAGAACTACCTGACCGGTTCCCATTAAATATACAATGAATTGAAACAATTCCATCTGCCTTGCAATTTTGTTATTATAAATATAACCTATATAATTACAGCTTCAGAACCAAGCTGAATTCATATATACAGCACCAGGACAAAGCTCCGTACATAAATACAGCACCAGAACCTAGATCATTACATATATACACAGCACAAGAACCAAACTCAATACATATATAGAGCACAGGATCCAAGCTTCATACATAAATACAGCACTAGCACAAATACAGCTCAATCTAGTGAAACCCATGCTGTATAGGATTGTACGGCGTAAAATTACAGCTCCCAGCATGGCCCGAACAATGGTAAGGATAAGCTGCGAGTTGCTGTTCCACAAAAAAAAAATCATACTACCCATCATCTCGCTGCAGCACTTATTAGAGGCAGAATAAACATTTACATTAAGTGACTCTCAGGTGACATCTTTTCAAATTCTAGTTGTTCTTTTTCTCTTCTCTTCTCCATCCCGTTCAGACCTCTATGATGACTTCTCCCGGCCACAGCCCATTTCTGCAGTTTTCCACTCCGATGTCTTCAGCTTCTCACTTTTGAAAACTTTCTATACCAATTAACGAAGATAACATTTTAATGGTGCCACACACTATGCCCCTAGATATAATAGTGCCATACACTGTGTCCCTGATTATAAGAGCACCATACACTGTCACACACACACACACACACACACACACACACACACACACACACCGTGCCCCATGTAGATAGTGCCCCCCATTGAGCCCCTGCAGACAACCCACATAGAGCCCCCTGTAGACCGTGGCCCCACATATATAGTGCCCCACATACATCATGCCCTCCATAGAGCCCCCTGTAGATAGAGCTCCACATATAATTCCTTCTGTAGATAGTGCTCTACATATAGCCCCCTGTAGATAGTGCTCCAGCTATAGCCACTCACACTTTTAACAGATAAAGAAAGCTTTACATACTCTCCTTAACCTGTTCCCGCGCCGAACTCTTGCAATGCAGGCCTGCTCTTCTGAGCAGGTCTGCTGGGGCTGAACGACGCAAGGGGCACGATAACATCGCATCGCTTGCGTCCGTAAAAGGCGCTGAGTGGCAGGGCAAGTTATTCTGTCCTGCCAATCAGCGTTGTCGTGCCTCTTGTGTTGTTGAAAGGCGCTGATTGGCAGGTTGCCGTGCCCTTCCATTCAATGACGCAAGCAGTGCACTGACGTGCCACTTACGTCATTGGAAGGCGCTGAATGATGGGGCACAGAATGTGCCCCGTCATTCAGCGCTAATGCATGTAATTGTATCTGCGTCCTATAGAGGCAGGTACAATTATAGTGCAAGAGGGGGTGGCGGCGGCTGGTTTCAGTGGTGCCGCCACCCCCTCAGAGAGGCAGCAGGCCACCGCATGAGGCAAGATGCTCATCTCACATCATAAACGGTGCGGCCCTGGTTGAACTAGCAGTAATACGAACGCTCATTCCTGATTATTGCCCAGTGTAAACAGGACAAAGATCAGCCGATAAACTACCAAATGCTCATTCATCAACTGATCGCATCTTTTATGCAGCACAAAATAGCTGTGTTGTCGGCAGCACATCTCCCTGAGTAAACGGTGTTATGCTGCTGACATGATGCAAATGCACGGGATTGAGCAATTGTAGTAACAATTGTTCAATCCCTACACTAAACGATCATTGTCCCGTTTAAAGGAAGCAGTGAGTGCCGATCGACAAGATGTATTGTCAATTGGCGCTAGTTTTAAAAGTGGTAAACAAGAACGATATCTGCCCGTGTAAAACCACCTTTAGGCAGAGTATCTATCAAAGTGGCAGAGGCATAACAAAGCATTGTTGGCAATGATAATAGCTAAAACACTGGGGGAAGCGTGGTACTGAAATAGGATGCCACAGTTGCAACAAGTCAGTTTGTGAAATTTCTTCCCTCCTAGATATTCCAGGATCAGCTGTGAGTGGTAATATTACAAAGTAAAAGCGTTTAGAAACTATAGCAACTCAGCCACGAAGTAGCAGACCATGTTAACTTAGAGTGGGGTAAAAAAAAAAATCACCTGACTATAGTCTCTGGCCTCCTTGGTGTACAACAGTTGCCGTATCCGTAAAATACCTTTCTTATGCCAGTTGTGGAAAAAAACTACTTTCTCTAAATTCTGGATGTCCCAAGGGATCATATATTTGCTTACCAGGAATGGTAGTTTAACCCCTATCCGCACGAGGACGTAACTGTCCGTCGTTGCGGGATGTTACTTCCCACACGAGGACGTACAGTTACTGAGTTTTTCCCGGTGCACACTGTCGGCGACAGTGTGCACCGGGAACCGGGAGGTCAGCTGTCGCCGACAGATGACACTCCCCTCTTGCCGGCCAGCGGTCCTTTGCCACTGATTTTGGCGAATTAACCCCTTAAATTCGGCGATCGGTTGCAATCGCTGAATTTTAGGGGTTTCTAGCATATCGGCAGACCCCGGTCCGAAATCGCGGGGTCTGCCGATAGTTAGTATGGCAAACGGAAGCCAAACAATGGCTTCCGGGTCTGCCATGGATGGAAGCCCATCAGGACCAACCTTCGGCTGGTCCTGATAGGCTTCCTGTCAGAGTGACAGGAAGTCACTGTGTCGTTCCCGATGCACACTGTCGGCGACAAGGTGTGCATCGGGAACTTGGAGATCAGCTGTCCCCGACAGCTGACACTCCAGTGTTGCCGATCAGCGGCTCATCGCCGCTGATTTCGGCAATTAACCCGTTACATGCGGGGCTCGATTGCGATCTCCGCATGTACAGGGTTTGTACCACATCAGCAGCCCCCATGCAATTGTGGGGGCTGCTGATGCTTGTAATGGCATCCGGAGGCCAGGCAACGGCCTCCGGGTCTGCCATGTATGGAAGCCTATGAGGATCAGCCTTTGCTGATCCTCGTAGACCAACTGTCAGAATGACTGTGACGTCACACTGACAGAATACATTACACTACCTAGGTAGTGTAATGTATTCTAGCAGCGATCAAAGCTGCAGGTCAAAAAGATAAAGTGTAAAAAGTTAATAAACAAAAATAAAAACTGTAAAAAGTAAAAAAAGTTAATAAAAATGTTTTATAAAAGTGTAAAAATAAAAGTTTTTGTTTTCCTATAATAAGTCATTTATTATAGGGAAAAAATGAAAACGTAAAAAAAAAGTACACATATTTGGTATCACCGTGTTCGTAAGGACCCAAACTATGAAACTATAATGTTCATTTTTCCGCACAGTGAACACCGCAAACAAAATAAACTGAAAACTGTCAGCATCGCTATTTTTTGGTCACCACCCCTGCCAAGATATAGAATAAAAAGTGATCAAAAAGTTGCATTTACCCCAAAATGGTACCAATAAAAACTACAACCCGTCCCGCAAAAAACAAGACCTCCCACAGCTTTTTTGACTAAAAAAAATAAAAAATTTACTGCTCAGAATAGCGTGTCTCAGAAAATAAATTATTTTATAGAAACGTAATTTTATTGTGCAAACGCTGCAAAACTTAAAAAAAACTATACACATATGGTATCGGCGTAATCGTACCGACCGGCAGAATAAATTAAAACGTAATTTATTGCACACGGTGAACGCTGTAATAAATAAAGAATTTAAAGCGCCAAAATCGCTGTTTTTTGGTCACCTTAGCTCTAAAAAAGATCCTGAGGGGCCAAAATGCTCACTATACCCCTAGAAAAATTCCTTGAGGGGTGTAGATTCCAAAATAGGGTCACTTTTGGGGGGTTTCCACTGTTTTCGTCCCTCCGGGGCGTTGCAAACCCGGCATGGCACTGAAAACCAATCCAGCAAAATCTGCGCTCCAAAATCCAAAAGGCGCTCCTTCCCTCCTGAGCCCTGCTGTGGGTCCAAACATCAGTTTACGACCACATATGGGGTATTACCGTAATCGGGAGAAATTGCTTTACAAATTTTGGGTGGCTTTTTCTCCTTTATTCCTTGTAAAAATGAAAAAATTCTATGTTTCCACAGAAAAATAGGTGATTTTCATCTTCACAGACTAATTCCACTAAATTCTGCAAAAAAACTGTGGGGTCAAAATGCTAACTATACCCCTAGAAAAATGCCTTGAGGGGTGTGGTTTTCAAAATGGGGTCACTTTTTGGGGGTTTTGACTGTTTAGGTACCACAAGACCTCTACAAACCTGACATGGTGCCTAAAATATATTCCTAAAAAAAGGAGGCCCCAAAATCCACTAGGTGCTCCTTTGCTTCTGCGGCCTGTGTTTGTCCATTAGGACACTAGGGCCACATGTTGGATATTTCTAAAATCTGCAGAATCTGGGCAATAAATATTGAGTTGTGTTTCCCTGGTAGAAGGTTTTTCTGTGTTACAGATTTTTTTTTTTATTACAAATGAATTTCGGCAAAAAAAATGAAATTTGTAAATTTCACCTCTGCTTTGCCTTAATTCCTGTGAAACGCCTACAGGGTTAAAATACTTTCTGAATGTGGTTTTGAATACCTTGAGGGGTGCAGTTTTCAAAATGGGGTGATTTATGGGGACTTTCTAATATACAAGGCCCTCAAAGCCACTTCAGAACTGAACTGGTCCGTGAAAAAATGGCCTATTGAAATTTTATTGAAAATATGAGAAATTGCTGCTAAAGTTCTAAGCCGCGTAACGTCCTAGAAAAATAAAAGTACGTGAAAAAAAAATGATGCAAACATAAAATAGACATATGGGGGATGTTAACTAGTAACTATTTTGTGTGGTATTACTATCTGTTTTACAAGCAAATACATTTAAATTTAGAAAAATGCAATTTTTTGCAAATTTTTGCTAATATTTCAAGTTTTTCACAAATAAATATTGAATTTATTGACCAAATTTTTTCACTAACATAAAGTACAATATGTCACGAGAAAACAATCTCATAATCGCTTGGATAGGTAAAAGCATTCCGGAGTTATTACCACATAAAGTGACACATGTCAGATTTGAAAAAATCATCTGTGTCCACAAGGCCAAAACAGGCTGTGTCCTAAAGGGGTTAAATTCCCCTGTTGACCTTCCAGGCAGCTACTGTATGGTATAAGCAAACTGTTTTCTTCCTCTCTAGGTAAAGCCAAAAAAACAAGTATGCATCAGTGCCCCCCAGTGGTCATGGCTCCACCAGATTAGATTCTATATTTAAATTGGAATAATCAATATATAAACTCCAAAAGCAGTTCTAATAAGGGCTGGGTATTGTTTATAACAAAAACATCACCCCATAATTCACCATACAGGTAGCTCCATAACGATATAAACCATACAAGAAGAAACAACAGAGCCAATAGCCAAGTATATATAAAAGTAAAAATTTCTTTATTGTACAAATATAACAAACAAAAGGTTTTTGTTTTTTTAAATTACATATAAGGTCAAGACCCTAGTAGAACAAATAGAGCGAAAAAAATCACAGTTGCTGGATAACATATGTATATGTTCAGGCTGTGTTTAGTGCTTTTAAAAGGTATATTTATAGACCCAAGTGCATTTTCACATTACTTATCCCTTAGCTTTGTAAGTGTAATTAGTTACTGGCAAGGGACATAGAGAAAAGAGTGTCTATACATGGATGTATTGCTCAAAAGGCAGCCTTACCCATTACAGCAACGAGAGATAGTCATCAATGTCCGCTCTACCACATAGAACCCCAACGCACGTTTCGCTATAGGTGCTTCCTCAGGGGGTGTGTGTTGTGTCCTAGAAATATTCAGCCCTTAAATACTGTGGGGAGACTGTAACAGATGTGCCTCATTACTCTAACGTGAGCAGTGGCGCATGCTCAACGGTGCGGCCGGAAACTAGGCAAGCTCCACTTCCGGCTCCAAGCACTGGAGCACACATCCGGATTCCCGACGCGTAACGGGAGTTACGGACATGCGCAGTGTGCCTACGGAGCCGGAGAGGGCAACGCATCGCCGCCAGAAGTTCCACCGAGCATGCGCACATCATCGCCAGATGGAAATCATTATAATGTAAGTGGAGATATTTTGCTATTATAAGTTTGTAGATCGAAGAGTACTTTCAAGCTGCAGACAGTGTATGTACGAAACAAGAAATAATAAGGCTGGGTTCACACGACCATGTTACGTCCGTAATGTACGGAACGTATTTCGGCCAGAAGACCCGGACCGAACATACTGCAGGGGGCCGGGCTCCTAGCATCACAGTGATGTACGACGCTAGGAGTCCCTGCCTCGCTGCAGGACAACTGTCCCGTACTGTAATCATGATTACAGTACGGGACAGTAATTCCACGCAGAGGCAGGGACTCCTAGCGTCGTACATCACTATGATGCTAGGAGCCCGGCCCCCTGCAGTGTGTTCGGTCCGGGTCTTCCGGCCGAAATATGTTCCGTACATTACGGACGTAACATGGTCGTGTGAACCCAGCCTAAGGGATAAATGTGTATGCAATTGACTATATGAAAATAAACCCTATAAGGTAAAGATACAACGTGTGATGTATAGTGTGAAAGGAATGAGTGAAAAAAAACAAATATATATATATATATATAAATGCTGACAAATTAGACAAATAAATGTGAAAAAATATATATACAAAAGTACATAATTACAAAAAGTGAGAAAAAAAGATGTTAGAAGTGAAACATACATGAAGTGAAGCAATAAAAAGAACAAACAATACATACTTTAGGGGGTTAATATTAGACCCAGTAATCAAAATTACATAGTGAAAATTACAGTGCTACAAATGCATGGTCATGATGCTCAAAAGTGATCAAAGACAATGGATTTACACAATTATGATGTTATATCATAATACCATAAAGGGGAACTCCAAAAAGGGGGGGGGGGGATAAAAGGTATTTGTCACCCCCTAACACAAGAATAATAAGGAAATTCACTAAGCACTAGAAAAGTACTAATGAATGAAGAATATTAAATACATAAATATATAATGTGATAGAAAAATGTAAATAAATTATAACAATTGAGAATAAATAAAAATTAATTAAATTTTAATTAGAATAAAACTACAATAATAACACAGTAATCATAGAATTCATCATTTTGGAGAAACTTCATTTTGCATGTCAATTTGACATAAAACACAGGAGGGCACGAAGAAAGAGATATATTGGAAGAAGCCACAGCTTGGCACATCTCTGCAACGATATAGCAATGGATCCTTCTTTCGAAACCTTATCGTTCCGTAGGATTCAATAGAGCACAGGTGTTCTCTCTCCTATTCAGATTATTGAACATAGGACGGATATATGGATAATACACAGAGCCTAATAAAGACATACAATACAGAACACAATTAGTAAAAAAGCATAGACGGTAGAGACTATAAAAAAGGAACAAAGCTAAGCTTCTCATTAAGTCCATGGGGCTTCATGGATCCCAACAGGACAATCCATTTGCACTCTTTGTGCCAACACTCTCTTCACATTGCACCCCTGATGCCACAATGTATTCTGTCAATCCCTCGCACTAGTAGTGTTATGGGATTGCACCCATGATGTACTTTAAAGTGTCTGGGCAAGGTCTTTAACTGTGTTAAATCCTCAATTTCGCTGGCCCCCAAAATATCCTGCACATGCTCTCTCGTGCAAATTCTCAGCTCTCTAGGAGGTAAGTCCTATGTAGATTTTGGGACAGCCACATGTGGCATAATAAATCACGTGTCGTGCTGCGTGAAATGTATTCTCTAATTTCAAAATGCCTCATTCCATCAGCTGAGGAAAAGTTGGTTGCATGACAGATATTAGCACAGGATTTACAGTCGCCACAAGGGTAGCATCCCTTTCTGGGTCCACGAGAGCCAAATGGACAAACCTGACGTGGTACGTAGTGACTCTTAACAAGAAAATCTTTCAGATTTTTGGCTCTTCTAGCTGTCAGCATCAGTCTTTCTGATGGTTTTGGGCCAATTGTGGCTCATATCTCAGGATAGGCCAGTGTCTTTCCAAGATTGTCCTCATCTTGTTCCACTGTCCATTATACGAAGATAAGAATCGTACCCCTGGCTCACTCGCACACTGTTGTTTAGATCGCAAGAGATCGGTGCGTGGGGTTGCTCTCGCTCTCCTATAACCTAACTAAATAGTTCTATGGCTATACCCCCTGTCTCTAAACCTTAATTTCAGATCTTTGGATTGTTGTTCAAATAAGGCATCGGAAGAACAGATCCGCTTCATCCTGAGGAACTGACCAACCGGGATGGCTTTAATGGTGGACGGAGTGTGGGATATGAGGCATGCAGCAGAGAGTTGACTGATGTAGATTTCCGAAAAACATCAGTGTGTAGAAAACCCAGGCCATCTGAAAAGATCTGTATATCCAGAAATTCTACACGTTGTTGGTGATGTTTGTATGTTAATTTAATGTTGAATGGATTATTATTAAGCTGCTGCATGAAGCTCATCAGACCAGACTCCGATCCTTGCCAAATAAAGAAAATATCGTCAATATAACGTATCCAGGAGTGCACATGGTCTGGTCACACACTGATAGCAACACCGCAGAAGAAATGCTCCCGATCTGACCCCCTTAGACTTTTATCTTTGGGGGTCATCTGAAGGCAATTGTCTATGCTGTGAAGATACGAGATGTGCAGCAACTGAAACTACGGATACTGGAAGCCTGTGCTAGCATTTCTTCTGCAGTGTTGCTATCAGTGTGTGAAGAGTGGGAGAAGAGGGTTGCATTGACAATCACAATGGGCAGCACTTTGAACACATTTTATAAGTGGTCAGAAACTTGTAAATAACTCATGAAAGAATAAAGTAACGTTAAAACCAAGCACACCATTGTTTTTCTTGTGAAATTCTCGATAAGTTTGATGTGTCACATGACCCTCTTCCCATTGAAAAAACTAAAGTTGGATACAAAATGGCCGACTTCAAAATGGCCACCATGGTCAACACCCAGCTTGAAAAGTGTCCCCCCTCCCATATACTAATGTGCCACAAACAGGAAGTTAATATCACCAACCATTCCCATTTTATTTAGGTGTATCCATATAAATGGCCCACCCTGTACTAGGGTCTTGTCCTTATATGTAATTTTTTTTTTTAAACTTTTGTTTGTTATATTTGTACAATAAAGAAATGTTTACTTTTATATATACTTGGCTATTGGCTCTGTTGTTTCTTCTTGTATGATTTAAATTGGAATGTTGGTTTGAGCCCTTAGACCCTTAAGGACACGGCCTGTTTTGGACATAAGGACGCAGCCCCATTTTTCAAATCTGACGTGTCATATTATGTGGTAATAACACCGGAATGCTTTTACTTATCCAAGTGATTCCCAGATTGTTTTCTTCTGACACATTGTACTTTATGTTAGTGGTAAATTTTGGTTGATATGTTTACTTTTCATTTTATAAAAAAATGTGGAAATATTAACAAATTTCCCACATTTGAAATCCTCCTCTTTTTTTTTTTTTTAAATAAATAAGGTTTACCATATGTCATCTTCATATGTCAAAAAGGAGGTAAAATGTACAAATTACATTTTATCTTCACAAGGACAAAAAGAAAAAGCATCCCAACATTTGTTATGCAATTTTTACCAAGTATGGAAATACCCCATATGTGGTCGTAAACTGCTGTTTGGGCACTCGGCAGGGCTTGGAATGGAAGGAGCATTATTTCGATTTTTGAGCATTTTTACTCCACAGGTGTTTTCCAGAAATTAGTGCTCAATAGCGGTTGCAGAGTGAAAATTGCTATTTTTCAACAGATCTACCATTTCCATGCCAACTATGCTGTGCCCAACTTGTACAACTGGAGACTCACACCCCATAAAGAGTTAAGCGGGTTCTCCCAAGTACAGTAATACTTCATATATTGTCATGAATTGCTATTTGGGCACACTGCCAGGCTCAGAAGGACCACCTTTTTTTTTGATGTGTGTATCTTGCTTGATAGTTTCAATTTATAATGTAAGACATATGTAAGCTGTGCTGAGTATATGAGGGAAAAATAGGATGGTAAAATAATGGGATAAATAAATATTAAAATTAACCCCTTCAGGACCCAGCCTGTTTTGGCCTTCAGGACACAGGCGATTTTTTCCAAATCTGACGTGTTACTTTATGTGGTGATAACTTGGGAATGCTTTTACCTATCCAAGCGATTCTGAGATTGTTTTCTCGTGACATGTTGTAGTTTATGTTACTGAAAAAATTTGGTTGATAAATTTGGTATTTATTTCTGAAAAACACAAAAATTTTGAGAAAATGTGCAAAAATTAGCATTTTTATAAATTTTAACGTATCTGCTTATAAAACAGATAGTAATACCACACAAAATAGTTACTAATAAACATTTCCCATATGTCTACTTTATGTTTGCATCATTTTTTGAACGTCCTTTTATTTTTATAGGACGTTACAAGGCTTAGAACTTTAGCAGCAATTTGTCGTATTTGAAAGAAAATTTCAAAAGGCCATTTTTTCAGGGACCAGCTCAGTTCTGAAGTGGCTTTGAGGGCTTTATATATTAGAAACTCCCCATAAAATCACCCCATTTTGAAAACTGCACCCCTCAAGGTATTCGAATCAGCATTCACAAACTGTTTTAACCCTTTAGGCGTTTCACAGAAATTAAAGCAAATTAGAGCTGAAATTTACGAATTACATTTTTTTTGCCGAAATTCATTTCTAATAAAAAAAAAATTTGTAACACAGAAGGTTTTACCAGAGAAACGCAACTCAATATTTTATTGCCCAGATTCTGCCGTTTTTAGAAATATCTCACATGTGGTCCTAGTGTGCTAATGGACTGAAACACCGGCCTCAGAAGCAAAGAAGCACCTAGTGGATTTTGGCCCTCCTTTTTTCTAGAATATATTTTAGGCACCTTGTCAGGTTTGAAGAGGTCTTGTGGTGCCAAAACAGTGGAAGCACCCAAAAAGTTACCCCATTTTGGAAACTACACCTCTCAAGGAATTTATCTAGGGGTATAGTTACCACTTTGACCACACAGGTTTTTCGCTAAATATATTGGAATTAGTCTGTAAAAATGAAAATCTACTTTTTTTCTGACAAAAACATAGAAATTTTTAATATTTACAATTAATAATGAAGAAAATGCATCCCAACATTTGTAAAGCAAGGTCTCCCGATTACGGCAATACCCCACATGTGGTAATAAACTGCTGATTGGACCCACAGCAGGGCT
Source organism: Rhinoderma darwinii (assembly GCF_050947455.1). NCBI lineage: Eukaryota > Metazoa > Chordata > Amphibia > Anura > Rhinodermatidae > Rhinoderma > Rhinoderma darwinii. The sequence continues at coordinate 66,504,226 of NC_134693.1, read as the reverse complement.
CAGAAGGGAAGGATTTGGATTTTGGAGCACAGATTTTGCTGGAATGGTTTTCGGTGCCATGTCGCGTTTGCAACACCCAGGAGGGACCAAGACAGTGGAAACACCCCAAAAGTTACCCCATTTTGGAAACTACACCTCACAAGGAATTTATCTAGGGGTTTAGTTAGCATTCGGACCACACAAGTTTTTTGCAGAATTTAGTGAAATTAGGGCGTGAAAATTAAAATCTACTTTTTTTCTGAAAAAACATAAAAATGTTTAATTTTTACAAGGAATAAAAGAAAAAAAAAAAACACAACATTTGTAAAGCATTTTCTCCCGATTACGGCAATATCCCATATGTGGTAATAAACTGTTGATTGGACCTCTGGCAGCGTTCAGAAGGGAAGGAGCGCCCTTTGGATTTTGGAGCACAGATTTTGCTGGATTGGTTTTCGGTGCCATGTCGCGTTTGCAACGCCCCATTTTGGAAACACACCTCAAGGAATATTTCTAGGGGTATAGTGAGCATTTAGACCCCACATGTTTTTTGCAGAATTTATTGGAATTAGTCCGTGAAAATGAATATCACAATTTTTTCCACTAAAATGTTGAATTTTCTCATTTTCACAAGGGATAAAGGAGAAAAAAACAAAACAATTTTTGTAAAACAATTTTTCCGGAGTACGGAAATAGCCCACATGTGGTCATACGTTTTTTGTTTTTTTCATTAGAAATTAATTAACCCTTTCAGGACTGATCCATTTTTTGCTTTCTTATTTTTGTTTTTCACTCTCCGCCTTCCAAGAGCCATAACTTTTTTCTTTTTCTGTCAGTAGTTTGTGAGGGCTTATTTATTGCGGGAGGAGTTGTAGTTTCTATTGACACCATTTAAAGTACCATAAAATGTACTGGGAAACTGCAAATACAATTACAGTGATAGCAAATTTATATAGTTTTTTTTATATTATACCACTTTTACAAAGAATAATCTAATTGTTAAAATAAAAATTGTTTTGTTTCACCACATTCTGAGAGCCATAACTTTTTTATTTTTCGGTTGATTGATTGGTGGGAGGTCTTATTTTTTGCGGGACGAACTGTAGTTTTTAATGGTACCATTTTTTGGTACATAAAAATTTCTCAAAAAGTTGAATTACATTTTTTTTGAAAGCTAAGGTGACAAAAAAATGTAGATTTTGGCGGTTTAAATTACTTACGTTTCTTACGGTGAGTTAAATAGTGGTATATTGTAATAGTTCGGCCTTTTACGGACGTAGCGTTACCAATTTTTGTTTTACATTACTTTAGAAGGAAAATGGGAAAAGGTTGTTTTTTTTAACTTTACATTTTTTCTTTTCTCACTACTAAAAACTGTAATTCTACACATTTTATTAGTCCCCTTACAGGACTTGAACCAGCGATCACTGGATCGCTGGTACAATATACTGCAATACTAATGTATTGCAGTATATTGTTATTTTTACAGGCTTCTGTAACAGCACGTTCGCTGTTCCTGTCCGTTAGTCTGACACCCGCAGCATATGGAGCGGGCTCAGCACGTGAGCCCGCTCCATACATCAACCCCCGCACCATGACGTGCAATTAAGTCATAGTGCGCAAAAGGGGTTAATGCACAGCGGATGGCTCAAAGTGAATATTGCATTTTTCCACCGATATGCCATTTTAGTGCATAATATGTTGTGCCCAGTTTGTGCCACTGATAAATACCACATAAACCGTTAAGCGGGTTCTCCTGGGTATGGCGATGCCATATATGTGGGAACAAACTGCTGTTTGGACACGCTGCAGGGGTCAGAAGGGAGGGAGCGCCATTTTGCTTTTGGAGCACAGATTTTGATTGGTAGTAGTTCTGTTTTGGGTTTCGCTGGTATTTCAGTTTATAATATGGGGGCATATGTAGGCTGGGTAGAGTACATCAGGGCATAATAAGAGGGTATAATAATGCGGTAAATAAATAATAATTCATAGATATGTGGCCAGTGTCGCACTGATAAATGGCAAGCAATCTGAGGGTATGTTCACACACACTAATTACGGACGTAATTCGGGCGTTTTTGCCCCGAATTACGTCCGAAATTGCGGCTTGAAAGCGTTGACAAACATCTGCCCATTGAAAGCAATGGGCTGACGTTTGTCTGTTCACACGAGGCGTATATTTGCTTATATACAGCGGCGCGTAAATAGACGCCCGCGTCAAAGAAGTGACCTGTCACTTCTTGGGGCGTAATTGGAGCCGTTATTCATGGACTCCAATGAAAAGCAGCGCCAATTACGTCCGTAATGGACGCGGCGTTCAAGCGCCTGCACATGCCGTTACGGCTGAAATTACGGGGATGTTTTCAGGAGAAAACATCCCCGTAATTTCAGCCGTAACGGACGCTGCCGTGTGAACATACCCTTATCTGCTTTTTGAACACCCTGCACATTTTGCATCGTCATATTCTGAGAGCCAGAACTTCTTTATTTTTCCTACACCGGAGCGGTGTGAGGACTTATTTGTTGCGGGACAATCTGTCGTTTTCATTGGTACCATTTTGGGGCACAATTTCTTGATCACTTTTTATTTCATTTTTTGGCAAGCAAGGTGACCAAAAACCAGCAATTCTAATAAAGTTTTTTATTTGTTTTTTTATTTTTTACGGCGTTTACCGTGTTCGTCTGTACAATAAAATCACTTTTGTCTTTGAAATAAAAATTTTTTGTGTCGCTATATTGAGAGCCATAACTTTTTTATTTTACAGTCAAAAAAACTGTCGGAGGACTTGTTTTTTGCGGGACGGGCTGTAGTTTTTAATATTATAATTTCGGAGTACATGCAACTTTTAGATCACTTTTTTTATTCTGTTTTGGGAGGGATAGTGACCAAAAAACAGCGATTCTGGAATTGTTTTTAACTTTTTTTATGGTGTTCACAGTGCGGGTAAAATAGCGTGATATTTTTAATCGTTCGGGTCGTTACAGACACGGTAATACCAAATATGTGTACTTTTTTAAAATGTTTTCCATTTTTTCCTATAATAAAAGTCTTTTAACCCATTAGTGACCGCAAATACGCCGCATCTAAGTGGTTTTGTAGAGAGGGAGGGAGCCGATGGCAGCCGGGGTCCTAATAAAGGCCCCCAGGTCTGCCTGTAGTGAATGACTGCTAGGTCATTGCAGTGTATTATAAAATTGATTGGAGAATCACATATTAAAGTCCCCTAGTGGGACTAGTAAAAAAAAGTCCAAAAAAAAAAAAGTCAAAAACCCACTTTTTCCCCTTACAAAATGCTTTACTATTAAAAAAACAAAATAAAGTAAAAAAGTTACACATATTTGATATTGCCGCGTCCGTAACGACCGCGAATATAAAGCTATTACATGATTTAACCCGCACGGTGAACGTCGCAAAAAAAGAATATAAAAAAAACAATGGGAAAAATTGCTGTTTTCTGTGAATCTTGCCTTAAAATGTTTTTGTCAAAAAGTCGCATCTACTCCAAAATGGTACCAATAAAAACTACAAGTCGTCCCGCAAAAAAAAACCCTCATATAACTGCATCGGCGAAAAAATAAAAAAGTTATTGCTCTTCAAATATTGAGACACAAAAACAAATAATTTCGAAAAAAAAAAGGTGTTTTTACAGTGTAAAACATACAAAATCTATACAAATTTTGTATCTTTGCAATCGTAACAACCCACTGAATAAAGTGTGTTATTTATACCACACGGTAAACGGCGTAGATTTAGGACACAAAAAAAAGGAGTTTCAAAATGTCTGTTTTTTTTCTATTCCCCTCCCAAAAAGTTAAAAGTTAATCAATAAATAATATGTACCCCAAAATGGTGCTATTAAAAAATACAACTTGTCACGCAAAAAACAAGACCTTATACAGCTATGTCGACGCAAAAAAAAAAAAAAAAGTTATAGCTCTTGAAATACGATGATGGAAAAACGTTAAAAATACCTTGGTCATTAAGGTTTAAAATAGGTGCCGATCGTTGCCATTAGCAACCATCAGGAGGGTGCCGGCTGTAATATACAGCCGACACCCGGCGGTGATGGCGCTGGCTCAGCTTCTGCAATGATATTGATGTATTATGTTTTACTCCCTACATAGTCCAAGTCCCCTACTATGTGTGGATTATAATTGTAAAGTACCTATTTGTGAGGGGGAAGATTATGAATGAAACCGTTGCTTTTACTAATTTATATGCTCCTAATGAGCATCAAGCGCTATGGCTCTCTGAGACTTCTGGATTGCTTGGCTCCTTTTCTGTCAGCCTTCTAGTGGTGGTGGGGTGACATAAATGTCGCATTAGACCATCTTCTGGATAGCACATTGACTCCTGTGCACATCTCCACAAGGGCTCTTTGCAAAATTATGATTGCATTATCTCACCTGAGGCTGTTGGACGTGTGGAGATTACGAAACCCTACTGAGCGTGATTACTCCTATTATTCTTTTTTCCATGGTTCGTATCAGAGGTTAGATTGCCTTTACGTACCCGAGATATATCTGCAAGCGGTTTCCTCTGCACGAATAGAGAATGTCACTATTTCAGATCATGCACCTGTATCAGTTGTGATGTCATAGCAAAACCTGCCTTCTAAGGTCTGGTCTTGGAGACTCAACAATACCTTGTTAGAAGACGCCACACTTAGGGACAGTATAAAGAATAACCTAGAGGAGTACTTCCGCTTTAATGATGACACCCACATTTGACATCCCATTCTATAAAGCCTATATAAGGGGGGAGTTTATTGCCTTAGGTACTCAGGTTAAGAAACGTAGGACAACACTTTTGAACTCTCTTCTGGCTCAAATAGCGACACTGGAAAAGTTACATAAACATTCTCAATTAGTTAGTACACAAGGGGAGCTTACATCCCTGAGGCAACAACTAACGAATGCTATGAATATTAAAGCGGCCAAATCCCTACAGTCCCTGAAATATTGGTTTTACGCACACAGAGATAAAGGATCTAAAATTGTATCTCGCCTCATTAAACAAACTGATGTCTTTCGTTACAGCTCTGAAAAAAGAAAAGGGCCACAGGGTTACCAACACCCCTCAAATTGCCGAAGAATTTAGATTTTTATTCCTCCCTATATAATTTGCCAGGCCTTTCCCACGCTGGCCCTCCTCAATTGAACTCCGACCCTATTAATACTTTTCTTGACTCCCTGGGAATACCCTATACCCTGTCTGAGAAAGATAAGAGGACTTTGCTTCAACCCTTTTCTTTGTCAGAGATTGATCAGGTCCTCTCTTCCATACTATCAGGGAAGAGCCCGGGACCAGATGGGCTACCTAGGTCACATTATAAAAAATTCAAGGATGTATTGGTCGCCACATTTTTTGCAATTGTGTAACACACTGTTAAATGCTACCTTACCTACGCAGGCATTGGAGGCACATATCACTAGAATTCCCAAAGATGGTAAAGACTTGGGAGAAGTGTGGGAGCTTTAGGCCCATTTCTTTATTAAATGGCGACCTGAAGTTGTGGGCGAAGTTACAAGGCCAACGAATTAGCACTTTTCTTCCGGATTTGATTAGGGAGCAACAAGTGGGTTTGTTCCCCGCAGGGAGGGGAAACATAACCCCACTAGAGTCATACATGCTATATACTATGCAGGATCTAGGAGGATCCCAATAGTCCTCATTAGATTTAATTTTCTCCTACCGTTTATATCAACTATTTTTTCTTTGTACTCATTCCCCTCTGCCAGGGTTAGAGTAAATGGCTCCCTGTCCAACCCATTCAAATTCACCAGACAGGGTTGCCCATTGTCACCTACACTATTTGTGCTGGTGATGGAGACCTTACTACTTAAATTTAAAAGCACCCCTCAAATTATGGGACTCAAAAGTAGGTCGGTATACCCATCCCACTGCTGCCTTTGCAGATGACCTTTTACTTTTTATCACTAACCCAACTATTGCATGCCCATATATCTTGAGTATTTTTGAAGAACTTGCACACATCTCAAACTTTAAGATTAACTTTGATAAATCTGAAGCTCCCAATATCTCGGTACCTCCGGATCAACTCGGTTTGATCATGGCTGGCTCGCCCGTCAAATGGCCTTCTCAGGCGATAAAATATTTAGGGATTATGATTCCTTCTGACCCAAAGTTACTCTATAAACTGAATTATGCGATCTTATATAAAAAAAATGAAGAACTACATATTGAAGCTTAATATCCCTTTTAGGTCTTGCATCGGTTGGAAAAATCCGCTCTCCACTTATGTTCTACCCCAGATTTTATATGTTCTTCAGACACTCCCTCTAGATGTACTTCGGGTTTACTTTACTAAGTTTAGGTCTCTATTTATCCAGTTGTTATGGAATGGGAAACACTCTAGGTTGGCCTACACAAAATTGATCCAGAATAGAGGACAAGGTGGCTTTGGTTTGTCAGACCTATATACATATTATGGGGCTATTCAACTTTCTATGTAGACTCAGCTTGCAGATATTACTTTAACCCCATTGCATGTTGATATTGAGAGATGCTTGATGGGGAAGCACCCTTGGTTCTTTTTATGGGTAAAAACTCCACTGAGTGCGAGCTCTAACCTCCCAAGTGATCTGACTAAGGCTGGGTCCATACGAGCATGTTACATCCGTAATGGACGGAACGTATTTCGGCCGCAAGTCCCGGACCGAACACATTGCAGGGAGCCGGGCTCCTAGCATCATAGCAATGTACGATGCTAGGAGTCCCTGCCTCTCCGTGGAACTACTGTCCCGTACTGAAAACATGATTACAGTACGGGACAGTTGTCCTACAGCGAGGCAGGGACTCCTAGCTTCGTACATAACTATGATGCCAGGAGCCCGGCTCCCTGCAGCGTGTTCGGTCCGGGACTTGTGGCCGAAATACATTCCGTTCATTACGGACGTAACATGCTCGTGTGAACCAAGCCTACAGGTCTCCTAAGAGTTTGTTATAAGTCAAAGGCCTTGAATTTAGAGAGAGATTTTTGTCCCCTCTGGCCCCCTTGAGAGTTTTACCGTCTTTCTTGGATAATTCCTTATTAGATGTCCCTACATGTTGGCTGAAGCTATCTCCGTTGCGGGTATTCAGGCTTCTAGGTTCCAACCAGACTCCCAACCTATCTGATCTATGTAAAGACAGTGGCGTGTTATTACCCTCTAACCTCCATACTTTTGATTTCAACACATGTCAAAAATTTTGGAAACTCTTCTAAAGCTAGAGGTGACCCCACATGGCTGGAGAATTATCTCCTATTACAATCCATGGACTGTCCTGGGTTTATTTTAAATTGGGAGAGAACTACGTACTAGCTTCACAGCCTCAGAACTGGCCTTTATTCTGATGCACTCCCATGGATTTTCCAGATGTGTGCTTGTCCAAGAAAACACCTATAAGACTCTAGTCAGATGGTATAGAACCCCTGAATACCTGCATAGGTTTGGTTTGATCCCTTGTGAGATCTGCTGTAGAAGCAACGTGGAAACGGTCAGATTATCTTATATATGGTGCTCCTGTTCCTTCATTAGACCATTCTGGGAAGCAATTGAACAGCTTATAAATACAATTTGTTCCCCTTCTTATACACGGATTATGACTTGGTCCTATTATGGCGCCCACAATCGAATTTTGCACCATCAACTAAAAGTCTACCGACCTTCATGATTTCTGCAGCGAAATTCCTATAAAATGGAGGGATACTCCCCGCCCCGACTGCGGATATGTGGATGTCTAAAATACACCAACTGTGCCGCATGGAGGAATTAGCAGCATGGGAACACAATTCTAGACCCTCCTATTTGTACATTAGGGGGCCGTGGTTAGAGTATGTCCTCTCCCCCCACCACTTTTTGGGTAAGGATACTGATCTTTACTTAACAGCCTTGGGTGAGTCTCCTAGTACTCCATATATAATTTAACTCCTAACGTTATTTTCTAGGGTAATAGGAACCTTTCTAATGTTAATTTAAAACCTGTATCTTATGTGAATTGGAGGAATAACATTTCAGATTCCATTTCCTTGCCTCCTCATGACCTTTGTAATTTACTATGACAAATCAGCTATCAGCTTTATTAAGATACCGTAAATGTACTAACGCCTTATTGGCTATTCCTACATTGTCGCTATTTTGTATGTCTGTTCTATGTGTTCTTATTGTGTATTTTGATGCACCTTTGAGGAATGGGACTTGTATCACTCCTTATTTCTTTTTATGATGTATAATCAGATGACTTTATAATTGTATGTATTAAGTTAGAATGCTATTAATCCACAGTCTCTTTGACCTGCAAGTCGACTGATATGCGTATACTTACCCGAACTCTTTGTTTTGGAGATGATTTTCAATGTCCTGTAATTTTAATCTGCTTTTATGTATCGGTTTAATAAAAAGAGAATTTATAATACAAATGTAAAGGACCGCCTTTGTATCATCAATTGCAGTTTGTCACTTCCATCTAATAAGGGCATGTTCACACGCAGTAGCAAAATATGTCTGAAATTACGGAGCGGTTTTCACCTGAAAACAGCTCCTGATTTTCAGAAATTTTTCAACAACTAGTGTTTTTCGCGGCGTATTTTACGGACGTTATTGAAGCTGTTTTTCAATGGAGTCAATGAAAAACGGCTCCAAAAACGTCCCAAGAAGTGACATGCACTTCTTTGACGCAGGCGTCTTTTTACGCGCCAACTTTTGACAGCGACGCGTAAAATTACACCTCAAGGGGAACAGAACATCTTAAAACCCATTGAAAGCAATGGGCAGATGTTTGTAGGCATAATGGAGCTGTTTTTTCAGGCGTAATTCGAGGCTTAAAATGCCCGAATTACATCTGAAAACAGTGCCTGTGAACATACCCGAATCCCTAAAACTTCGAACTTCTGACATGATGACTCTCACTTTATTTTATTATTATACTGGGGGTTGAGTAAGGTATGACCTCTGGCATCTAGGTTATTATTAACAGGATAACTTCCTTGAATAATATTCATTCATTATATACGCAGTTGCAACTTTTGCCAGGAGTTAAGATGGCGATTCTGGTGTCTGTGCTTCCAGACATGAGCACTGCTGAATAATGGACATCTCTACATTGTCAAGAGGCATAGATCCACATCACAAGAATATTAGTATTGCTTCTATACAAATCACTATTTACACTACACATGAGATGTGTACAATTTTGGGCACCGGTGTATAAGGATATAGCTGAATTGAAACGTTGAAGAGGGCGACCAATGTAATTGAAGAATGGGTGGATTGCAGTACCAAGAAATATCAAACTTGAGTTATTCAATTTGGAAAAAATATGGCTATGGGGCAAACTAATTAATATGTACAAATATAACAATGGACAAATCTTTTCATATCTAGATTGGTCGTCCTCTTTCATTGGTTACCTATGTCTAGAGCAGCGTTTCCCACAATAAGGGTCGCGACCCCTTGGGGGTCGTTTGAAGACGTCCGGGGTTGCGAATCACTCATCGATCTCCCGGTTTCAACTGTATCTGCGCACACACTTGAATCCAATGCTGGAGCAAGGAGCTGATTGCTTCTTGCTCCAGCATTCACTATGCAGTGACCGGTGAGCAGCTCGGAGCAGACAGGCACGATGTAGTGATGTCATCATGCCTGTCTGTGCCGAGCCACACACTGCACAGACCGGAGGAGCAGAAAGATGTCCTCCATTCATCGTGGGAACAGGGATAAGTAATTATCTTATTTTTTTATTAGGCACTATGGGGTCATTATACTGGGTATGGGATGGGACACTATGGGGCAATATACTGAATGGGTGCATTATACGGTGTGGGGGTATTATCCTATGTAGGGGCATTATCCTGTGTGGGAACACCTATAGGGACATTATACTGTGTGTGTGGGAGCTATGGGGACATTAAGCTATGCCTCGGATGGCCACTGTTGTACCATTATTTGACATTAGCTCTTCCCAGTCTATATCCTGAATTACAGCCCTCATACTGGGGAAATTGGCCTTAAAATTAAGTGTTTTTGCCCTCCCAGCCTGTGTTTGTTTTTTACAGTATAGGTAAAATGTAACTATATTGTGATCACCGTTACCAAGGTTTTCACGAACATTGACATTCCCAACAAGCTCTGCATTATTAGAAATGATTAGATCCAACAGAGCTTCACCTCTAGTCGGGTCTTCCACAAACTGGCCCATAAAATTTTCCTGCAACAGGTTCAGGAAATGTCTCCCTTTTGCAGTTGAAGCCGAACCATGACACCAATTAATATCCCGGTAATTAAAATCTCCATTTATCACTACAGTACCACTACAGGGTGATTAGACAATACTAAAACATGTGTACGCAGTGGCCCTTTAAGGCCGGAACTAAGCACGAGTGCGCACCCTAGTGGTAACTCCAGACCAAGACGGCCGCATGTGCTGGCATCTCCGGGAAGGAAGGCGTCGGCAGGATGAGAGGAGACTGCGGCCGCGGACGTTACAGATAGACTGTCCTCAATACTTTTTTTTAAAAATTTAATAACATTTTCCACCAGTCTGAGCTGAATTTTGACTGTTTTCTTACATGCTTTCAGAAAGCATCATTGTGTAAATAATTGCATGCAAAAAAGAAAAATTCTTCAAATGGATTTTCAGATACTTTTATTAACAGAGCAGTTGTTTTCTGATCATAATTTTGAATGAACTGAAAACATGAAATGTGTAAGGCTCTGTTCACGCTTGCGGCTTGCGAGAGTTGTTCATAAAGCATCATTTCTTTTCATCCGACCAAACCACTTCATATTCTCTGTAAATGTTTTTCAGTTTTTCTGCTGTAATGGAGTGATCTGCTTTTCCATATCCCTATAACAAAAAAAAAACAGGATTTTTGAACTTACCAGTAAAATCCCTTTCTCGTTGAATTCACTGGGGGACACAGTACCATGGGTATAGGCCACTGTCACTAAGAGGCTGACACTAGGTAAATATATATAAAAAAAAGTGGCTCCGCCCAGTAGGCTATACCCTCTGCTGAGCACTCAGGTTGTACCAAGAGCAGAGAAGCCCAAAAGCACATCAATAAAGAAATAGGGCAGAACCTGTGTCCCCAAGTGAATTCAACGAGAAAGGGATTTTACTGGTAAGTACAAAAATCCTGTTTACTCGTTTAAGTATTCACTGGGGACACCGTACCATGGGATGTCCTAAAGCGGTCCGTTAGGGAGGGAAAAAAATAATCATAGCCATGTGAGCAGCCTAAACCACGGCTGCTTGCAACACCACGCGACTCAAACTGGCATCGGCAGAAACCAAAGAATGGATCTGGTAAAACCGCAAAAGAGTATGTAACGAGGACCAGGTGGCATCTTTACCAGAAAGGCAGAAGCCTGATGCTGCACCGCCCAGGAGGCCCCGACTGCCCAAGTAGAACGAGCCGTGGCCCTAAAGGAGGTTCCCTATCCTGAGCAGAGTAGGCCTGTTTAACGGCCAAACATATCCAGGTAGCAATGGTGACCACCTTAGGAAGGAAGAATGGTTCTACGTCCAGTGCCACTTTTGTTCCTATGAAAAATCAAGATTTGCAGGACAAGGCTGCCAGCGCAGAAACTCTACGGATAGACGTGATCGCCGCAAGAAAAACTACCTTCCAGGATAAGATCCTGAGAGAAACTTCACGCAAAAGGTTCGAAGGGTGCAGCCAAGAGAGCATCAAGGACCAGATCACAAGGTGCCAGAGGAGGCCAATAAGGAGGAGCACAATGTGCGACTCACTGCAAAAAAAAAGTCTTAATTGGAGCACGGAAAGCCAAAATGCATTGGAAAAGAATACATAGGGCTGAAACCTGCCCCTTTAGTGTAGCCAACCTGAGTTAGTCCCTGATCCAAACTCACATGGCGGAAAGCCAGAATACGTGGCATGGAAAAATGGAGGGGGTGAAACTGGTGGGCTTCATACCACTTAAAATAAGCCAGCCAAGTACGATGGTAAATCCTTAGGGATCGAGTCTTCCGTGCTTTAATCATGGTCTGAATGACTGGATCAAAAGAAATTTTTGAACTTCAAAACCGCGGTTTCAACAGCCAAGGTAAAGCAGAGTGGAACATTGAATCTTGGGAAAGGAGGTAGCGGCCACGGGGCGTCTGCTAACAGGAGAATGAGATCTGGATACCGAGCTCTGCGAGGCCAGTCTTTGACCCTTTTCAGCACTCTAGGCAGGAGTGGAGGGGAGCAAAAAGAAAAAGGAGGTTGAAGGATGACCAGGGGAGAACCAGAGCGTCGATTCCCTGGTTCAGGTGACATAGTCCGGACATTTGTGAGAGGCAAAGAGATCCACGTCCGAGAAGCCCCATCGAATGCAAATGTGGTGAAAAATCTCTGGATGAAGAGACCATTCTCCGGGGGCCAGACATTCCAGGCTCAGGTAATCCGCCTCCCAGTAGTCCACTTCTTAATGTGCACTGCTGAGATGGCTGGGACATTTTGTTCCGCCCAGCAAAGAATCTTAGCAGTTTCCTTGAATACAGTCCTGCTTCTTGTACCTCCCTGATGATTGAGGTACGTCACCGCTGTAGAGTTGTCTGTCTGTATCCGCACTGGAAGACCCTTGAGACGAGAGGTCCAGTGAGACAAAGCCAGGAAGATGGCCCTCAGTTCAAAGATGTTGATCTGGAGCTGAGCTTCCGGTTCGGACCAGATGCCCTGGTCTGTGAGGCAGCCGAATATCTCCCCCCAGCCTGACAAACTTGTGTCCGTTGTGATGACTTGGAGTGGAGAGTTGTGAAGGGTTTTAGCTAAGGGGTGTTGGGAAAATCCACCACAACAGCTCCTCCTTGAGTGAATCGAACAAACTGATCATCACATATAAGGGACTTGTCCCAACGAGATAGAAATAGCTGGCTGTAGAGATCGGGAGTGAAATTGAGCAAAAGGGATTGCCTCGAAGGTTGAGACGATCGTCCCCAGGACTTTCATGCAGAAGCGGATGGAGCAAGGAGCATTCCAGCGGAGTATTGTCACTCCTGTCTGAGAGTGGTGATCTTGTCCCTGGGTAAAAATACTCTGGGGGGTCGCCTATGGCAATGAAATAATAACTCATTCTGAGGGGGTTCAGCAGGAGCATCTGCAATCTTAAGTATATCTCTCACTGCCTAAATGAGATCCTTAACAGCAGGAGGAGTGGATTTGTTTCTATTACACTCAACTTCCAAGTCGGAGAGAGAGACCCAGAAGAAGCTGGTTCAGATATATCTCTTGAATGAAGGACGCCTGGAGCATTTTTGTCCAAAGAGGAATCAGAGGAAGAATGATGATAACTCCTTGATTTCCTGGCCTGCTTGCGGGATGCACTGGGTGGTCTAGAATGAGTGCAATCCAGGGAAGAAAGTCTGAGGGCCTGAATACACTGGTGCCTGAGAGTGGTCAGACAATTGAGATGCTAACTGCGGAGGAAGGCGTTGTAAGGCATCTGCCATGGCCTCTGCCTCAGCCTGAGAGAGGCAGGCGAGATTATCAACCGCCCGAGTGAGGGAAGCCGCCCATTGGGGGGTAATATTCTCACCAGCAATGGGAGCTGGGGAATCCTGTGGTGGTTTAGACAGAGGGCACTGAACCCAGACTGGGTCAGAACTAGGGATGCACGGTGCATCGAAACTTCGATACTGTTTCGATACTGTGAATCCCTAAACGGTTCGATACCGCTATTTCCTGTATTTCGATACTGAGCTGCGCAGCCGCACAGCTCAGTATAGTAATACATGAATGTATGGGAGTGCGGCTGCGTAATTCAGCCACAGCCCCGCTCCTGAGTCATGACATGTGCGCGGGGTCAGGATGATGCGATGCGGCCAGCGCTGCACTAATGAGCGGCGGCACTGGAGACAGAACATGGCGGGCGCACTACAAAACACCCCCATGTTCTGTCTCCAGTGCCTGAACTGGACATGCTGACCGCGCACGCACTTCCTGTCAGGAGCGGGGCAATGGCTGTATTACACAGCCGCGCTCTATAACGGCAGAGATCAGAGAAACCTCTCATCTCCGCCTTTATTCCCCTGAATGCTGCGATCACAGCTGACTGCAGCATTCAGGAGAAAATGAGAAGGGGGGGGATGCCCCTGGATCGCGTCACAGGGAATTCCTGTGACACAATTGAGGGCCATACCATATATGGGCAGACAGCCCAGGGTCTATTGACGGACCCCAGGGCTGTCTTACCATATTTCATGTTGTTAGGACATACCCAAGTATATCCTAAAAACTGCATGTGTGCTATCTGTCCACATGTTAATGTACTGGCACATATCTGATATATGTCAGTACATTAAAGTTTAAAAATAAAGTAAAAACAAAGTATTGTTAAATTGAAAAAAAAAATACACATTCACCTTTTTTACAATAAACATTAAAATAAGTCTCAATACATATAATATTCACACATTCAGTAAGGGCGCGCACAACAATTTTTTTGCATCATTTATGATGTGTACGCTGTAAAAAAATGAAATAAACATGATGGGATTAATTACTATTAATGTGAGGCGCGTTCAAAATTCATCACACGTCGCGCCTCACCTCAGAAAACGGAAGAATTTTTTTTTATTACTGTTGGCAAAAGTATCGAAATCGCAATACTAAACGAAGTATCGGTATCGTAGTCCAAATTCTAGTATCGTGACATCCCTAGTCAGAACTACCTGCATGGAAATTTTGTACTGCAACGTGTACGAGCAAAGTGCATTACAATGGCGGGGGGGGGGGGGGGGGTGTTTGGGTCTTAAGAGCTTTTCCCTTTGAAAACATATGAGCCTTATGCAAAAAAACACTATGGCCAATGGCTATCCTACCAGACCCCTGGGTACTGTGTCCCCCGTGAAGCGGAAACGTTCCCAGCACTGTATAACTTCTGTTCACCAGCTCAGTGTTCTATGGCGTTCACTACCAGCGATAGATTAAAGATCGTCAGAGGCAAACAGAAAACCCCTCCTCTTAAGCCAAACCTGCACCGCGCTGGATGTACAGGGAGGTCATGTGACTCAGGTACCACTTGGCGACCAATCAGAACGCGAAATACAGCACGGGAAACCGGCGGAGAGAGGGCGGGTGCACAAGGGGGAATGGCCAGCTTGCAGCCTAGCATAGAACCGAAGACGGGGGCCTAAATTAAAGGCGCCACCAGCGGAACTAAAAATTAAATAAACAAGAAAACCCTTTAGTAAGGACACAAAACCTCAGAAGAAACCCCCCCCCCCTATATCATAATGCCGAAAAGCCCGCTGACATAGTCTGAATTGCTCTTTCCCCTCTATTCCCCTGTTTAAGAGAGTGGGTAGTGGGGAAACATACCGGTCAGTCGTCTTCAGGCGCAGCCTGTCACCCCCTCGGAAACCGAACGCACGATGTGTTGCTGTTCGGCATCCTCAAGCGCCGGTGTGGTAATAATAGGAGAGTGGTTGACCAAGGCGGGGAACATCCCCCTAAGAGGCGGGCATCCACTGGGGCTTAGTGGGAAGAGCATCTGCCAAAATGGTGGGCACCCACTAAAACAGTGGGAACTCATTCCGCCCAGCGCCCGCAGGGGAGTCACAAAGTGGAACACACGAGTGACTCGCACAATGCACCTGAAAAATTAAAAATCTAGAAGAACTGCCTCCTACGGAAACTAGGCTAAAACTGAGGAACGGAGTGCGCAGCATCAGAAGAGGGTATAGACCACTGGGTGGAGCCACACATTTTTTTTTCTATATTTACCTAGTGTCAGCCTCCTAGTGGCAGCGGCCTATAGCCATGGTACAGTTTCTCCCAGTGAATAATTTAACGAGATAAAAGGTTATTTTGCAAATTGCAGGTACATACAAAGACATCTGGCATTCAGGGTATGACAGAAAAAAAAAGTATTTTTAAAGTGGTCGTCACACGATTATTACAATTCTTTCAATGCTACCGAGTCTAGATATCACTGTAAATTTTCATTACATTCTCAAAACATCCACTAATAGGTTTACTATCGGTAAGAAGTAGTTGCTTTTAAGTGCGTCGATTCTTATTGGCTGGCTTTCACAATAGCAGGAATTGCTCTGCCGCTCATGGACAAGAGGATACAGGCGGTGGGACTCATATTGAGCATGTGTGTCCCATGTCACTGGACACAATAGATGGATGTTCTAAAAGGAAAATCAAAAGAACACCGGAGGTGCCACAACAAATTTGTAACAGCAATATCTTGACGCAGAAAATTAAAATGATTCAAACTGAAAAATTGTTGCTTTGTGTACTCTAAGGACCTGTTCACACAGTTTTTTTGACGTGGAAACCGCATTGGAAAACGCGCCAAAAAAGTCTGAAAATGCCTCCCATTGATTTCAATGGGAGACGGAGGCATTTTTTTTCCTGCGAGCGGAAAAACCGTCCATCGGGAAAAAGAATCGACATGCCCTATCTTTGGGCGTTTACTTCTCTGACCTCCCATTGACATCAATGTGAGGCAGAGAAAGCGTATTTCGCGGTGTCTTTCCCCATCGGCGCTCAATGGCCGCGGGCGAAAAACGTGGCACACGGCGTGCAGGCAGATCAAAATTTCAAACGGAATATTGAGGCAGAATTTTCTGCCTGCAAAAAAACGGTGTGTGAACATACCCTAACCCCAATAGGCTACATGCACACATTGAAGATTTTCTGCACCAAATTCTGCATCAATACCGCAGGTAAAAGCATGTAATTCCGCAAGTAAAATCCGTACCTAATAGTGCGTTTTTTAGGTGTATTTTTTTACATTTTGATGCAGAAATAGGTGCGTTTTTATGCTCAGGTTTTGGTTTGTTATTTTAAAACTAGCCAGATACAATTCACAAGCGGAAACGCTTCCTTGGTTGAACTTGGACATGTGTGTTTTTTCAACCGTACTGACTATGTAACGCAAGATAAACATTCTGCAGATTTAGGCTATATGAACTTTGTGTATTTTGCTGCGGAAAATACGCATCATAACCGCAGGAAAATTGCAGGTAGAAACCGCACCTAATCGTGCGTTTTTCAATGTGGCTTTTACATTTTGATGAATAAATCGGTGCGTTTTCATGCTGCGGGTTTTGGTGCGTTTTTCTTCAGAACTAGACAGATACAATTTGCAAGCAGAAATGCAAGATAAATGGACATGCTGTGGATTTTAAAATACGCACCGTAAGTCGATTTACAAGCAGAAAAAACTGTGGCGTGTAGATGAGATTTCTCTAAATCTCATTTACTTTGCTGGTACTGTATACGCTGCGGATTTGCCGCACGAAAATATGCGCGGTAAAACCGCACATAATATGCATCGTGTGCATTTGGCCTTAAGCTTATCATGCACACTAGATATTGATTGGTAAATCATGTTGTTTTTGAGGGGCTTAGCATGTGTGGTGAATATGGCCAGAGCACTTAAAGGGGGAGTTGGGAAAGGGTGCAAGCTTTTGGCTGAGTTATAATTTACCATACCAATAAAAGGTCATACAGGACAATAACAGGGAGTACAACAAAAACATCAATGTTTTAATAGATAAATCATTAAAAAAACACATAGTACAAAATAGAAAAACACGTACAGACCCACAAAATACACAAATGGGTGGATACCCCTGGTAAAGTATAGGCAGTGTATGAATGAAGAAATAATGAAATCAGAATACATAAAAGTATCAGAGAAATAATGCGTACACTGGATATCAGGAAACATATTGAGAAGCCACAAAAAGATGTCGATAACAACTGGGGTAAAAAAAAATTAAAAAAATCTTACCATGGGAGAGGGATAATTCCCAGGCTGTGAGTACAAGCCAAAAAGGGTAAGGGAAAAGCGGGGAGAGGAGACAAGCAAGTACCAGGGGATGAACCAAGCCCAAAGTACATTTCGAACCGAGTGCTTCATCCAGGGGTGAATTATATTGGATATCCACTACTATTTAAATAAAACTGGGCCAATCAACAGGAGGGGGAGAGGGGGGGGGGTGGATCAGTAGCAGCTGTAACTAATCTACAAAAGAGAAAGCATCACCTATTGTATTATATCGTAATGTAGACAGACCCAAGCATGGCCAAACAGCTCCACGTCTGCGTGTGACCCCCAGAACCGTCCCACCAACGTAAAGGAGGGGGAGGGGCGGTGCAGAGGCCAGGCGCAGATGCCCAGAATTGGGCATGTGTGCGACGTCGACGCCTACCAGACCAATGGGAGGTAAAAGGTGGCGCAGAGGCCAGACGCAAAACGGCAGAAGAGAACCGGGATACATACCAACCTTACTACTGACACAAAAGTGTATGTATGTATGTATGTATGTATGTATGTACGTACACACACACACACAAATATGTGATTAATGAGATATACCGATGTGTCCGTATACATATATATATATATATATATATATACACACATACATATACATACATACATACATACATATATATAAATATATATGTATACACACACATTTTTTAATGATTTGTTTCTTCGTTTTTGTATTTATATGCTTTAATTTGTTTTGTGTCTCATGCACTTGTCACTTTGAGGCATGAATATGGTTGCCGCTTCTTTGAAGGGCTCCATTGTACCTAGTGATACACATTTATTCTTTTACACATTGTTATATGTGTCTGTCATCGTCACCAGACCTATGTGTTCCCAGGTCCAGTGCCGAGGTCTCACACCCGCTTAAAAGGGGTTTTCCCCAGAAGAGACATTTATGACATATCCACAGGATATGTAATAAATGTCAGATAGATGAGGCTCCCACCTCTGGTACCCGTACCCATCTCTAGAACGGGGCCCCCCAAACCCCGTTCTTCTGCTATGTGTTGTAGCTGAAAAGTGTGATTTCCGTCCATGAATTACAAAACAGTGTAGCTCGCTGAGCTACGCGGTTTCCGTAACTCCCATAGTAGTGAATGGCGGTTATGGAAGCAGCGTAACATGCGAGCTACGCTGTTTCCGTAACGATCATTCAGTTCTATAAGACTTACGAAAACACACCCGTTAAAATGCCAGGATTTTGTCATGGAACAAAATCAGTCCAAGATGAAATCTAAAGAACAAAAATAATGTGGTTGCATAAATATGCACACCCGTAAACTAATACTTTGTTGAATTAGTATTTTTGAGTAGAAATCTATCAGCATGGCACATCTTGACTTGTCTATTGTTGTCCATTTTTCCTTGCAAAAGCGTTCCAAATCTGTCAGATTGCGAGGGCATCCCCTGTGTACAGCACTCTTCAGATCACCCCACAGATTTACAATGGGATTCAGGTCTTGGCTGTGGCTGGGCCATTCCAAAACGTTGATCTTCTTCTGGTGAAGCCATTCTTTTGTTGATTTGGAGGTATGCTTTGGGTCGTAGTCGTGCTGAAATTCCTCTTCATCTTCAGCTTTTTAGCAAAGGCCTGCAGGTTTTGTGCCAATATTGACTCATATTTGGAACTGTTCATAATTCCCTTCACCTTGACTAAAGCCCCAGTTCCAGCTGCCGAAAAACAGCCCCAAAGAATAATGCAGCCTCCGCCATGCTTCACTGTGGGTATGGTGTTCTTTTGGTGATGTGCAGTGTTGGCTTTGCACCAAACATACCTTTTG
Source organism: Rhinoderma darwinii (assembly GCF_050947455.1). Classification (NCBI taxonomy): domain Eukaryota; kingdom Metazoa; phylum Chordata; class Amphibia; order Anura; family Rhinodermatidae; genus Rhinoderma; species Rhinoderma darwinii. The sequence continues at coordinate 66,484,658 of NC_134693.1, read as the reverse complement.
GAATTATGGACAAAAAGTTCAACCTTGGTTTCATCAGACCATAACACTTTTTACTACATGCTTTTGGCAGACTTGATGTAGGTCTTTGCAAAACATAGCCGGGCTTGGATGTTTATCTTTGTTAGAAAAGGCTTCCGTCTTGCCACACTACTCCACAGCCCAAACATATGTAGAATAAGGGAGATTGTTGTCACATGCACTACACAACCAGTACCTGCCAGAAAGTCCTGCAGCTTCTTTAATGTTGCTTTAGGCTTCCCGGACCAATTTTCGTCTTGTCTTTTCGTTTTGAGGGACGTCCAGTTCTTGGTAATGTCACTGTTGTGCCAAATGACAGTCTTCACTGTGTTCCATGGTATATCGAATGCCTTGGAAATTCTTTGGTACCCTCATCCTGACTGATGCCTTTCAACAATCAGATCCCTTTGATGTGCTGTAAGCTCTTTACAGACCATGGCTTTTGCGGTTACATGCAACAAAGAAAATGTCAGGAAAATTTGAATAGAACAGCTGAACTTTATATAGGGTTACTCAGAATCACTTTAAATAATGGCAACCTTGTACAGACTACTATTTAACATGAGTTTAAATGTGATTAGCTAATTCTGAACACAACCACACACCCAATTATAAGAGGGTGTTCACACTTATGCAACCACATTATTGTAGTTTTGTTATTTTTATTTTTCCCCTCTAAATTATTTCAATTTGTTTATCAATGGAACTGTACAGATAATTGGTCGCATTAAAAGGTGGGAATAGTACTGAAATAATTCATCTTGCACGGATTATTTGACATGACAAAAACCCAGCATTTTAACAGTGGTGTGTAGACTTTTTATATCCAGTGTGTGTGTGTGTGTGTGTGTGTGTGTGTGTGTGTGTGTGTGTGTGTGTGTGTGTGTGTGTGTGTGTGTGTGTGTGTGTGTATACACACTACCGTTCAAAAGTTTAGGGTCACTTAGAAATTTCCTTATTTTTGAAAGAAAGGCACAGTTTTTTTCAATGAAGATAACGTTAAATTAATCAGAAATACACTCTATACATTGTTAATGTGATAAATGACTATTCTAGCTGCAAACGTCTGGTTTTTAATGCAGTATCTACATAGGTGTATAGAGGCCCATTTCCAGCAACCATTACTCCAGTGTTCTAATGGTACATTGTGTTTGCTAACTGTGTTAGAAGGCTAATGGATGATTAGAAAACACTTGAAAACCCTTGTGCAATTATGTTAGCACCGCTGTAAACAGTTTTGCCGTTTTCAAGGAGCTATAAAACGGACCTTCCTTTGAGCTAGTTGGGAATCTGGAGCTTTACATTTGTGGGTTCGATTAAACTCTCAAAATGGCTAGAAAAAGAGAGCTTTCATGTGAAACTCGACAGTCTATTCTTGTTCTTAGAAATTAAGGCTATTCCATGCGAGAAATTGCCAAGAAACTGAAGATTTCCTACAACGGTGTGTACTACTCCCTTCAGAGGACAGCACAAACAGGCTCTAAGCAGAGTAGAAAGGGAAGTGGGAGGCCCCGCTGCACAACTGACCAACAAGACAAGTACATTAGAGTCTCTAGTTTGAGAAATAGACGCCTCACAGGTCCTCAACTGGCAGCTTCATTAAATAGTACCCGCAAAACGCCAGTGTCAACGTCTACAGTGAAGAGGCGACTCCGGGATGCTGGCCTTCAGGGCAGAGTGGCAAAGAAAAAGCTATATCTGAGACTGGCTAATAAAAGGAAAAGATTAATATGGGCAAAAGCACACAGACATTGGACAGAGGAAGATTGGAAAAAAGTGTTATGGACAGACGAATCGAAGTTTGAGGTGTTTGGATCACACAGAAGAACATTTGTGAGACGCAGAACAACTGAAAAGATGCTGGAAGAGTGCCTGACGCCATCTGTCAAGCATGGTGGAGGTAATGTGATTGTCTGGGGTTGCTTTGGTGCTGGTAAAGTGGGAGATTTGTACAAGGTAAAAAGGATTTTGAATAAGGAAGGCTATCACTCCATTTTGCAACGCCATGCCATACCCTGTGGACAGCGCTTGATTGGAGCCAATTTCATCCAACAACAGGACAATGACCCAAAGCACACCTCCAAATTATGCAAGAACTATTAAGGGAAGAAGCAGGCAGCTGGTATTCTATCTGTAACGGAGTGGCCAGCGCAGTCACCAGATCTCAACCCCATAGAGCGGTTGTGGGAGCAGCTTGACCGTATGGTACGCAAGAAGTGCCCATCAAGCCAATCCAACTTGTGGGAGGGGCTTCTGGAAGCATGGGGTGAAATTTCTCCCGATTATCTCAGCAAATTAACAGCTAGAATGCCAAAGGTCTGCAATGCTGTAATTGCTGCAAATGGAGCATTCTTTGATGAAAGTAAAGTTTGAAGGAGAAAATTATTATTTCAAATAAAAATCATTATTTCTAACCTTGTCAATGTCTTGACTATATTTTCTAGTCATTTTACAACTCATTTGATAAATATAAATGTGAACGGTAGTGTGTATATATATATATATACACACACACACACACACACACCATTCCTTTAATTTAGTAGTAAGTTTGGTATGTATACAGGTCTTCTCCCGTTCTGTGCATGCGCCTGACCTCGGCGCTGCCCCTTACCTCCTGGGGGGTGTCGACATCACGCACATGCCCGACTCTTGTTATCTGCCCTCTGCGCTTCCCTCCCCATCCTTTCCGGCTGTGGTGGGGCGGCGCTGGGGTCATGCGCAGATCCGGGTCAGTGGAGTTGATTGGCCATGGTCGGGTCTGTCTCCATTACAATATAATACAATAGGTGGTGCTTTCTCTTTTGTAGATTAATTACAGCTTCTACTGATCCCCTCCTGACGATTGGCCCAGTTTTATTTAAACAGTAATGGATATCGAAGTTAATCCCACGCCCCGGACGAAGTATGTCGGGTTTGGAGGATCCCCTGGTACTTGATTGTCCCCTATCCCCCCTTTTCCCTTACCTTTTTGGCTTGTACTTACAGCTCGGGCATCATCCCTCTTCCATGGTATGATTTTTTTTACCCTAGTTGTTATCGACATCTTTTTGGGGGTTCTTGATATATTTCTTGATATCTAGTGTATTCATTATTTCTCTGATACTTTATGTATTTATTCGGACTTCATTATTGCCTCATTCATACACTGTCTGTACTTTACCAGGGGTATCCACTTATTTGTGTGTTTTGTGGATCTGTGCATGGTTTTCTATTTTTTACTGTATTTTTTTAGGATTTATCTATTAAAACATTGATCTTTTTATAGGATTCCTTGTTATTGTCCTGCATTACTTTTATTGGTTTGGTTTAGTATATTGATGCATTTATAGACCCACTTATTTTGTGAATATTGATTGGTGTCAAGTTATAATTTAGTTAACAAATATCTTGTGTATGACTAGCTTTAAAGGGGTTATCCAGGCAATACACCACTGACGAATTTGTGGCATGGAGTGTGGGGGTGTGTACATACGAAACGATTTTGGGGGATGGTACAGAAATATATTAAGGACCATTGGAAAACGAATCTCCCAATGACGCCTCAAGCGCTACTATTCCATCAGGCGCGGCCGCCGGAGGAAGAGGGTGCTCGAGGAGTGAGATCGCCTCCCGTGCTGGTGCACACAATTTTACTGGTAGCTTTGAGATGCCTCCTGAGTCAATGGTTAGAGGCAGACACGCCGGGGTTAGAATTGATTGTGTCACGGCTGAAACAGCTATTGGTTCTTGAGAGGGTGGAGGTGGAAAGGCGGAAGGAAACGGGAACGAAGAAGCTATTTGATAAGTGGCAAATATTCATAGAATCGCAATGTACAGCAGCCGAAATAGCGGAAATTGTTAGGCCTTTCCAGTACACAAAGTGGTATTGTACACAGCTCTTGGCAGGCACTTTAGGGGGGTTGAAACTTTGAACCAGCTGGGGGAGAAAGGATGAGTAGAAACTTATTAATGACCCAGGTCGTGTCGGAGTTGGGGGAGTCATGTTTTTCGGTCCATCTGAAGATAGACAATTATGCCATGTTTCTATGTTTATGTGTTTATATGTTATGTTGAATTTAATTCAAAGTTCATTCCATGACAGTTGAGTGCTGCACACTCATGATGTAACTCTTGCGTGAAATGTTTGTAAGAAAATGTGAAAACTGACAATAAAAAGGATATTTAAAAAAAAAAAAAAAAAAAAAGGGGTTATCCAGGATGTGAATTTTTTTATTATTTATTTGGGGCTGGAAATTAAATAAAACCAAAAAAGCAATACTTATCTATCCTTGCACCCAACGATTCAGCGCAGAGGCTCCGGTGGCACACCAGGTGATTGTTTACATGCATGTAACCGCTGCAGCCAATCAGAGGGCTCAGCGGTCATATGTTGTATTTCTTGCATCATGCCAGAATTATACAATTCATCACCAGGGAGCCCTCTGATTGGTTGCAGCGGTTAAATACTACATGCATGTAAACAACCACTGGGAGTGCCGCCGTAGCCCCAGTGACGGAACGCTGGGTGCAAGGATACAGAGCATTCAAAAAAAGTCTTCAGAACCTTTCACATTTTGTTATCTCCTTTTGCTAAAATAAAAAAAAATTAAAGTTTTACCCCCAACATTCTGCACTCAATAACCCATAATGACAAAGTGAAAACAGAATTTAAGAAATTTTTGCAAATTTATTAAAAATGAAAAACTCACATTTTGAACGGACATAAGTATTCAGACCCTTTGCTACTACGACACTTGAAATTTAGCTCTGGGGCCTCTATTTCTCTATATCATCTTTGAAATGTTTCTACACCTTAAATAGAGTTCACCTGTGGTAAATTAATTTGATTGGCCAGGATTTGGAAAAACACACCCCTGTCTATATAAGGGTATGTGCACACGGTAGCAGGCTTTTACATCTGAAAAGACAGACTGTTTTCAGGAGAAAACAGCTGCCTCGTTTCAGACGTAAATGCTCCTCCTCCAATTTTGCGAGGCTTCTCTGACAGCCGTAAATTTTGAGCTGTGCTTCATTGAGTTCAATGAAGAACGTCTCAAATTACGTCTGAAAGAAGTGTCCTGAACTTCTTTTGACGAGGCTGTATTTTTACGCGTCGTCGTTTGACAGCCTTAGGCTGGGTTCACACGACCTATTTTCAGACGTAAACGAGGCGTATTATGCCTCGTTTTACGCCTGAAAATAGGGCTACAATACGTCGGCAAACATCTGCCCATTCATTTGAATGGGTTTGCCGACGTACTGTGCAGACAACCTGTCAATTACGCGTCGTCGTTTGACAGCTGTCAAAAGACGACGCGTAAAATGACAGCCTCGTCAAAAGAAGTGCAGGACACTTCTTGGGACGATTTTGGAGCTGTTTTCTCATAGACTATTGAAAACAGCTCCAAAAACGGCCGAAAAACGGTGCAAAAACGCAGCGAAAAAGGCTGCGAAAAACGTGAGTTGCTCAAAAAAACGTCTGAAAATCAGGTGCTGTTTTCCCTTGAAAACAGCTCCGTATTTTCAGACGTTTTTGGCTCAGCGTGTGAACATACCCTAACAGTCTCACAGCTGACAATGCATATCAGAGAAAAAACCAAGCCATGAGGAGGAAAGAACTGCCTGTAGAGCTCAGAGACAGGAATGTGTGGAGCTACAGATATGGAGAAGGGTACAAAAAAATATATATATTTCTTCTGCATGAAAGTTCCCAAGAGCAGTGGCTGCCCCACCAAACTAAGTAATCGGGGGAGAAGGACCTTGGTAAGAGAGGTGACCACGAACCCAATGGTCACTCTAGCTAAGCTCCAATGATCCTGTGTGCAGATGGGAGAAAATTCCAGAAGGTTAACCATCACATGAATGCCCGCCTGGAATTTTCAAAAAAAGCACCTAAAGGACTCTCAGACTGTGAGAAACAAGATTCTGTGGTATGATGAAACCAAGATTGAACTTTTTGGCCCCAATTCTAAGCATCGTATCTGCAGGAAACCAGGCACTGCTCATCATCAGCCCAATACCATCCCTACAGTGAAGCATGGTGGTGGCAGCATCATGCTGTGGGGGTGTTTTTCAGCAGCTGGGACAGGGAGACTGGTCAGGGTTCTGAGAAAGATGAATGGAGGAAAGTACAGAGATATGAAAACCTGATCCAGAGTGCTCTGGACCTCAGACCTGGGCTGAAGGGTCATCTTCCAGCAAGACAATGACCCTAAGCACACAGCCAAGACAACACAGGAGTGGCTTAGGGACAACTCTGTGAATGTCCTTGAGTGGCTCAGCCAGAGCCCTGACTTGAACCCAAACGAACATCCCTGGAGAGACCCGAAATTCTCTGTCCACCGACTGTCCCCATCCAACCTGACAGAGTTTGAGAGAATCTGCAGGGAAGAATGGCAGAAAAATCCCAAAATCCATGTGTGAAAATTTGTGGCATCATATCCAAGACGACTGGAGGCTGTTATCACTGTCAAAGGTGCTGCAACTAAGCACTGAGGGTCTGATTACTTATGTCAATGCAATATTTTAGTTTTTCCTTTTCAATAAATTAGCAAAGATTACAAACCTTCTGTTTTCACTTTGTCATTATGGGGTACAGAGTACAGAATCATGGGGAAAAAAAATTGAACTTTTCCTATTTTAGCACAAGGCCTCAACATAACAAAATATGAAAAAATGTAAAGGGTCTGAAAACTTTCCGAATACATTGTAGCTAAGTATTATTTAATTTCCAGCCCCGAATAAAAAAAAATTCACTTCCCGAATAACCCCTTTCCAGTCCTGGATGTACTATTAGGTCATGGTAACTGCATCGTTCGCGCTCCATGACCGAAAAGTACGTTGTGGGAGTAACGGCCATTTCGGCCGTTCTCCCGGCACATACAGGAGATGTGACAACTGCTATCTCGTACAGCAGTTGACGCAGCTCCTTCAGCGGGGACTGTTCAGGCTGTCCCCGCTGAATAAACCGCGTTCAATAGCGATCCCTGCTTCTTAGGGGTTAAACTACCATCGACGGCCTACTACATGATAGCGGGCGGCGATGGCAGGACTAATAATGGCCTCAGGCTATGCCATCTACGGAAGCGTAGTTGGTCCTGACATCGAGTAGCTGACAGCTCTAATAAGCGGCACTACGAATGTAGTGCAGTGTATTAGAATTTCAATCAGGGTCTCCTGCCTTCAAGTCCCCTAGTGGGACAAAGTAAAAAACAAAAATTGTGTAAAAATTATAATAAAAAAAAAGGGTTAAAAGTAATAAAAAGTCAAAATTCCCATTTTTCCCTGATCAGTCTTTTATTATTAATAAAAATAAACAAAAACTATAAATAATTGTTATCGCCGCGTCCGTAACGGCCTGAACTACAAAAGTATTTCGTTATTTATCCCACACGGTGAATGCCCTAAAAGGAAATAATAAAATAACCATACCAGAATACCGAGAGCTGAGAGCATGTGCGCGCACAGTTCAGACGCTGCTGCGGACGATACTCCCGCCGCCACGGAACAGAAGAATTCACATTCTACTTCTCCTCCTCCACTTCTGTTCAGTGGTGGAGCTGTGCGCGCACATGCTCTGCTCTCTCCAGCTCTTGCTGTGACAATGTCCGTAGCTGATTGGACAGTGTCACAGTCATTTTTTCCTCCCAACCCACTTTTATTTTTCAGTCGATATAGCCGTATCAGGGCTTGTTTTTTATGGGACAAGTTGTCGATTTTCATGGTACTATTTATTGTACCATATAACGTACTGAGAAACTAGAAAGAATTTATTTGTGGGGTGAAATGGTGAAAAAAAACAGCGATTCCTCCCTTTTTTGGGGTGGTGGGGGTTCATTTTTATGGCATTCACCATGCAGTAAAAACGACATGATTGCGGCGATACCAAGTTTATATAGTTTTATATCGGTTTTACTACTTTTACAAGGAAAAAAACGATTGTTAAATTTAAAATTTGTTTTCTTTCACCATAATCTGCGAGCCATAACTTTATTTTTTGTGTCGATTGAGCGGCATGAGAGCTTATTTTTTGCAGGGTGAGCTGTGGTTCTAATGGTAACATTTGGGGGCACTAGACTTAAGATCACTTTTAATTTCGTGGGAGATTAAGTGACCAAAAAACAGCGATTCTGGCAATTACATTTTTTCCGGCGCCCACTGTGCGGGTTAAATATTGTTATGTTGTAATAGTTTGGACCCTCCATACACCCCAAGTCGACCTGTCGTTAAGGGATTAACGTGGTTGTTCAGTTTAGAAAACCCATTTTGATTAACCCTATTTTTGGAATTCAGAGTAAGAGGGGGGTCCCCTGTTCAGGATGCTCATCACTTGGCCAGGTTGGAGAGCGGTTACAAAGAGCAGCTCTTGCTCTTGAGAACCCGTTCGGTATTACACGGAAAACCCAGTAATATGAATGGTAAAGTGTAATACTTAATTTTGCCTGTGGCGGCACTGCAGGGAAATTCAACACTTACTGCCAGGTTTTCCCACAGATAACAGCTGATAGGAGTCGCAGCAATGGAACACTTTGTGATCAGCTTAGGCTTCGTTCACGGGTTCCGTCTGACATTTCCGACAGGGGAACCCATGTATAGAATCCAAACTGAATCAAACGGAAACCATAGGTTTCCGTTTGCATCACCAATGATTTCAACGGAGAAGAATACGGTGCAAATGGTTTCCGTTTGTCACCGTTGTGCAAGGGTTCTGTCGTTTTGACGGAATCAATAGCGTAGTCGACTGCACTATTCATTCTGTCAAAACGACGGAACCCTTACACAACGGTGACAAAATGAAACCATTTGCACCGGATACGTCAACATTTAAATCAATGGTGATGGTTTCCGTTTGCTCCAGTTTGGATTCTGTTCATGGGTTGCCCTGACGAAAAGGTCTGATGGATCCCATAAACTAAGTCCCGATGCAGATGTGAATGAAGCCTTATTGTTAAGGAATCTCTCTAACAAGTAAGCATTGTCCTAAGCATAGAAACCCTTCAAGCTGTTAATTAAAGTTTACATGCACATTTGTGTTAAAAGGTAAAACAAATAGCTACAATTTATATTTCAACATGCCCTTGAAAAAGACTAAAGCATACATACAGTAGATTCTCCAAATATTCGTATTTTCTTGTCTAAATTGTTGTGATCTATCTTTCCTCCTCCAAGGCATTTACAGTTTAAGCCCAATGCTTGCATTTCTGGATCCAGTTTTTCAAATATATGATCTGTGTAATAGAGTAAACGTTGTTAAAATCTTGACAAATAAGGAAAAAAAGACGTAAGATATGGCTCAAATTACCCAAAATATTTTCCCACCATCTACATACTCTCTTTTCTGAAGCTTACTGTTGAGGCCTCGTTCACATCTGCGTTGGAGGCTCCGTTAGGGGCCTCCATCGCAGATCCGGCCGGGATTACCAGAGACAATATCGCAGCATGCTGCACTATTGTCTCTGGTAAAGTCACGGACACCGTGACGGAAAGCCGATGGAACCTATTAAAGTTAATGGGATCCACCGGCGTTGTATGTTGTACAACGGAACTGTTGCTTCCGTTTTTCCCCTTAATCTGCTCTTCTGATGGAGCAGAACAACGGAACACACTGACACAGGTGTGAACTAAGCCTAATATAAGAGAGATATCCAAAAGATGACATTACCAACAAGTTTTAAAGTAAGATTCGCAAATTTCAGTTTTATTTTCAGAAAGGTTATAAAAGTTCACCAATTTTTTAACTAATATTTTATTACGTTTTGACTCTACAATAAAAACAAGCTTAGTAGAAGTATCCCCTGCACTCAGACGCAGAAATCAAATTATTTATTGCCAGATACTATTTATTTATTTTTGGTGTGACACACATTTAAAAGGACTTATACAGTATATTAACCCCTTCCCGACATCCGCCGTATATATACGGCGCTGCCGGGAAGGTGTTCCCGCAAAGCGCAGTACAGTTACGTCGCGGTGATGGTGCGGGCTCAGAAGCAGAGCCGGCACCATCACCGCGGGGTGACAGCTGTATTATACAGCTGGCACCCTCCTGTAACTGCCAGGACCAAAGCTATTCTCCGATCCGGCAGATTAACCCCTCAGATGCTGCGCTCAGTGACGCAATCATTGGGTTGCTGTGGCAATCGGACGCCTGAAAATGGCGTCCGAGTCTGCCTTGTACGGGAGCCGATGAGGACCCGCCTGCGGCGCATCCTCACAGGCTTGCTGTCAGTGAATAACTGACAGCGCTAATACACTGCACTACGTATGTAGTACAGTGTATTAGAGTAGCGATCGGGGCATCAGGCCCTCAAGTCCCCTAGTGGGACAAGTCCAAAAAGTTTTTAAAAAAAAGTTAATAAAAATGTGGTAAAATTATAAAAACTCAAACGACTTTTTTTTCCCATAGTAAGCCTTTTATTATGGGAAAAACCGTAAAAATTTAAAAACCTATACATAATTGGTATCGCCGCGTCCGTAACGACCCAAACTACAAAACTATTATGTAATTTATCCCGCACGGTGAACGCCGTAAAAAAAAAAACATGAAAAACAACGCCAGAATCTTTGTTTTTAGGTCACATCTCCTTCCCAAAAATGCTATAAAAAGTGATCAAAAAGTCACATTTACTCCAAAATAGTACTAATAAAAACGACAATCCGTCCCGCAAAAAATAATCCCTGACACCGCTTTGTGCACGCAAAAATAAAAAAAAGTTATGGGTCTTAGAATATGGCGACACAGAAAACAAATGATTTTATAAAAAAAGTGATTTTATTGTGCAAAAGCTGCAATACATAAAAAAACTATATAAATTTGGTATCGCCGTAATCGTATCGACCCACAGAATAAAGCTAACATGTAATTTAGGGCGCACTGTGGATGCCGAAAAAAACCCCAATAAAAAACTATTCCAGAATTGCTTGTTTTTGGTAATTTCCTTTACCAAAAAATGAAATAAAAAGTGATCAAAAAGTCGTATGTGTTCTAAAATGGTACCAATAAAATTTACAGCCCGTCTCGCAAAAAACAAGCCTGCACACCGCTCAATCAACTGAAAAATAAAAAAGTTATGGCACTAGTAATGCGGTGATGAAAAACATCTCAATGCACAGGCCGGAGGGGAACATTCCTTCAGTTTCAGGGCCCTAGTATTAGGAACTAGGAAAGGGAAGGGACATCGCACATCCGCTGGAAGCGAGGGCGCCCGTATTATACCAGCGCAAAGCTTTCCCAGCAATATTTCCCAAACTACGAAGGAGAAAAAGTCCCCAAAAGGTGCAGAGCGTTACAGAAGGGGGATAAGAAAGAAAACTGTTTATCAACGGATCGCTTCACATCGTAACACATATCTATGGATAATTGTATTATTTACCCCATTATTATACCCTCTTATGCCCTGATGTACTCCGCACAGATTACATAAGCCCCCACATTATAAACTGAAATACCAGCAAAACACCAAACAGAACTATTACCAACCAAATTCGATGCTCAAAATGGCAGTCTTTCCCTTCTTAGCCCTACAGTGTGCCCAAACTGCAATTTATGTCCACAAGTAAGGCATTACCATACCTGGGAGAACCCGCTTAACAATTTATGGGGTAAGATTCTCTAGGGGCACAACATATTGTGCGGTGAATGGGCAGATCAGTGGAGAAATTGCGATTTTCACTTTGCACCATCCACTGCGTATTCATTTCTGAAAAACACCTGCGGAGTCTAAATTCTCACTACACCCCTTCATAAATGCCTTTAGGGGTGTAGTTTCTAAAACGGGGTCACTTTTGTTTGGTACATCAGTGGTTTTTCAAATGAAACATGGCGTCCGCAAACCATTCCAGCAAAATCTACGCTCCAAAAGATAAATACCGCTTCTTTTCTTCTGAATGCTCCCATATACGTAAACAGCTGATTATAACCACATATGGGGTGTTACCGTACTCGGGAGAAATTACTTTACAAATGTTGGGGTGCTTTTTCTTCTCTATTCCTTGTAAAAATGAAAAATGTTGATCTAAAACTACATCTTGTTGGAAAAAAAAATTATTTTTCATTTTCATGGCTTAATTCTAATTAATTCAGCAAAAAACCTTTGGGATCAAAATTTTCACTATACCCCTAGATGATTCCTCAGGGGGTGCAGTTTCCCAAATGGAGTAACTTTTGGGGTGTTTCCACTGTACTATTACTACAGGGGCTCAGCAAATGTGACATGGTGCCCAGAAACCATTCCAAAATCCAAATGGTGCTAGTTCCATTCTGAACCCTACCGTGTGTCCAAACAGATGTTTGTGACCACATGTGGGGTATTGTTTTACTCGGGAGAAGTTGCTTTACAAATGCATTTTCTCCTTCAGTCCTTGTGGAAATGAAAAAAAAATACCTAAACCTACATTTTCTTTGAAAAAGAATGTCAATTTTCATTTTTACGGCCTAATTCCAGTAAGTTCTGTAAAACACCTGTGGGGTCAAACTGCTCACTGTACCCGTAGATAATTTCCTCATGGGGTGGTTTCCAAAATGGGGTCACTTGTTGGGGGTTTCCACTGTTTTGTCCCCTCAGGGGCTTTGCAAATGCGACATGGCCTCCGCAAACCATTCCTGCTAAATTTGAGCTCCAAGAGCCAAATGGCGCTCTTTCCCTTCTCAGCCTCGCCGTGTCTCCAAAGAGCCGTTTATTACCACATGTGGGGTACTGTTTTACTCGGGAGAAATTTCTTTACAAATTTTATGGTGCTTTTTCTCCTTTAGTCCTTGTGGAAATGAAAAAAATTTGCTAAACCTACATTTTATTTGAAAAAAATTTAGATTTTCATTTTCACAGCCTACTTCCAAAAATTTCTGCAAAAAAACTGGCGGGTCAAAATGCTTGCTACACCCCTAAATAAATTCCTTTTGGGGGGTTTCCACTGTTTTAGTTCCACAAGACCTGTTCAAAGCGAACATGGTGCCTAAAATATATTCAAATAAAAAGGAGGCCCAAAATCCACTAGGTGCTCCTTTGCTTCTGAGGCCGGTGCTTCAGTCCAGTAGCACACTAGAGCCACATGTGGGATATTTCCTAAAACTGCAGAACCTGGGCAATAAATATTGAGTTGCATTTCTTGGGTAAAACCTTCCGTGGTACAAAAAAAATGGATTCAAAATTAATTTCTGGAAAAAAATAATAAACTTTGTAAATTTCACCTCTACTTTGCCTTAAATCCTGCGCAATTTCTAAAGGGTTAAGAAACTTTCTAAATGCTGTTTTGAATACTTTGAGGGGTGCAGTTTTTAAAATGGGGTGACTTATTGGGGGTTTCTAATATCTAAGGACCTCAAAGCCACTTCACAACTGAACTGGCCCCTGTAAAAATAGCATTTTGAAATTTTCTTGAAAATGTGAGAAATTGCTGCTAAAGTTCTAAGCCTTGTAACGTCCTAGAAAAATAAAATGTTCAAAAAACTATGCCAATCTAAAGTAGACATATGGGGGATGTTAGTTAGCAACATTTTTGTGTGGTATAACTGCCTGTCTTACAAGCAGATACAATGCTAATTTTTGCAATTTTTCGCTACATTTTGGTGTTTTTCACAGTTAAATACTGAATGTATCGGGCAAATTTTACCAGTAACAAAGTCCAATGTGTCACGAGAAAACAATCTCAGAATCGCTTGGATAGGTAAAAGCATTCCGGAGTTATTACCACATAAAGTGAAACATGTCAGATTTGAAAAATGAGGCTCTGTCAGGAAGGTCAAAAGTGGCCAAAGAGGGAAGGGGTTAAGTAAAAATTTTTGGACCATTCTTTTTGGAATGCGGTATTTAAGGCTACAATCACACGATAGTGAAAAACAGCCATGTTACGGCCATATTGCTAACGGATGACACACTGCTGTTTTCAGAACAATGAAGTTCTATGGGTGTATTCATGTTCTATTTTTGGCCGTTTTCACGGCCAGACGGCCCTCATAAAAGTCAATGGATCAGTTTTTAATGGCCGTTTTTCAGAAGTCAATCCTTGTAACGGCCATCAAAAACTGCCAGCCACGTGGCCACCTTGTGCTCTATATCTACATTTCCCAAAGTCAGGACACAAAGCTGCCAAATCATCAGGGCTCTATAAAAGCCTAGTAGCAAAGCCTTAAGATCCGTACAGGGATTTGTATGCCTATGGGTAAGCCACCAAACATATTGTAGCGTCCATGGCCGCGGGCCGTCCGGTTTACTTACCTTCCCGCAGCCATGGATCTGTGAGCGCTGGTCCCCATCTCCTTCCTAGGAGACGCCAGCGCTCACTTCCGCTCTGGTCCGCTGTGTCCCATAGGGTGCGCGCGCGCGCACACACACACACACGCTCGTGCCAGCTCTTAAAGGGCCAACGCACACACATGAAATCAATCATCATCAACTCTCATGATTTTCTGGACTATAAGGGCAAAGCCACACGTGGCGCAATTGCTCTTGAATTCCGCTGCGGACACTCCGCAGCATTAATCCGCAGCGGAGCCGTTTCTCCATTGACTTCCACTTCTATTTAGTAGGGTTCGTTTAGACGAGGCTGAAAATTCCACTGCGGAGCATAGGCTGCAGTGCGGAATTTGGTGTCCGCAGCATGCAATGGATGTTGCGGAGTTGTGGCGGACTGGTTGCGGACTCATGGCGGAATTTCTCCATTGACTTCAATGGAGATTCTAATTTCCGCAATGAAGTCCGCAGCTGTCATGCACATGTTATGTGTGCTGCGTATGCGTCTTGCTTTTTTGACATGACATTTCTTCATTCTGGATGGACCTATGTATTTCTAGGTCTACAGCCAGACTGAGGAAGTCAATGGGGCTCCCGTAATGACGGGAGCGTTGCTAGGAGACGTCAGTAAATAGTCACTGTCCAGGGTGCTGAAAGAGTTAAGCGAACGGCAGTAACTGTTTCTGCACCCTGGACAGTGACTACCGATCCCAATATACAGCAACCTGTAAAAAAAATAGAAGTTCATACTTACCGAGAACTCCCTGCTTCTGTCTCCAGTCCGGCTTCCCAGGATGACGTTTCAGTCTAAGTGACGGCTGAAGCCAATCACAGGCTGCAGCGGTCACATGGACTGCCGCGTCATCCAGGGAGGTCGGGCTGGATGCCGAAAGAGGGACGCGTCACCAAGACAACGGCCGGTAAGTATGAAATTCGTTTACTTTCACTAGGGAAAGTGCTGGCCCTTCTCTCTATCCTGCACTGATAGAGAGAAGGGAAGCACTTTTACCGCAGTCCGCAGCAGCTAGTCCACATCAATTTACTGCACATTTTGGGCAGATCCGCCGCAGAATCTGCAACGCAGATTCTGTGCGGCATTGATGCGGACAGTTGCGGAGGAAATTCGCCTCTGCCCTTCTGATCCTTGCCTGAGCGTTGTTTGTCATATCCTAGTTTGTCTATGCAAATGGTCTCCTAGCGTTTTCCAGTTCCAGCGTTCCCTGTTCCTGTATCCCGTGCTATCCTGGTCAAGTGCCGTGCTGTAGTCGTGCTGTGCTCCACGCCGGACGTTTACCCGCTGCCTAGTCCCAGCCGAGCCTGCCTTGCTACTGTCCGAGCTGTGACAGGTACCCTATACGAACTATAGACTGTAACCTGAGCCCTGTTGGCCAGCTGCCATACCGCCAAGGCGGTACGGCTCAGTGGGTCCACGAACCCAACGTGACACATATATCAACTGGCTAGCCAGGAAGTAAAGACAAAGATTCGTAAGGGCCAAACTTCTCTTGCCAACTGTTAGTTGCAGAGTACTAAGTGCAATCCGAGGAGGTCCACCCGCCAAAGTATAGGATCTAATATCCTTATCCACAGTAGTTGTGAGAGATAAAGAAATCTAGGGAAAGATTTAATTTTAAAAAGATTAATATGATCGGTTACTGCAAGAGGGAGGTGCTTCCATTTATCAATATCAATTTTAAAGTCTCTGTATCAGGGGGGTAATATTGTTAGGTATAAAAATGTTAACATCATTACTAAACACAACACCCAGATATGTAATTTTAATTGCCAACTGCAAAGGAGAGGGAACTCAGGGCCGGTCTTAGGAGTGTGTGACCTGTGCGAGTGCACTGCAGCCTCCCAGCATGTAGGGGGCGCCACTGCAGACGGTTTGATCTCTATGTCCTCTGCCCTCCTTACACGCAGAGGAAGCTCCGCCCACAGCCTGCCCTGCAAGAAGCCTATTAGCGAGGAGATGGTAAGATCCTATGTGTGTGTATATATGTTCCAGTATGTGTGTGTGTGTGTATATATGTGTGCGTATGTATGTATGTATGTATGTATATATATATATATATATATGCCTCCGTGTATATCTGGACTGTGTGTGTATATATATATATATATATATATATATATATATTCCTGTGCGAGAGAGAGAGAGAGACAGACAAAGAGAGAGCGAGAGAGAGCCAGAGAATATCCAGTACACGGCGGAATACAACCTAAGGCATGCCCTGAGGGAACTCCCATGTATTTGGCAGAAGCATCTACAGCCAAGACCATGGACCAGTTGACATGTAAGCCAGAAAAGGAGGCTTTTTAAGTTGACTAATTTTTAACCAACTAATAGAGTAAGTTACACAAATGCTCAAAAGACATTTTAGAATAGTATAGGCAATCTTGATAGACAATACTGGTACACATAACCTGCGGGTTGTCTACTGATTATTGACGGGAACGTTCTCACCCAATCCCGATCCGGACTCCTGGACTTGAAGCTTGTGTTCATCTTCTCCTTATCCCTTCAACAAAATCCCATTGGAAGATAGCCAAAGGTATCGCTTTCAGGGGGAGGAGATTTCCTCAACTCAAGCTAAACTCAATGGCAGCATGCAGTCGTGCCGACGTGTGGGCTTTGACAGGCTCAGTGTACTCAGTGCGATCCAGCTCAATCAGGAGAGGGAATGCCGATTCAGGAGCTAGAGGAGAGACAACGCAGAGTAGCGGCATGCGGCGTTTGTCAGAGCCGGTGTGCAGGATTCATCAAGCAGAAGGAGCTTTAAACCGTCACATCCAGTCACATGCTCGCCTACAGGGTATTGGTCTTTG
Organism: Rhinoderma darwinii; assembly: GCF_050947455.1. Lineage (NCBI taxonomy): Eukaryota > Metazoa > Chordata > Amphibia > Anura > Rhinodermatidae > Rhinoderma > Rhinoderma darwinii. The sequence goes on along the minus strand of NC_134693.1, from coordinate 66,467,601 downwards.
AAACAGACATTTTTTTCGGTGGAAGGCATTTTTTACTGTTTACAATCCAATGGTCTGAGGTAATCATCTGCCAATCTTGCAAATAGGTTTTTGACGGTATTAGAGGAATATCTCTTACCCGACTGTTTTTTTCTTGTTATAGGTCGTGGCATAACCACCTCTTGCTGAGGAAGAACCTTGCTCTTTGTTGGATCTCAAAGTGACACACAGCCCCAGAAAGAAAAAAATAATAATTCACTCACCTAGCCCCGTTCCCGCAATCGACAGAGTGCTTCACAGCCTCCGGGCAGGACCCTTGTGCAGGCCAGCGTGATGTCATCATGCCGGCCCGCGCAAGTATTCCTCCCAGCGCCTTATGCGCCTTCAGCATACAGTATTCTATTGTATCTGTGTCCTGCACCAGGACCCCCATGCTGCTAGCGACATCACCGGGCATGAGGGGGCCCATAAATGTTATGTGCTGGGCGGCGCAGGCTCCCTCATGCCCCGTAGCAGCCGCTATGGATGCTGATGGGGGCCCTGGGAAATTACCCAGTTTACCCCCACCTAATTCCGGCCCTGGGGCAACAAGAGGATACTACCACAAGAGTGGTGTCTGAACCAAGTCTTCCTTCAGATCACCAATATGTGGGGTGTCCCAGAAGTGGATTTCTAAGCCACCCAGAATGCAAAAATTAAAAAATTATTTTCTCTGAACCCAAAAGAAAATTCCATAGGGGTAGACACTCTACCTCACAAATGGACAGTCAGTCTGGCAGCCGCCTTCCCTCCCATCCCCTTGATTCCAAGGGTTCTACAGAAACGGAGGGTAGAAAAAAATCAATCTCATTCTGAGCGCTGCTCTATGGCCAAAATGGGCCTGGTTCGGTCTCCTGAACGGACTAAAAATAGCAGATTCTTGGATTTTACCAACACTCCTGGATCTTCTCTATCAGGGACCGATCCTACATTCAGATCCAGGAAAATTCCATTTAGCAGCCTGGCTTCTGAGGGCCTGATACTAAAAGTCAGAGGGTTATCAGAGGCAGTCATAAAGACCCTGCAACAAAGTAAGAAAAATGGAACAAATGCCATCCATGGGTAGGTCTGGAAGAAATTCTTATCTTGGAATGGTGAACCCTTTCCTGATATCCATCATCCTAATATTGCTCAATTATTAGATTTTCTGCAAATAGGCCTTAAGAAATGGTTAAAGCCTAGCACCTTGAAAGTTCAAGTATCCGCCCTTAGTAATTTCTTTGATCAGGTTCTGGCCACTCATAGGTGGATAAAGATTCTTTGTGGCAGCATCTGGACTATCTCCCAGACCTTCTATTTTTCTTCCCCCTTGGGATTTAAACTAAGTGTTGAGGAGTGTAAGGGTATGTGCACATGTAGCGTTTTCAGGCGTATTTCGGGGCGTTTACCTCAGTATGCCCTAATAGGAAATATGGTAAGACAGCCCTGGGGTCCTTCAATGGACCCTGGGCTGTCTGCCCATATATGGCATGTCCCTCATTCGTGCCACAGGGATTTCCTGTGACGCGATCTAAGGGGCACCTCGTTCTCATTTTCCCCTGAATCCTGCGGTCAGTGTTGATCAAAAGCATTCCGGGAAATAACGGCGGAGATCAGAGGTTTCTCTCCTCTCCGCCATTAGAGCGGGGCTGTGTAATACAGTCATTACCCGCTCCTGACAATAAGTGCTTGCGCACGGTCAGCATGAGGTGATGCTGCTGGCTCTGAACTGAGCTGCGGCTCAGGCACAGAAGACAGAACATGGGGGGTGTTTTGCAGAGCGTCCGCCATGTTCTGTTTTCAGTGCCGGCAATCATTAGTGCAGCGCCGGCCGCATCACATCATGCTAACCGCATGCGCACTTGTCAGGACTCCGGAGCAGGGCAGTGGCTGTATTACACAGCCGCAGCCCCGCTCTCATACATTTATGTGTTACAATGCCAAGATGTGCGGCCGCACAGCTTAGTATCGAAATACATGAAATAACGTTATCAAACTGTTTGAGGGTGCACGGTATCGAAACAGTATTGACGTTTCGATGCATCATGCATCCCTAATTTGAACCTATATCTTGCTGTAGCATAAATCATCTCTCTTGGAAGGCAGCTTTTTTGGTAGCTATAACTACAGCAAGAAGGGTAGGAGAAATACAGGCCCTCTCTATAAGAGATCCTTTCCTCAGAATTTTAGATGATAGGCTTATCTTTCATCCAGACCCCACCTTCTTTCCCAAGGTAGTTTCCAACTTCCACATGTCCCAAGACATAATACTTCCTTCGTTTTGTCAATATCCAACGAACAAACAGGAAGAAGAATTCCAAACACTAGATATTCGCATAATTATTCTAAAAATACTATAATCCACAAACTCATGGAGGAAAAATCTCAACCTTTTCATTAAATTTAACGGTCCTAATAAGGGAAAGGTGGCAAAAAATACTGGCAACCGGGATAAAAAAAAAGACTATATATGGATCCTATCAAAATCTTCACACGTCTCCTCCAGAACATCTAAGGTCTGTTGCACACGACCGTTGTGCCACTCGGGCTGTTTTTGACGGCATTCGAGTGGCACCCGATAATCTTCACGGACCCATTCACCGATCCGAGGAAAGACAGAACATGTCCTATCTTTCCTAGGATCACTGACGGGACCCGACGGCACACTATCGTGTGCATGGGGCGTAAGGGCCCACTCTACATGCTCTATGTCAGTATCCTGGGCAGAAAGAGCTGATACATCTATTGAACAGATCTGCAAAGCAGCTACCTGGTCATCTGTTCACATTTTTACAAAACATTACAGATTAAATCTGTTTTCCAGCAGGGATCTTTCCTTTGGCAGGAAGGTTCTCCAAGCTGTAGTCCCCCTCACGTGGTGCTGTCATGGAGGGTGCCTTGAGAAAACAGAATTAGGCTGGGTTCACACTACCTCTTTTCAGGCGTAAAAGAGGCGTATTATGCCTCGTTTTACGTCTGAAAATAGGGCTACAATACGTCGGCAAACATCTGCCCATTCATTTGAATGGGTTTGCCGACGTACTGTGCAGACGACCTGTCATTTACGCGTCGTCCTTTGACAGCTGTCAAACTACGACGCGTAAAATGACTGCCTCGGCAAAGAAGTGCAGTACACTTCTTTGCAACGTAATTTGAGCCGTTCTTCATTGAAGTCAATGAAGAGCAGCTCAAGATTTACGAGCGTCAAAGACGCCTCGCATAATGCGAGGAGCTTTTACGTCTAAAACGAGGCAGCCGTTTTCTCCTGAAAACGGTCTGTCTTTTCAGACGTAAAAGGTAGCTAGCGTGTGCACATACTCTGAGACTTAGGGTATGTTCACATGGGCTATTTTCTGGCGCCCAAACATCTGCCCATTGATTTCAATGGGAAAACC